>NC_064251.1:55578180-55885226 GCF_003254725.2 Canis lupus dingo
TGGGGGCGCCTGGGTAGCTCAAGGGTTGAGCATCTGCCTTTGACTCAGGGCGTGATCTTGGGGTCCTGGAATCCAGTCCCACATCGGGCTCCCTGCAAGGACCCTGCTTCTCCCTCTTCCTGTGTCTCTGCCCCTCTCTGTATCTCTCATGAAGAAATAAAGAAAATCTTTAAAAAAAAAAATCAAATGATAGCAAAACTTTATGAGATCCTGTGTGTCGGGGAGCTTGCTGAAGGCTTTGGGGGATCCCTCCCTGAGTCCTGCTCAGCAGGTGCTAGTGTGATCCCCATTTCTTGGTTAGGAAGCTGAGAGTTCTAGGGTTCAGAGCTCAAGACTGATGGAGCTGTCACCGAACACGGCTCAGCCTGTCTCCCAAAAAAACACACTGTGCATGTTCCCTTTGATGCACAAACAACAAAAGCCCTACCTCACGGCAGACAGAGCTCTGGACTTCCTACCACCACCTCCCTGCTGACTTAGGCACCATGTGTGGACACGAGGCGTGGGATTCGTCTCCGGTATGGGGAGGCAGTTTGGAAGGAAGAAGAGTCAGAACCTGGGAGCCATGGAAAGTGTAAAAGAGCAAGAGGAAGGAGCTTGCTCCTGACATCCCTCCACTTACAGAGCACAGACCATCCCCACTTCCTCACTGAAGGACCAGGACAGCCCAGGCTGGGTCCTGTCCCCAGGCCTTGACATCCCCAGGCCCTGGGTAGCCAGGTGAGGGTTTCCTTCCCTGGTAGAGATGATGGCCACGCTCCTGCTTTCCCTGAGGTCACCTCCCCCCAGCCCTGGTCCTAGCAGCAACCCCCACCCCTCCGCCTGCCCCGCCCACCAGCCTCTCCCTGTGGAAGGGGATGGAGGCCCCACGGCCACCGGCTGTTCCCTGCACACTCCATTCAGTTCAGCAGCCCCTCTGATGCCTGCTGTAGAAGCCTGGACACAACCCTGATGCCCAGCCACTGCAGATCAGCCGACCGCGTGTGGGCACACGTGCACAGGGGAATACCATGAGAAAGAACTTGGAAAGGAGACTACAGTGTGTCAAAGGAAATAAACTGCTAACCAGGATGCATAAGACTGCCCGACTTCCACAAAAGGCTTATATGTGCTTGTATTGACAGAAAAATCTGGAAGACTTTGTACTAAACTCGACACTGATTATCTGGGGAGTGGAATTGTGAGGTGTTGGGAGGGAGGTAATTTTGCTATTTTCTTTCTACCTTCGGTATTGTAACAAGGCATCTCCTTTTTTGTAATTAAAAAAAATAAGCACATGTTGGTAAAGGTGGGTAGGGAGTGGGATATCCTGAGTCTCTGCACCTTCGCTTTGGGCAAGAGTGGGGAGCTTCCTTCCACAGGATTGGGCTGTTTCCTCCTCCCCTGAGACCTTCCTTTCTGTCTTCCCCAGCAGAGGCCCTACCCACTGTTTTTAACATCACTCCCCTGGGTTGGCACCAATGGACATTCACACATGCACCACAGAGTCTTGGCCTTGAGAGGCCTAGAATCTGGGACAGGTGGACCTGTAATCTTCATAATGTAAGTAAGAACCACCATGGTAAGGGTGGGGCACTGCATGTGCTCCAAATGCATGAACTCAGTGCACCCCAACTGTAGTTGGGTGACTTTTCTCATTTTACCAAAGAGTAAACAGTCTCAGAGAGTGGCCCTGGGGCACAGACCTGGCCCCAGGGCCCTGGGGGTTCGTGTGCCCGAGCCTGCCTCCTCAGGGACAAAATGGTCTGGCCACTGAGCCTCCAGTCATCCCCAAGGAGCAAGAGAGACACCAGACAAGGAAAGTGGGTGTGGTGCTAGAAGGCCATCTGGTGATGGGGCTGCCCCCCATGCCCAGGGCCATGCAGTGTGCCTGGTGATTTGGTCCTGGAAGGAGGTACCATGGGCTCCATCTGAAGGCCAGACAGAGGATGGTGGCCAAGGTCACTGTGCTGGCAGGTGTCATGACCTGCGTTCAGGCCCATCTCGCTGCAAAGACCTCATGGGCAGCCCCAGGCCTGCGCCCACTGCTGTCTCCGGCGCCTGCCCGTGCTCAGCAGGATCCATAGGATTCCCTCCTTGTCCTGGTTTTGCCAGAGTGACCTTGGCTGTGCCATTCTCGGTTTCCAAGCCTCGGTTTCCATACCTGCGCAGGGAGAGGGCAGCCCTGGGGGTGTCCTAGCTCCCTCCCGGCCCCAATACCCTAGACTTCCACCTCAGGAGCCTGGAGGACCCGGGGCGAATCTAGGGGCCAGGGCTCTTTTCCAGCTTGAATGAGGAGAGCACCCTGAGCCCAGCAGCCTGGGCCAAGTCCACCTCCCCACTACCAGCCTTCAGCACCCAGACCCCCGACCCCAGAATCAGGCCGACCGCCGCCCTCCGACGGGTCCCAGCCCGCGGTGCCCTCCTTCGCTGACACGCAGCCCCAGCTCTGCCGCGGGGCTCGGAGAGAGGGGGAGAGGGGGAGAGAGAGGGAGAGCGCCCAGCGAGCCGCCGGGTGGGGGGGGGAGTAGAGAGAAATGCAAATGTTTTTTATCCTCCTTTCTTTTAAATGCTGAAACCAGCCTTGACAGCCTCTGAAAATAAATGGCACCGACTCGCTGGGATTTCAAATTCCGTGATTAAGGGCTGAAGCAAATACTTTTTCCCTCCCCCTCCCCCCGCCGCCCCCGCCCTCCCTCCGTGGGCTGATAGAGCGGCTCGCGGGCCCGGGGACAGCTTTTTGCGAGGCTGCCAGGAGCTCTGATACGCAGCCTCCCGCCGCCGCCAGCGCTTCTGCTGCGGGCTCTCGGGCTGTTTATCAGCAGCGCTCACGCCGCCAGCGCCCAAGCGGCTTTAAATCCCCGCCCGCCCGCCCGCCCGGCGCCCCCTCCCCGCGCCTGCACGCCGCGCACGGGCACGCACACGTGCACACACACACACACGCAGAACACACACGCACATGTGCGCGGAGGCGCACACACACGCACGCGAGCTCACGCGCCAGACACTCAGACACGTGCACGTGCACCCAAGACGCACACGCACGTGTGCACAAAGGCACGTTCGCACGCACAGGGGCCACCGCACAGTGCACACGCACACCCCTGGTCCGGAGGGCCCTGCCTGTCCTCCAGGGGAAGCCGCAAAGCTGTGGGGATGAGGAGGGTGGGGAGGAGGGGATGCACAGAGGAGGGGGCAGGGGTCTGGAAGGAGACAGGCTTTCTGGGGTTCAGAGCTGGCAGGGGCTCGGGATCTGCCTTTCTCTGGGTGGCCTGGGGGGGGGCAGCCTCCACTGCCCTCCTCTCTTCCACCCTCACCCCCACGGCTCCAGCTGCCTCCTCTTCCTCCTTCCTGCTCAGATTCTGCTGGAACTGCCGCCAGGCACCCAGAGGGCCTGCTGCCTGGAGTTCTGGCTGCTGAGGGGCCAGACCAGCTCTGGGTGGTCCCTTCCCTGGGATTTGGATGGATTCCCCATCTGGAAAACGAGGGGCCTGCACAAGACAGGTCTCCTGTGCACCCAACCAGCACCAGGCAGCCCCTCCTCTTCACAGAAAGCAGGGGGGCCCAGGGGGGCATCACACAGCTGGAGAGAGGACAGTCAGGGTTCACCATCTGGCAGGTCTGAGCCGATGGGGGCCTGGGACAGAACCCTCCCCTGAGTCCGTGGGGGTCACCTCTGCTCACAGACAACCCCAAGTGACTCCCTGGCTTTCTGGTTGACAGCCTGCTTGGCCTTCTAGATAGTACTGGTGGCTGGGCGGCAGCAGGTATGCCCAGGTGCCTGCTAGAGGGGCTCCACTTCCCAGGGAGCTGACAACTGACGTGAGGTGTGGAAGCAAGGTCTCGTTCGGGTGCCCCCTGGCTGGGTTACACCAGCTCCCTGCAAAGTGGAAGGTGGGCACAGCCCCTCAGGGACACCGATGGGGATCCCTGGCACCAGAGGACTCGTGGCAGTGCTGGGGCAGCAGGGGAAGAGGAACCATGGGACATGAGGCTGGTCTCCAGGCCCACTCTGCAGAAGTGATGCACCCCTGCCCACACTTCCCTGAGCACACGCCCTGAAGCTAGTGCCTCCCTGGAGAAGCTACCACGGGGAGACAGGCGGGGTAGACAGTTTACGGAGAGTAGCAGGGTTGGTGAAGACGGGGCTCCTGCTCAGTGGGCTCATCTGTACTTAGCCGAGGGGAACCCCACTGTCAGCATACCCATTACACAGGAAGACAAGCTGAGGCTCAGAGAGGGAAGGGACTTGCCCAAGGTCTGCCAGCGGGGAAGATACAAAGTCAGGATTCAAACCCATTTTACCCCATTCTGCCCCTGAAGGCAGAGATGTGCCAGGAGGGGCACCTTCTCCTTCCATGTAAAACCCTTCGACTGAACAGTAGGAAGGTGCCAATATTCAACCATTTTGACCTATGTAAGCCTCAGTTTTGTGCAGTTCCTATTCAAGAGCTGCACTCATGGTACATCAGGGCAGTTCCTGGTCAATACACCCCCAAAAGCCAAGGAACACCAAGGACAGAAGTGGACCGTGCTGTCCCTCCTTCATCAGTAGAAGGCTCTCTTGGGTGCCTCACAGTGATCTTGGCCCTACTGGGGTGGGAGCTTCAAGTGACCTCCATCTGGAGATGGGGCCTGGGAAACCCAGAGAGGGGAGGCATCGTTCTCAAAGCCACACACCACAGTACCTTTAGACCTGCCCTGGAGTCTCTCCCTCACATCTCCTAGCTCTAGACGCTGCGACTCTGGGAGTTAGGATGCCAGACTTAACAAATAAAAATACAGGACACTGAGTTAAACTTGAGTTTTGAATAAGCAGCGAACATTTTAGTTTGAGTATATCTCATGCAAATACTTAAAGTAAAATAATTCATCGTTATTCTGAAACTCACATTTAACTAGATGGCCTATATTTTACGTGGCAGCTCTGTCTGGGGCTCTTGCTCTGAAAGCAGGCTTTGTTTTGGGGTGCTCTTCAAACCAGGAACCCCCAAACAGGCAAGGACAACACTGGCACCCCTGAATTAGGGACCTGTCTAGATCTAGGAAGAAGGCTGAACCGGGCTCTGTGGGCTGCTGCCTAAGGAACCAGGGACTGGAGGCCACGGTCAGTCATGAGAGCCCAAGGTTCCACACACAGACTGGAGGGAGGGATAAAACGAAAGGAAAGCTGGGACTTTCCAGAAAACCGTATGTGCAAATGCTCCTTCCACCCCCCTTCCTTCTGGCCTTCCTCTCCCATAGAGTCCAGAAAATGAAAACACTCAATTTCTCAGCCTCTCTTGTAGCTCTGGGGTGGGCATGTGACCCAGTTCTGACAAATGAGACGAAAGTAGAAGAGCCAAGGGAAGGTTTCCCTTCCTGAGTTAAAAGGCAAAAGTTTTAAGGAAAATATACTTCACTCTGCCCCCTTCCTCCTGCCTGGAAATGTGGATGTGATGTCCAGAGGTGGAGCAGCCATCTTATGACCAATGGGATGTTCCCAAGTACCATGTTAGGGGCCAGTGCTGGATGCTTGGCAAACCTTCCAGGTCTTCATGCAGAAGAAACATTCGTGGAAACTCCAAATGCTCCTTTTGGGGGAGGACATTTCTTCATCCAAAGATTGTGTCCTTCATAACTTTGGGGTTTTAAAATATAATTTATTTCATGTTATGGGATTTTTAAAAAGTTTATTTATTTATAATCTCTACATTCAATGCCCCAGCTCACACTCATGACCCTGAGATGGGCAGCTGTATGCTCTACAGACGGAGCCAGCCAGGTGCCCCGATGATGGGATTTTTAATGCGTGTTTCTTTGTTTTGTCTGTTCTCATTAACATCCTCCCCCAGCAAAATGTAAAATCGGCATCACCCCATCCATCCGCTCAAAGTTTCCTTTGCAAATTGTGTTGGTCTCTGAAACCTGAAAGCTTCAGGAATGTGCCCTAGAATCCTTCAACTCATTGGTGCGCCCAGGCCCAGCTGGGAGAGGAAAGCAGAGGGGAGGGGCCGCCCCTGCCAGAACCGGGAGCCACACCCAGGGCCACTGTGCCGGGTGCCTGCACTTCAGGCCCGGGGGCCTGGCACCAGAGAATGTTCTCAGCCTGTGCTGTGCCTCCTGCTGCCCCCTTGCCACCCCGTGGGGGTGTCTCCAAAGGAGCGGAACAGCTCCTGAGGAAGGTACAGCCCCGAGCACGAGCACGCCGTGTTCGGAGGCCAGCCAGGGCCTGTTCCCAGCTGGGGCCGGTGGACCGTGCGTGCACACCTGCTCCAAGGCCCGGTGGCCTGGCAGGTCCCAGCCGGGGACAGCCACACTCAGCTCAGCAAACCCCGAGAGGGCCAGAGACAGCAGGCACTCCTAGCAGCCAAGTCCCCACTCCCAGGGGCTGTGCAAAAGGCCTGGGAGACCCTGGCGACCCAGCCAGCAGGAGAGAGAGGACCTGGGGAGGTGGGGGGAGAGTGAGGGGGGAAGCAGCGGGCGGAGAAACTGCTCAACCAAGGAGATAAAAGGAGAACTCGGCGCTACACTCACAGCATTTTAAACCTGCTGCTCCTGCCACCCCGCCCCAGTGAGAAGCAGGGAGGGAGTTGCCTGGTGGCCGAGAGGAGGGCAGGGCAGAGTGGAGCCAGGTCTCCGTGCCCTGCCACCCCCGGACCATCCTGCCCCAGCAGGCCCCCTGAGAACGTTCCAGGCCGTAGAGAGCAAGCGGCATTCCCTGGCTGCGCAGACCAGGATGCCCTGAGGACCGCCCCGGGCACAGGGAGGGCGCAGGTGCCGCTGTGGGTGTGGCCCCGGGACCCTGCGTCATGCCAGAAAGGTCCCCCAACCGATACAGCGACACCGGGCACCCCCTGCCCCAGCCCCCCAGATATGGAAACGTAACAAGGGGGCAATTTGGTTCTCTTCTTGGGGCGAGGCCCGGCTTCACGGGGGGCCGAGGGTCATGGCCACCTCGCTAAATGTGTCCGCTTCTTCCAGCCCCGGCACCCTGCCCAGCCTGCTTGTAACAAGGCAGTGAAGAGTGTCAGCTAAGGTCTGGCTGCCATCAGACAGGGTTGGATTCAAATCCTGCTGAGCCGGACGCTCCCTGGCTGGGTGATCTTGAGCAAAGAGCTTGCCCTCTCTGAGCTTCCACTTCCTTTCTGTAACTGGGAAGATGATGTCCATTCCCAACAACTGCCACGAGGGTTAATGTCAAAGAAAAAGGCTTTGGCCTGATTCGTTCCAGAAGTTTCCAGCGTTTCCGTGCCCATGGGGCTCCTGAGAGAGGCCTCCAGATCTCTTATTGTTCAGGGAAGCACAGGCTCCACTTGCATTAGGGAGGATTGATCTTATTTTTAAAAGAGTTGAGGCCACTTTGCAATCAGAACCCTCATGGTTGGAGCAGAGAAGATCCCAGGAAGGGCTATTAATCAAGACGCCTTAAGGACATGCAAATCAGGAGACAGCTCAAGTGATTAGGGTGTGTGGGGGCCTGGGGTCCAGCCTTTGTCCCTGCCTGAGGAGAGAGAGCTAGAGGCCCTGCTGGGGGTGGCAGCCAGTGGGCCTCCATGGGGCTGGGGACAGTGAGTGGAGGCAGGGGGAGGCGATGTAAAGGTGGCCTCAGGACCACGATGGCAGTGCTGATGGGCCACCCCTCCTGGCTTCCTGCCTTCCCTGCAGGGCTTGTGGGGGACGCCTTGCCAGGCCTGGATGGGCCCCTCTCCCTCAGATCAGAGAATGGCTCTTTGGGAGAGATGTGTGTCAGCAATGTGGCAGCATCTACAACACGAGGGAGGGAGGTTCCCACCCCGGGTGGACCCAGGGGTTCCACATCTATGGACCTGACCTCAGGAAATAGGTGGGTGCGTGCACAAGGACACCAGTTAGTGAAAACATCGGACTTGGACGCCTGGGTGGCTCAGCGGTTGAACGTCTGCCTTCGGCTCAGGGCATGATCCCGGGGTTCTGGGATCGAGTCCCATGTTGGGGTCCCTGCGTGGAGCCTGCTTCTCCCTCTGCCTGTGTCTGTGCCTCTCTCTCTCTCTGCGTGTCTCTCATGAATAAATAAATAAAATCTTAAAAGAAAATAAGAAACACTGGACTCAAATAGTGTGCAACAGGGAGATTGTTTGAGCTGGTTACAGGACGTGTTTACCACGGACTTCCTCGTCTCCCTGACAAACCATGACTCAGATGTGGGGAGATGGCCACAGCATACTGTTCAGTGACGGGGAAGAATGCAGGTTGCAAAATACTAGGTGGTGAAACCCATCTTTGGGGGAAAGAAAAGGCTATCTCTAGAAAAATCTGTAAGGCAGGGTAGTCACAGAAACGTCAACAGTAGTCACTGTGGAGGGGTTAGATTTCAGGTTGTTGTTACTTTTTTCTTTTGTATTAATTTTCTGATGATGATGAACATATATTACATGTGAAATCAATAAGGCTCTTTTTTCAAGAAAACTGCTCCGTGGGGGCTCTCGGATGGCTCAGTTGGTAGAGTATATGACTCTTGATCTCTGAGTTGTGAGTTTGAGCCCCACGTTGGGTACAGATATTACTTAGAAATAAAATCTGTATTTAGGGAGCCTGGATGGCCCAGTCTGAGGCGTCTGCCTTTGGCTCTGGTCATGATCCCAGGGTCCTGGGGGCTTCTCCCTCTGTCCTTCCCCCTGCTCCTGCTCTCTCTCTCTCTCTCAAATGAATAAGTAAAATTGTTAAAAATAAAAGGAGGAATAAATAAAATAAAATAAAATAAAATAAAATAAAATAAAATAAAATAAAAAATAAAAGGAGGGCAGCTTGGGTGGCTCAGTGGTTTAGCACCAGCCTTCAGCCCAGGGTGTGATCCTAGAAATCCAGGATCAAATCCCACATAGGACTCCTGCATGGGAGCCTGCTTCTCTCTCTGCCTGTGTCTCTGCTTCTCTCTGTGTGTGTCTCTCATGAATAAATAAATAAAATATTTTTAAAAATGAAAGAAAAGAAAAACAGAAAACCGCTTTGTTGTCGACATTTCCCTGGGTCTCACCAGTGAGCACTTTCTCTCCCACAGAGCCGCTGTCCACTACCCAAGAACAGGTAAGCCAGGGACTGGGTGGGGTCACTGCCAGATTCTTATCTTCCAATGATGCAGAAAAACAGGGAATATATAAACATCAGATCATTATATTGAATACCTGAAACTAATATAGTATTGTATGTCAACTATACCTCAAATACATTGGCGTGCATGGTGATCATCCTGTACGGGGTGTCTATACAAGTCTTGTGTGAATCCAAATCTCTTTCCCTAACACCCTTGGGCCAGAGGTATTGGGGGGAACTCCAGTGGTTCCCTTTAGCGGATCAATCTGGTGCATACAGCAGATGCTGGGTAACACCCGGCAGAGCCTGGGCAGCCTCCGCAATCACAGCCGTTGGTAGCTCTGCAACCAAATGGACAAATGTTCACATCAAGGAGAATAAATAAAACCATACATAGCTTCCTGTCAGTTGAGGTCAGGTTTTGCCTCCAAATGAATTTACCACTGTCCTACAAAAGAACTTAAGGCATTCGGATCCTTTATTAATTTCAGAATCCCAGCCAAGGGATGGGGGCCAGGTCAGGATCAGGGCTCGGGCTCGTTGGTTGACTATTTCCTGTTTCTCCGGAAAGCAACCTGCCAGTGGCTCAGGGTCCCAGCTTGGTTTAATGGTCTGTGGTCACCATCTTCAGATTCTTAACACATTTTGAACAAGCGGCCCCTAATTTTTCTTTTGCATAGGGCCCTGCAAACCACCTGGCGAGGCCTGGCACAAGTCAATTGCTCAGTTAGTACCGGTTCAGTGAATGAAGGGAACATCATCTCTGTCCCACTGGCTTCCCCCTTCCTGATTTTCTATCAGCGTGTGGAAGGGAAAACCAACCTTCATCCAGGTCCTGAGTGGCCTACACGCTAGAGAGCTTCATGTGCATGCAGATTCTCAGGGGCACCAGATCCTCATTCAGAATCTCAGGGGGAGGCGTTTGAGTTTCTAACTTGAACCCCCAGTGATTTAGACTCACACGAGATTGAGAACCAACTGAGTGATTGTTTTGAAGGCAACCTGGCCCTTTCTGTCTCCTTTTCTAGCTGTGTGATCTTGGGCAAGTTGCCAAACCTCTCTGAACTTCCTAAAATGGGCAAGCCCTACCAGGCCAATTGTCTGGGAATAAGCCCCTTCCTGCCAGTTTTCGGGGAGCCCCCTGGGGGCCAGGCAGCCTCATCTATCTCCCCCTGCAGTGCATCCCCAGCACCCAGCCCTGGGGGTGGGGGAGCTGTCATGCAGAGAGGCCAGGAAATAGGTCCTGTGTGTGCAGACAGGAAAGTAGGCTGAGTCCCCTAGCTCGCGGGGCTGCAGGAGGATGGGTGAGGGCAGCCAGAGGGTTTGTTGGCAGAGGCCGGGCACACAGTAGGTGCCACAGAAAAGGAGCTGTTGTCTCCGGTCTCACTCCCTCCTCCCAGGGCCATGGCAGCAAGTGAGCCCTGCTGGGGCTGGAGGCTGAGGCAGGAGGGGAAGAAGGCAGGAGCCAGGAGGATGGAGTCCAGGCACGTCCTGATACCAATTAAGGCAGCTCTGGCGCAGGGGGGCTTGGTCGGCATTTATCAGCCTGCCTGGGAGGGGCTGGCAAGCTGTCCTCCCGCTGACGGATTAGACAGCGGACAATTAGGTTTCAGGCAGGCGCTCCCTCTCTCTCTCTCTCTCTCTCTCTCTGTCACACACACACACACACACACACACACACACACACACACACACACATCCCTTTCTCCATCAGGCGACAGAACCCAGCTGGGTCCCTGCCCAGCCCCAGTGGTAGGGCCAAACAGACCCAGAGCTGCCACCCTAAGGAGGTAAGGTATTGCCTCTCAGGGAGGATAACTGGGGGCCTCCGTGCCACCCTCCACCCACGAGGACCACACTCAACACCCCACCGTCCTCACCCCAAGCATCATTTCCAATGGGATCAGGAGAAATAGCCTCTCTCCTTCCCCAACCGGAGCCTCTGACCCGTGGGTCCCCGTGGAAGGAATGTGTGAGCAAGGAAGGGCGCTTTGAAGGACTTCGCAAACCCAGAGGAAAAGTCTTCAAGATTCTCGAATGTTTTATGTTGCAGACGCTCTGGGATGAGTCAGAAACACCAGAAGGGATGAATGACATAAATTTTCCTTTGAGAAAGGCAGAATCTGGCGGGACCCTGGGGCTGCTCGGCCCCACAGCTGCAGGCTTTGCCTCTGTCCTGGTCTAAAGGCGCCCTTGACCTCTGCCCTGGTCTTGGATGCTTCCCGCTAAGATTGCCTCCTGCACCTGACCCTGGACGAGCTCAGGCTGAGCTCATCAACCTCCTCCCTAGGCTCTCCAAGCTGGCAAATGGCATCGTGGTCAGCCCCCTTGGGCCTGAGCTGGAAATCCGGGGTCAGCCTCATCCCCACCCTCCCAGCTAGAATCATCCCGGCTGTCCCTTCACCTCCTGGAGCGTTCTCAAATCCACCCTCTTCTCTTCTCTCAGTCCCACGGCCACCAGCCCGGCCCAAGCCCTGACCATCCTTCACCCGGACACTCCACGGCCCTGCCCTGGGGCTCTTCTGCTTCTCCACCTTGTTCCAAGGAGTCGTGGGAAAGGCCCTCCATGCGAGCAGCTCTGCTCCGGTGTCCGTGGCTCCCACCACCCTCAGGAGACATCCCAGCTCCTGGAAGCCACTCTGCCACCTCCCCACCTCCCCATTTCAGTGGCTTTATACGCTCTTCCCCTCTGTAATGATCTCCTTTATGTATTGGATTATGTGGTTGAGGGGCACCTGGGTGGCTTAGTCAGTTGAGCGCTCAGGTCGTGATTCGGGGGTCATGAGATTGAGCCCCGCAGCAGGGAGTCTGCTTGAGGATTCTTTCTCCCCTTCTACTCCCCACCACTCTCTGCTCATGCTCTCTTTTTATTCTTAAATAAATAAATACATTTTAAAAAATGATGACTTGGTTGATGTTTGCTGTCCTCCATCTAGCACTGGAATGTAGTTGGAAGTTGGGCAAGGACCAGCTTTTTTTGTTCACCTTTGTCAGCACCGGCACCAGAGGGACTCGTGACCATGACCATGAGCCACCATCTCCTGAAGGCCATACTTGTCTCTTGGCCCTCTCTGCCTGGAATGCACCCCGCTCACCTGCCTCCCTTCAGCCACTTGCTGCTCGTGGAGCTGCAGGTTGGATGTCACTTCCCGAAGCCTCCAGACCTTCCAGCCAGGTCCTGCCTCCGCTGATCCCAGCCCCATGACCAGAGTCAAAGTGGCCAGTTCCCTTGTCTTCCCCTCCCCTACCCCCTGGGGGGAAATTCTTGGAGGCTGTTATGTGTCTGGCACAAAATAGGTGCTCAATAAATGTTTACCTCACAAGTGAATGAGCCCAGAATGCTGGCTCTCTTCCCAGCAGAGTCCCTGCCTTCCTCTGGCCTGGTGTCCCTTCTGTCTGGGGTGCTGGGGGGCCAGGGGCCAGAGCGCACATGACCAATCACCAGGCCGAGTGACGCAGACAGAAATTGCTCTGGGGACACCTGTCCCTGGGGACTCTGCCCTGGGAAGGGGGCAAGGGCTTCTGGGAAAACCAGGTCTGGAAGGACAGACTGGGGAGAAAAAGGAGGGAATATGAACTGTATAGATCAAGAATTGCTCCTGGACACCATGCCGGGCACTTGACACAGGTTCACTTGTTTATTCCTTGGAGCAAGAGTTTTGCCCCCCACTCTCAGAAGAGATGTGAAGCATGTGCCCGGGGACCACACAGCTGCACGTGGCGGGTCCAAATCCAAGCCATGGGTGGCCAGTGCCAGGGGCCTGGTCCATTCTGCCTCTAGCGTGTCAGGGGCCACTGTGCTACCCTCTGCCCCACCCCATCCTTCCTGCCAGTGTCTGCATAAAATCACGTGGGCTGGATGGAGCCTGGTGAGTGGGACACGGAAAACACCTGAGAAGCCTGCAGAAACGAACCTCGTTGCCCCAGAAGCGGCAGTGGAAGCCTGAGGAGAAGAGGGTTGGTCACCCACCCTCTATGCCTCCACTTCCTCGTCTATAAAATGGGGACATAATGGCACCTACTTCACACTGAGGATAAATATCTCTAACATGCTTAGGACGGCACCTGGCTCAGAGAAAACACTGTGCAAATGGTTTGTTTTTGTTTAAAGATTTTCCGTGCAGACAGCCCGACGTGGGACTCGATCCCGGGTCTCCAGGATCCTGCCCTGGGCTGAAGGCGGCGCTAAACCACTGAGCCACCCACGCTTCCCAGGTTTTAAATAAATCAGTGGGGAACTTGGAGGGTCCGAGTCCAGGCAGAGGGGCTGAGGAACCCAGGGATGGCCAGGGACTGAGCCCCTCAGCAGGCCTGGGGCCACTAGGAGGCATTGGGATGGCTTTCCTGGGGGAGGAGGCAGGGGGAACTCATGGCTTTGCTCTCCCCAGCTGGTGGCTGGAGCAGATCCCTAGGGAGCCCCTCAGATCTGAGGGCAGTGGGCAGCCCTGGTGCCTGGAGGCTGAGCCACTGGAGACTGCCCAGCATAGCCCCTCTGGATCTAGGCTGGAGAGGGAATGAGCATCCTCCTCCCCTTCCTGCACATAGGCTCCTGGGTCAGATCCCTGGGAAATGAGAGGGGGTAAGGCCACTCCCTGAGGGTGAGTTAGGCAGTCAGGGTGAGGGGGTGAGGCCCCCCCATCAGTACTTTGAGGTATGAAATCATGAGGACACTCCAACGCAGAGGGATGGCAACAGTTCCTGACTAGGTGTCATCGGTGGGTTGGTTTTTGGTTGACTCCATCATCCACCCCCTCACTTGCTCATTTAACACACGAAGGGCACCTACCCTGTGGTTTGGGGTATAAAGCTGAGCACACAGATGCAGGGCCTACCCTCAGGGGACCAACAGGCCAGGGGACACACTGGACACGCTCACTATCCCCGCCAATAGGCCACAAAGGAGAGGTGCAGGCTGCTGCAGAACTGGCCCCCCACCCCCAGCTCCCTGGAGGTCACAGCTGCTTTCTCTGGGGGCTGGCCCGCCCGTGAGGGGTGAGTAGGGGACTTCTGAGAGGCTGAGGCCAAACACAGCCTCAGCTTCCACATTTGTAAATTGGGGTACTGCAGGCTCGGGGAACCTCCGTGATGCCATCAGACCAAAGAAAAGGAACTTGGGAGACACCTGTGTGGCTCAGTTGGTTAAGTGTCTGCCTTCAGCTCAGGTCATGATCCCGGGGTCCTGGGATCAAGCCCCACATCAGGCTCCCTGTTCAGCGGGGAGTCTGCTTCTCCCTCTGCCTGTGGCTCTGCCTACTTCTGCTTGTGCTCTTTCTGTCAAATAAATAAAATCTTAAAAAAGAAAAGGAACTTGGTCCTTTAAGAAGTCCCTACTGAGGGCAGCCCGGGTGGCTCAGCGGTTTAGCGCTGCCTTCAGCCCAGGGCCTGATCCTGGAGACCCAGGATCAAGTCCCATGAAGGGCTCCCTGCATGGAGCCTGCTTCTCTCTCTCTCTCTCCCTCTCTCTCTCATGAATAAATAAATTAAAAAAGAAATTCCTACTGATTCCTCAAATGGGGAGGAGGCCTGTGAAGGCCGGGAGGTGCAATCCTACCTGGGGATCAGTGAGCTATTCCCAGGACCCCAATAGACCAAGGTCAAAGGCAAAATTCGAGGCTGTCAGACCCCTGACAAGCATGTAGTCAGGCCACCTGGCCCAGAGTCCTCTCCTCCCATCATCTCCTGACTTAACCCCCAGGCAGGGGCCCCCTCACCTGCGGGGTCTCATCAATTCCTCTCAATCCCCCAAGGGAGGACTGCAGCCAGAAAGGTCAGAGTTCTACAGCGCCCAAAGTCCCCTCTTGGGCTGTGGGGATCATTCTTGCTTGAGCACCAAATCGCCCCAAGACACACACACCACCCACCCTAAATGCGGAGCCTCCATAAAGCCCCTTATTAAGAAATTGGTCAATTTCCTGCTAATTAAAATAAATACTATGCCACATTAAAGGCCAATTAATTTTCGGAGCTGCCAAGGAACTAGGGCCTGGAAAATGTGTACCCCACCCCCCCTCAGAAAAGGGCAGGGCCTATGGGGTTGGGGGGAGGTAGGAAGCCAGGACCAGTGGTGACCCGTGACCAGGCTGGCAGCAGGGGCTGCTGGGCGGGGCTTCCCAGTCCAAGGAACCCCCCACAGCTCTAGATTGTATTTCTCCCAGGAAGCCCTGGACCAGAGACCAAGTCTCCTGAGCCAACCCTGCAATCAAAAAGCAAGCACTTTCTCCATAACAGGCACCCTTAGTTTCTGAAAAAGACGGAGTTCTGGGATTGTGGTCACCAGGTCTTGCACCCCTAAGTTATCTCACCGGCCCCCACAGAAGCCCTTGGAGGGAGGTGCCATTGCTCTTCCTTTTCCGCGGAGGATTTTACCACAGCCTAAACTGGCAGAGTAGTTGCTATGTCCACATGAGAACACATCTCATCACTTGTGTTTGTTCAAGGCGAGGCTGACCTGCTCCTGCATCATAAGAAATCTCCTGTTCACTGAGAGTTCTGCACATGCCAAGAGGCCTACTAGGCACCATGCAGTTGTCATCTCACTGAATCCTCACCAGGGCACGAGGCTCAGAGAGGTTCGGTAACATGCCCAAGGTCACACAGCCTGCCCATAGCTTAGCCATGGCAATCTGCTGTCTTTAAGGTCCAAGTTTTTCCATTTCCTCAAGGTCAAATCCAAGGTCGATGGGTCTTCTCCTCTCCTGGCAGGGCAGCAAGCTAAAGAAAAGAACACTGGGTTCACCACATGACCTTGAACACAGCCCTTTCTCTCCCGGGGTCTCAGCTTTCTCATCTGCCAAATGAAAGGGCTGAAAGCAATAACCCCCTGACCCTATTCAACTGGAGCATCCTGCAGGGACCCTTGGTCTGGGGCAGATGGCTGGGAGCAGAGCATCCAGCCGGACTGTAGCAATAGCCGCCCCTCTGCCCGGACAGGGAGACCTGGCTGCCTCCCAGCGAGCATCCAGAAGAAGCCCAGTGAGAGCAGTGGGGACAGGGGCCCAGGCAGGGCTGATCCCAGAGCACCCCCTCCCTGGCTGTCTCCATGTTGCAGACTGCTCACCAGGCCGTGACAGCGACCTCCTCTCTGACCCCAGCAGCTCCTGTAGGATCCGGGAACCTGCTGCCCACCTACACCCTCCTCTCTGCTCCTCACCCAATCCCTGAGATCAGCACTCTGCCCAGGCCAGGAGTAGAAGGCAGGGGAGGCCCGCCAGGGAAGGGCAAGGAGAAGTCAGGGGCTGGGGAGAGCAGATGGCGGGGGGCGGGGGGGGGGCTCTGACCCTCTGTGGAGCCCCCATGTCTCCCCCTCCTGCTGAGCTCTAACTTAGAAACCCCAGCATTTCACAGAAGCTTCTCCCTTGGGAATCATCAGAGAAGCACTGAGGCGTCCTGTTTCTCCTTGATAAGGAAGGAGAGTGGGAGTGGTCTGCTGTTTGCTGTGAAGCTCACTGCTTCGGGGAGGAGGCTCCAATCACCCAGTCCCCTCTGAGGAGCACCTACTGTGTGACAGGCACAGTGCTGGGCACCCAGCACTGGAGAAGGGATTGGCCATGGCTTTCGTGCCTGAGAAGTCACCCTGAAGTAGGAGGATCAGACAAGGAGGGAAACGCGGACTCTACCCCAGGAACTGCCACTTGGCTTTGTGTGCACAGAACTCCGGACAGCTGTCAGAGGTGTCAAGCAACTTGTCCATGCGGTCCTATGGGTGGAGCTGACAGGCCGACTGGGGTTCAAGTGCTCAAGGTCTTTTGCATCGTGCTGTCAAGTTTAGAGGCAATAGTAGTAACCGTGACAGTAGCTGCCCCACCGCTGAACGGTTACCGTGTGTCCAGCACCCACCGTGCTTAGCCTGCCTCAGGCCCTGAGGCTCCCTGAACCTGCCAACAATCCCAGGAGGTGGGTGCTGTTAACCATCCCCATCGAGGGATGAGGAACAGAGGCCCAGAGAAGCTGCTGGCGGTCAGACAGCTGACAGGGCCAGGCTGGCGCTCGGACTCTGGCTCCTAACTCTCACCCAGCAGCGTGCGCCACCTCTAAGGAGTGTGAATTTCTGAGAGCCATGAGGAATTTTTAAGGGGCGTGGGTAGCATGGTCTCAGTGCCCTGAACCCCTAAGTCAGGCTCGTGGAGACTTGGCACGTCTGCTTCCTGGGTCCACTTCCCAGCCTCGATCTGTTCTCCTTTTTCCTTCTGCTCTTTGCTCAACACCAAGGTTTGGCCTGAGTCTTCTGCCCCAGCCTGCTGTCCTAGGGCTGTGGGGGGCCCTCAATTCCAGGGCTTTGGTCAGGGCATCCACCGGTTCCACTGGTCAGGGGTCTCAGCCCCTCCGGCCCTTCCTGGGGACCCCGTGTTGTCCACTCTCTTCCCTCTTGCCTGCCTTGCTCCAGGACAGCATCAAGGGGGTGTGCCTGGGATGCGACCTCCCACCGGAGCTGAGCAGCCCTCCGGAGCCAGCAGAGGTGGCCTTGCCTTGGGGTGCTGCCCCTTTATACTTCCTCTCCCAGCCTCCAGCTGCCTCAGCATTGTAGGCATCACAAGACAGCAGATGTGGGAGACCCTGCAGCATGTCCATTCTCCAACCACCCCATTGTGCAGATGGAGCAGCCGAGGCCCAAACATGGACAGTCTGCAGAGCAGCTGGGCACCAGGCTTTCCTGCACTCTTGCCACAGCTCCAAGATCCTGGTCTTTCATCCTGTTCCCCCACCCCGCCCCTGCCCCTGCCCCTGCCCCCCAGGGCCACATGTTTACCGAGCACTGTGTGTTTTTTTGCACAGGGCGTATCACACTTGGTCCTCACGTAAGGCCAGAGGATGGTGGGTTAAAATAGGAAGTCTGGGGGATCCTTGGGTGGCGCAGCGGTTTGGCGCTTGCCTTTGGCCCAGGGCGTGATCCTGGAGACCCGGGATCGAATCCCACGTCAGGCTCCCGGTGCATGAAGCCTGCTTCTCCCTCTGCCTGTGTCTCTGCCTCTCTCTCTCTCTCTCTCTCTCTGTGACTATCATAAATAAATAAAAATTAAAAAAAAATAGGAAGTCTGGGCTCTCCTGGCTCCTTCTACCCCTAAAAATACAGAGTCCCATGATGTCAGCATCTGAGCCTCACAAAGTAGTAAAAAGAGGCAGGCAGTAGGGGGTCAATGACCTGCCCAAGTTCATGTAACAGGCCAGCCACGGTCACCAAGGGTCTCCTGTCTGTGGTCCTTCCTGTTATTCAGTGTTAAGACCAGAAAAAGCATTGGCCAGTGCTCCCCTTCCTGTGTTCGTGGCAGACATTACTAATTGACCTCAGGCTCTCTCAGCCCAGATGCAGCCTCGGAATCCTTCTCAACACAGGTTTCTCACTAGAGCCTTAACCACGGAGAGTTGGTGATCAAGGTGACACCCCTGTTCATCATCCTTCCCAGACTTCAGGATCTAATCTGATTTCGTTCCTGGCTGGGGGCCCAGCACATGGCATAGGTCACAGTAATCAACATTTGTTGACGGGGGAGGGAACAAATGGTGACCACTGAATGGATGGCACGGCCCAAAGCCAGTCACTCTAGACCCGTTTCCTCTGTAGTAACAACATGACGACGACAACAACAGTAATGTCCCAATCGCTGAGGCTTCCCAGGTCCTCCAAGGCATTTCAGCCGAGGTGAAGGATCACTCTGGGAGATCGTGTCCCCAGGGCCACATCTGAGGCCACCACCATGTGGCACAGTCAGGACCAGACCCTGCCTGCTGGCCCAGTTCTCTGCGCCTGACCCTGTCTCAGCTCGTTGTTTCCCATCTGACCAGTTGGAGTGGATCTAGTCCTGAACTGGAGACACCGCGGGGGTCGAGGGCAGATCCTAGGGACTAGGGCAGCAGTGGGTTGATTAGGAGCTTCCTCACCCTACTTGAAATTTTAGAATCGCAGAAGAGGGGAGACCGCAGTGCACCCCCTTCTGTGTCCACTGGCCCAGAGGAGGTCGCCGAGAGAGTTCAGCTGAGGTGGGTCTGCACAGCCCAGTCTCAGAGCCCCCAAGATGTCCTCTTTCCGGGCATCCTGTGAATGCAGAGTTGGTTGTTTATTTAATGCCTTCTTTAGAATGAGAAGCCCTTGGAGTGAGGGACCCTGAGCACCTAAGTTAAGATTTGGGTCAAAATGGGTACTCGATAAATACTGGATGAAGGGATGGAAGGGAAGGAGGATTAAGTCATGAATACATGGATGGATGGATGGATGGATGGATGGATGGATGGATGGAGTGAGTGATGGGTGACTGTCCCCTGCACTGGGAGGGATCCAGTGACCCACGCAGGGAGGAACAGAGGATTGACTCTGAGGTGTGAGCAGGCAGGTCACCCCAAGGCTCCTTCCCCCCTCCCTAGCATTTTCATTAGGACCCATCTGCTGCACCTGGCCCCTTGGCCCTCGCCCCTGAAAGATACAGACGCCTCTGCTGACTTTATTAAGGACCTATTAACCCAGTGTCTTTCAGACCTGGGTTATAGAAGCCAGCCCTGGGCAGGGCTAATGATGCTATCACTGCAGACCTTGGTTTAGAGCCCCAGAGGGGCTACAGTGGGGAGGGCTAGGAACCTAGGGTTACAGCGAGGGCTTTAGAGCCACACAGGTCTGCCTGCTTTAATCCTAGCTCCTCTGCTAATTGGCTGTGTGGCCTTGGGCCACTCACCTGCCTTCTCAGAGTTGCCGCTTCCTCACGTGTAAAATGGGCCAGTGATGTGCTTGTTTGAGAATTTACTGAGCTAACGCATTGTATCACTCGGCACAGAGGAAACACTTGCTATCACCAGTAACATCCTGAGAACCCTCTGGAGTCAGGCAGGGCAGAGGACTCACCCACATCAGCCACCTGACCCCTTTGGGATAGGCAGGTGCTGTAACCCTCCCTAATTTATGGATGAGCAAACTGAGAATAACAGGGAGATTAAGTCACGCAGCAGCCACACAGCCGGGAGGTGACAGGGCCAGGATTCAAATGTAGGCAGTGGACGTCACAACTGGGCAATTTCCTCCCTGGCTACTGAGCAGGAACAAAGCCTAGGCTGGGTGGGTGGGGCTGGAGGGGCACCTCTTCCACCTCCAGTGGCCCCTCTAGCGCCTTGAGGTGACAGCACAGCAGAGCAGAAGGAGAGCTGGGATAATAACAGAGATTTACAGTTTCCAGCGCAATTAACTGCACCATCTGGATGCCACACGTCCACCTGGGTGTGTTAGGAACCCCAACCCTTCGGCAGAAGTGGCAGGAAGGGATGGGAGGGGGTGGGGGGAGCTCTCACACACTGCCAGGTTGCCAGCAGAGTCCGTGTGGGGCCCACCTGGCTCCCCTCAAGCCCCACATACCCCTGAGGGGATCTCGTGCTAAGGGAGCTGGGTCCCTGCCAGTTTCAGAAGAGTCCAGAATGGCTGAACCCAAGGATACGAATGCAGAGGGGGCTGTGGCCTGAGCCAGGAAGAGGTCAGAGGAGGACCAGTAAGAGTGACAGTAACACAAACACGATGCTTGCTTTCAGGAGTGCATGACGGTCCAGGACTCAAGCACCTTGTGTTCTGTGCCACGTTCCAGCCTTGTGATCCCCAGCAAGTGGCTTTGCGTCTGAGGACCTGTCCTCTCATCTGTGAAATCAGGAGCATCGTGGTACAGATCATGGCTGTCCTCACGAGGGCTGTTTTGAAGGCTAAATTGGATAAGGTAATGTACAGACCCCAGTGAGGTGCCTGGTGCAGAGTAATTCAGGGGTTACTGTGATTATCATCCCGAAGATGGACCTGCCCTAGGACAGAGCCAAGCCCAGAGTCTCAGGGCTCCCAGGTGGCAGTCCTGGGTCACACCAGGGAGACTGGACAGCCCCTTCCAGCTCCAACAATAGTGCCGTGTTCTGAGTACCGACTCCGCGCCAGTCGCTGCTAAGAACATTTACGCATCACTTCGAGGGATGATCACAATGTGGGAGGCGGGCATTGCACTGTCCCTACTATCCAGATGCTCAGGCTTCAGTGGGGCCTGAGCTGGGATTCATCCCCAGGACAGTCTGGTCCTGAAGCCCTGGTTCTCAGCACCAGCTACTGCCTGCCCTTGGACAGAGGTGGGGTCTTCTCTTTACTGTCGCAACTGCTCCCAGCTCCCTTTTAACTACGTCTTCGTTTCCTTCTAGAAGGAGAGGGCTAATAACGATGCCAAGTCGGCATGGTGGACCTGACATCTTCTGGATGTTAGAAGCTTCGCCTTCAGGGGATCCTCTGGCACACGTGGAAAGGGGGCCAGAGGAGAGAAGAAGGAACATCAATCCATGACCGCCCCCCACGTTCTTTCCTTGGTTCTGTGGAGGCCAGGTGGCCAGAATCCCATGGCCAGCACAAGGCCACCACACAGGGGACCAGGCTGGCTGGGGATGCGGGAGGGGTGCAGAGAGAAGAGCTGGAGGAGGTTTGAAGCAGTGGTTCCCCCTTCCTCACACACTGGCTCCCTACATTCTCATCTGGTCAGCCTGGACGCTGCAAGTCTGAGTCCACCCCATACGAAAACAAAAGCGTTATCATTTCCATTAGAGAAACCCCCAGAGACATGAGCTGCTCTGCTTGCCTTCCCTCTTGGCCAGTGTGGCCAGGGCAGGGGCCAGGAAAATGAAAGCTGTCCTGCCCAGGGGAGAGAGGTCCCAAAGTCCTTGGCCGGGGCCCTCTCCCGGGCCATACCCTGGGGAGCAGCCCAGAGGGCCTGGCGCCCACTTACACCCCCCTGCCTGCAAGGAGCAGTGCCAGATGGGGAGGCTCCGGCTCCTGGCCTCTGCCCCAGCTCCGCAGGCCCCGTGACCTGTCCTCCTGGGACCCCCTGGCCTGTCCATCTGAGGTGACCCTTCCCCCTTCCCCGCAGAAACCCAGACCTCTGACCCTTATTAAAAACAAACCAAACAAAATCTGGAAAGAAAAAAACCCTCCACAAACAGCCTGGGAGATGATCGTGTGTCTGCCCAACACACACACACACACACACACACACACACGCACACGCACACGCACACGCACACCCCAGCTTCAGACGTGCGCGGCTGCAGCCAGGCTTTCACGTAAACAAGTTGCTGGAAAGTGCTTTTGTTTATGAAACATTTAGGTTTCCCTCAACTTCCTTGGGGGGAGGGGGTGGACTGGTTCATAGTTTTCTGGCCACCGGGGAGCGGAGAGGGAGCCTGGGGCTTGGCGGGGTTTCATCTCTGCCGGTTGGGATCTGGGGAAGGGCAGGCGAAGAGGAGGCGCAGGAAACCCGGGAGGGGGGCCCGGTCCCCGCAGGGCGTCAGGCTCCGCGGGGTCGCGGTCGGCCCGGACTCCCCTCGGCGGCCCCCGCACGCGGCCCGGCGCTCGGACCACACGGGGGACGCCGGCCGGTGCGTCCCTGCCCCCTGGGCTCCCGCCTCCAGCGCCGGGAAACCGACGGACAGGCCGGGAACAAAGGCGGACAGCACAGTTTTGCTTTTTTTCCTTTTTCTCCGCCGCCCCCCCCAACCCCCCCCCGCACCCTAGCGTGCGGCGGGGCAGCTCCCGGGGCCGGGCGGCGCCGGGGCCGCGGCGGGTGCCTCCGAGACGCCCGCGCGGGGCAGGGCGCGGGGCGCATGCGCGGGCCCGGGCGCAGGAGGCCGCGGCCGCCCGCGCAGCCTCGCTCGCGCCGGTCTCCGTGGCAACGGGCTCGCGGGGGGAGGGGCCGGGCGGCGTGGGCTGCGGCGGCTGCTATTTCTGCCGCTTCCTGTTCCTCGCGGCCACGTCGCCATGGCAACGGTGTTACTCACCGCGGCCGCTTCCCGGCTCGGCTGGCGCGCGTGACCCCGGCCGCCCGCGCCCCCTCGTCTCTCACTTGCGGCGCTGCCCCCCCGGCCCCCGCCCCGCGGCGTTCTCTTCCGGGACCCCGGTCCGCCCGGCGCGCCCCGGCGCCCCTCCTTCCCCCTGCTCCCCGCCCCTCTCCGCCGGTGCCCGCGGCCCGGGAGGGAGGGCGGAGGGGGGCGGCAGATTGATGGGGGACGCTTATTAAAAAACATTGTAACCGTTTCCGTTTTTATTACGTTGACAAGGGAGCGTTATTTACTGTTATTGTTTGCCGAGCGGGCCGCGCCGGAGCGCGGGCGGCCTCCCGGGAGCTCACCTTTCGGGCGGGCAGGGGAAGGCGCGGGGGGGCGGGGGGCGCCCCGAGCAGACGCGGCCCCGGGGGTCCCGCCCCGCGCCCCTTCCCGGTCAGCCCGGCCGACCCCCGCGGCGGGGCGCGTGTGCGCGGGGAGGGACCGCAGAGCCCGGGTGACTCGTGCTGGAGAAAGGCAACAAAACATAAAAAAAGGAACGGATGACTTCATTCTCGGGAAGGCTCGGTCCTACGTGGACCAGTTTCCTGGGGACTGTGGTGGAACAGCTCCGCTGCCGTTGGAAGCACTTAACACTGAACCAGATAAAGACCAGAAAATTCTCAGCCTTGCCCGAGCCGAGCAAGGGCAGGGTTGGAGGTGCCGAAGCCCTGGGCGTGCAGGGAGGAGGTTCGCATTCCTGCACCCCCGCTGGGGCTTGGCTTCCCCACAGCGCCCCGCCTCCCCCACTTACACAGAGGCCGGTACCCTGAGAGGGTGAGCAACCGTCCCAAGGTCACACAGCCCGTGTTGGTTTTGCCTGAGATACCTGCAGGGACAAAACCCGTTAGAGGCTGGGCAACGAAAGCCATAGCTGGACTGGGAGCCTTGGAATCGGGTGAGGCTCAGCTGGAGGCCTAGCAAGGGAAGATTAACTCGGCAGGTCTAAGCTCTGGCTGGCCTGGCTCCTGCTTACCCCACTGGAGCCTTCAGCTGGGGGGTTTGCGGGAGGTGTGTCCACAGGGATCCGATGGGCCTGAAGGATGCCCCCACCCCCCAAGCCCCTGCTGGGATGCTAATCTCATCCTGCTAATTAAAGTTTGCAATTCTGTCCCTAACTCAACTCCCCACTCTTGAACATTATTAGCTGAAAGGCAAACAATTGCTGCTCCAGACCAGAGCCAGAGGAAAAGGGGCCTCTGGAGTTCACATTATAAAAAGGATTTTTAAAAAGATGTTTATACTTCTAAACAAATGACTGCTAATGAACAGACCGGGTTTTGGAAACTGAATTTTCAGAGGCCCTCCCCCTAATCCGTTTTGTGTTTTTATCCCCCTTCCAAGGACGGGAGGCTTGGGATTTGGTCACCACAGCCTCTCCTGGTCTCTTGGCCTTAGATGATCAACCAGGGCTTTTCCAGGGCCGGTTTCGCCTCTCCAGACTCTCTGGAGTCTAAAGCGACAAGCGGCTAAGGCCTCTGGGTCTGGGGCGCCACGGCAAGATAAAGTTATCTTCAGCTCTGTTCCCAGCATCCACCAGCTCTGGGCTGCGGAGCCCTCCCTGAATGCATGAAGCTAAAGTCTTGGGCTCTGAGAAGAGTACCCCACACCCCCACCCCTGTCCTGCCCCAGTACTTTGCTGCCAGCTCCCTGATACGGGAAGGCTGCACCACCCTCCACTCCTCCCCCCCCTCCCGGGCTGGCCTTCTAAGCACAGCTTATCTCTGGTCACTGGTTTAGAGTTTAGCTGATGTGAGATTCCCGCCCCCCCCCCCCCCCCCCAGGCCAGGCAGTGTTTGAATAGGACTGAGATGACAGATGACACCCCAGTATCATCCAGAGCTAGGAAGACCTTGGAGATTATGCAGCCCAAACACTCCTGCTTCCCTATTTTACAGGTGGGCAAACTGAGGCCAGAGAGGGCAAGAGACCTGACCAGATCTGCCAGTGGGTAGAGGCGTGACCTGGACCTAGACCCTGGCGCCTTGCCTTCCATTAAGGTGCTCACTGCACCACTCTGATCCTTCTGTGGAATTATCTGTAGGATCAGAAGTTCAGGAGCTGAGGGGGCAGCAGGCTCTGAAGTCAGACTCCTTGAGTTCAAATACTGCCTTTTTTAAAAAAAAAGATTTATTTATTTATTTATTTGAGAGAGAGTACAAAAGCAAGTGGGGGGAGAGGCAGAGGGAGAGAGAGAGAATCTCAAGCAGACTCCCCAGTGAGCACAGAGCCCCATGCAGGGCTCCATCTCATTACCTGAGATGAAATCAAGAGTCGGATGCTTAACCTGCTTAACCGACTGAGCCACCCAGGCACCTCCAAATACCTTACTTCTAAGTGATACCTGGGACAAATGAATTCTCTTTAAGTCCCCATTGTCTTATGTGTTAAGTGAGGATAATAGTACCAGCCCTGGGTTGTCTTAAGGAATAAAGGTGGTGCAAGAGAAGTCCTGGGACTAACACCAGTGCGTACTAGTACTTAACTAATGTTGGTGATGATGTTGATGGCTGATGCGGGGGAAGGAGGGATACTGGCTATTGTAGTGGGTTGAATGGTGGCCCCCCAAACAATATATCCACATCCTCATCCCCGGAACCCGTGAATGTGACCTGATTTGGAAAAAGCATCTCTGTAGATGTCATGAAGTTAAGGATTTCGACATGCAATCACCCTAGATTACCCAAGTGGGGCCTCGGTGCCATCACAACCGTCCTTATATGAGACGGAAGAGAAGACCGGGACACCGAAGGGGAGAAAGCCAGGTGCAGAATGAGGCAGAGAGGGGAGTGATGAGCCACAAGCCCAGGAAAACCTGGAGCCACCAGAAAGAGGAGGGAACAAGGAAAGATTTTTCCCAGAATCTTGGGAAGGGATGCAGCCCTGCTGACACCTAGATTTTGGCCTTCTGGCCTCCTGAACTCTGAAAATAATCTTGGTTTAAGCCACCAAGCTTGTGGTCATTTGTTACACAGCCAGGGAACTAATACAGGGGGGATGCTGGCCGTGAGGCTGAGGGGGTGGCCGTGGTGGCCGCAGTGATAGTGGTAGTGATGATGGTGGTGCTGGTGATGCTGGTAATGGCTGTATTCATTTCCTGGGCTGCCTAACAAAGTGCCAGCCACAAACCGTGTGGCTTAAAACACCTGAAACGTATTGTCTAAGAGTTCTAGAGACCAGAAATCCAAAATGAGATACCAGCAGGGCTGTGCTCCCTGGAAGGTGCCAGGAAAGGGACTGTTCCAGACCTCTCTCCGGGATCCTGGGGCCCCAGGTGTCCCTTGGCTTCTGTATGCATCATTCTCACCCTCCAATCCGGGGTCCTCATGTGGCATTCCCTTTGTGTATCTTCGAGTTGTCTTCCCTCCACATGTATCTTGTCTGTCTACACTGCTCCTTTTTATAAGGACACCATCATATGGGATCAGGGCCCGCCCCAGCAGTCTCAGCCTGCTTGATCACCTCCAGAAAGACCCTATCTCCAAATACAATACGGTCACATTCTCAGGTGGGGGGTGGGGGCAGCAGTGGTGGTTAGGACTTACACATATATTTTTGGGAGACACAATTTACTCCAGTGGTGATGGTGGTAGTGGTAGAGGTGATGGGCTGATGGTGGTGGTGACAGAGTCGAGAGAGAGGGACAGATGGTGATGGTACTAGGCCTCAGCCCTGGACCCCCAAACTCTGCAGGAGCTACGCAGGAGCAGTGGTCAGTTCACAGGACGCTCTAGAGCCCAGGAATCTGTTCCCACAATGAACTGCTGGCCGGGCACATCCCTCTGAAGGAGCAGGGAAATGTGGAAGATGATCCCAGCACCTGTTGGCCTTGGGGTGGACCCAATACCTGGGACGGGCCTGGTTGCTGAGAGTTGTATTCTGGGGCCACTTCAGGCCAAGGGGATGCCAAGGGGATGTCAGGGTGAGGAAGGAGGGGCTCCCTCTGCCTCTGCCTCCTCCCTCTCACCGAGGAAGGAGGAACGTGCTATTTTTGTGTAGAGCCAAGTCGTGGCTGGCCCAGCTGCCAGAAACCTCCCTGAGAGCAGGGACTGGGTTTGCTCGCAAGCCCTTCCCTCCTCTTTCCCCCGGGGCCCCTGATAGAGATAAGACAGGGGGCATGGCCACCTGTTTGAAGCACTTTCTCCACCTGCCCCTGTGTCCCTCCAGGGAGCAGAAGAGCCTTTCTTCGGGAGCCCATGGCATAGGCAGACTCAGCCCTGATCCCGGAAAGCCAACGTCTCCAGCAGAAGACAGGGCTGGGCCGCTGGTATTTTCTTACAGGATACAATTATATTACCTCCCTTCTCAACCTATCTTTCTCTAGCTTTCAAAGAGATAGCCTGATAAGGACCGTAGCCCTCATTCATTCATGTGTCCAATTGTGACAGTCACCAACTCCACGCTCTTGCCAGGCACCCTCCCATGCACCAGGAGACCGTGGGCGACAGGACTGGCTTTCCACGTTTGTGCCACTCATGTTCTAGGGAAGGGAGAGACAAAGAACAAACAAGCAGGCCCATACCAGCATCCAGGGAGTAAGACAAGTTAGAGAGGGAAGGAAAAGAAGGGTGAGAGGCTGGGCTGGGGTTTAGAAATAGGCGTCACTGAGGTGAGGAGGTGACCATGGTGACCATGGACTCGGTGCAGTGAGGGAGTGAGCCCCAGGAGAGGTCCGCAGCAGGGAAAGCGGCAGGTGCAAAGGCCCTGAGGTGGCTTGTCCTGCTGCCCTGAGCCCTAAGGCAGGGAGCAGAGTGCGCAAGTCACCTTGAAATCTCAGATTTTTTTTTCTAGGTATGCCTAGAAGCCAATGCAGGGTGGAGGGCAAGAGTGAGTCAAGGGTTGATTAGCGTTTTTAAAGAATTTCTGGTTTCCAAGCAGAGCACAGACTGCAGGGGCCGGAGGGAAGCTGGGAGGACAGTTTGGGGGCTGACGGTGTCCAAGCAAGAGATGGTGGTGGCCTGGTCCAGGACAGCAGTGGCGGGGAGATAAAAATGGCTGAATGTAGGGTGTATTTTAAGAAAAGCCATCAGGATTTGCCAAAGGATGGGCCGTGGGTGTGGAAGGAAGAGAGTCAAGGATGACTGCGTCATCGTGAACAGTGGGAGGTACCATCTCCGGAGATGAAGAGCAGTGGGGGTGTGGGGGAATGGAGAGTTGGCATTTCTGAAAAGCTTGTCTGATACTCACATAGGGTGTACTTAGAGCTGTCACATGCTGTCGCTTAATCCACATAACCCGCCAAGGGGCAGACCCTACTAGTGTCCCCCTTTCTCAGATGAAGAAACTGATGCCCAGACAGGCTAAGTGATTGACCCAAGCATGGGAGCTGGTAAGGATACAACCCAGCTAGTCTAATTCCAGAGCTCATTTTCTCATTTGTTCAATTGTTCGTCCATCTGCTCATTCATTCATTCACTATCGTGTGTACTATATGCTAAGCCTTGCTCCATGCTCTGGTAACGCAGAAGTTCTTTCAAGCTCTGGGCTATGGATGAGCCTGGGAGGGAGGCAACAGTGAGCAAGCCAGATGCAGGCCCAACCTGCATGGAGCTGCCTTTCTTTTTTTTTTTTTAAGATTATTTATTTATTTATTTATTCAGAGAGAGAGAGAAGCAGAGACACAGGCAGAGGGAGAAGCAGGCTCCATGCAGGGAGCCCGATGTGGGACTCGATCCAGGGTCTCCAGCATCACGCCCTAGGCTGCAGGCGGCGCTAATCCGCTGCGCCACAGGGGCTGCCCTGGAGCTGCCTTTCTATGACAGGCAGGTGCCAGGCAGAGAGGAGCACAGAGATGAGACGCTCACAGATTGCTTTAAGTGCCAATGCAGAGGGTGGCGGTGCACTGATTCAAGGCCGTGAGAGGGGCGCATGCTGCAGGGTGGTTGGGGCCGCCGGGGAGGAGGGAGACAGGTCAGAAGCAGCCAAGCCAAGAGCAGGAATATTGGCATTCCCAGCAGAGGGAAAGGCAAATGCAAAGGATCTCTTGGCAGGAGAGTCAAGAGGGACCAGGGCCAGGGAGTAGTCAGGGGGCTGAGACACCAGCCACCAAAGGAGGCCAGCTGGTCCAAAGGCAAATGAATGGGGAAGAAAACCAAAGCAGGGGGTGAGGGGTGCTGGCCCCACAAAGCAAGTAGCCCTGGGACTCCCAGAAGGACATCAAGGGAGCAGACACCAAACCTGAAACGTGTGTGCAGGCCACCACCCCAGTGGAGCCCGGGAGAGGGGTGGCCCAGACCCAGAAAGGGTGAGAACACCCCCTAGGACTTCCGCTGTCCTTGAACCCAGGGCTGACCCCACAGCTGTGCCAGAAAGTACCAGACGATTCCACCCCAGGGTTTGGGCTACCCGTGGCTCTTCCAGGCAGAGCAGCATCCACCCTCTGGCACCGCTGAGTCCAGGAAAAGCCAGGCTGAGCCAGAGGTCAAGTCATTCACTTGCTCACTTACTCATCGGACAACTAGTGATACCTCAATGCATCCTAGCCATCCTGGGATGCAGCAGGAAATAAGACCAAGTCCCTTCCATCAATGGGGGTGCAGATTTATAGGTAAATATAAATAAAGTCAGGTAGAGGTACAGGTGCCATGGGGAGCAGGGACGTACAGCCAGACAGAGGAAGATGGCTTTCCCTGTGGGAGCTAGAAAGGTAACTCAGCTTTTGGGACTGAGCCCTGCTGAATGCTCCCTTAGTCTGGGGGTTCTCCTTGCTCCCACAGCCACGGACAGGCCCCTAGTGAAGAGGGTTCTCAGAACCTCCTACCCTCTCCTTCCCACACTCAATCCTTCCTCCCGGCTCTTGCCCATCCTTTCCTTGGGGAGCTGCCCATCTGGGGGTAAAGCCAGATTGGCAAGCAGAGCAACTTCCCCATGATGCCCGGAGCCCGTGTCAGAGCCAGAAGGGGTTTAAGGCACCTGCTCCCCAGCCATAGTGGGGGGGAGGCTTAGCTCCCACAGGCCCTATCCCTCTCCTCCCCACCACCTGGGCACATAAAGGGTGTGTGTGGGGGAACAGGGCCCCTGTTCAGTCCTCCAGGCTCAGGAGGCTGAATACTTCTTGGGGGGGCCAAGGGTAGGGCCAAGTATTTAAAAACACACACCCAATAGATAAAACAAAACAGCTAAGGACAGCCACTCCCATTTAAACCCTCAGCCCTAGTTGGGCTAGTATTCCTGGATGATCTCAGCGCAGCCGCACCCCCACGGGGGGTTACTCTCATTAGCCCCCTTTTACAGAGGAGGAAACAGAGCCTCCGTGGAGCCGATGACTTGCTCGTGTGGTAAAGCCAGGACTCTAACTCAGGGCGATGACACCCAGCCAGTGTTGGTGGGATGGTGGAGAGACGGGGACTCGTCAGGTGGATGGCAGCAGTGCCAGCAGCTCCCACAGATGCCGTACACGGAGGGCTGGCAGCTGGTTAGCCTCATGCTACAGGCCAAGAAACTGAGAGCCCCTGGGGAAGGAGTCAGTTACCCCCAGCATTGCACAACTAGTGAGAGGGGGGTAAGACTCGAACCCAGAACTGTCAGATTCCAGGGCCCAGGCTCCGGTGAACCTAGAAGAATGGGAGGGGTGAGTTAGGTGAGCGGCAGGCCTCGCCATGTCCACATGGTGCCTAGGTGGCTGCAGGGTGTGGAGGACCGGGCACCTTCTGGGCCCCCCCGGGGGACACCCACGCGGGCCTGAGGGAAGGCCAGTCTGGCTACTCTCTCCTCGCATCATTTCATTGTTACAACCTATGCTGCCCCAGCCTGGATCCAACTCCCCTGCCTGCAGAGCCATGCTCAATGGTGGGTCTCTGCAGTATGATGACAACCAGGAGGGCACTCTGGGGATATCGGCTTTCCAGAAGCTTTGGCCTGCTCAGGGATGCCCCTTGCCTCAAGGCTCCAGAAAAGGCAGCCGCCAAACCCTGGAGCCCACCAGGCCTAGGATCCCATGCGAGCCCAGACTTAGCTTAGACTGAATTAGGAGGTGCCTCCAAGGGTGGGGCCCTGGGGAAGAGGTGTGGGGTCCCCTTGCTCCTCCTGGGGCCATCCCTCACCTCCATCACTGCTGTGGTAAGGATGGGTGGCAGAGCCCTGAGGAGCAGAATGGGGAGAGAAGAGGAGGGGAGGCGGGGAAGGGGAAGAGGTGCCCAGGGGACGGCTGGGGGCCCGAGAGGAGGGCTGGGGGGCCTTCGGGGGCCCAGATGGACAAGGCCAGCACTTTTTCCATGTACCATCCTGAGTCCGCATCCCACCCTGGGGCTGCGGAGAGGCAATGGCCAGAGGTGGCTCCTCAGCAGCCCCCTCCCCAACTGACCCCAGGAGAGGACTGGCACTAGGAGGACAGACAAGAAGGACACAGTGGGGGCTCCCAGGGCCTCAAGCTCCCCGCCCTTGAGTCCCCGGATCCCCAAAACTGCTCTCCCTACAGCACCAACCTGTGTTGGGGACTTTGCCTCTGTGGGCCTCAGAGGGCTTGGAGGTGCAGAGCTCAGTATGGAAGTAAGTGCTCAGACAGGCCCGGGTGCTGTGCAGAGCCGGCAGGGTGTCTGAGCCCAAGGTGCCTGGCCTCTCTCAGCCCTCTGCCTCCTCCACAGTGCCCAGCTGCGGTAACAGTGAACAGAGCTGTGCAAACTGTGAAGTGCGGAGAGCAATGGTTTGCTTATCTTAAATGGTCATCCACAAAGGTGAGTTTAGGTTTGTGCCAAATTGGAGGGGAAGGGAGGTGCATGGAGAAGAAGCCCCTGAGGGACCCAGACCACCTGAGTCAGGAGGACTCTGCAGCCTGGACCCATGGAAGGGTGTCCAGGAAGGGGGTACAGAAGGTCCCACTGGGGCCAGGAGTCTTGGAAATGCATGAGCGTCCTGCAGGTTCACCCTGGGGACAGAGGCTCGGGACCCCCCCCCCCAAGCCCCAGGATCCCCACACAGTCCCCCACTCCTGTTGTCCAAGGGCAGGAGGACATAGGAACAGGGAGGAGGCCAGGGTCCCGGTCCATGGGGGATTTTCCCCTTTTTTGCTAAAGACAAGGAGGGGTGAGGAGAGAGGAGAGCAAGTGGGAGGCAGGGAAGGAGAAAAACAAGGGGAGAGAGATTGGAACCTTGAGGGAAGCAGCTCTAGGAAAGGAGTAATGAGAAGAGGAGGGAGCAGAAGCAAGAGGCAGCTCTTCCCGGCTTGTGGAGACAAAGGCCTGAAGGCCTAGGAGGGGAGAGGAGGGGAGAGGAGGGGGAAGAGGAGGGAGGGGGAGGGAGGGCACAATGTGCCTGGGCTCCAAACCAGGCCAAGACCCTGCCCCTCATCCAGCTGAGGCTCTGACCCAGGGGAGAGGGAGAGCGCTCCAAACTTAAGAGGGAAAAAGTCTGCCAGCTGCCCTTGGGGCTGTCACAACAGATAAAACCTCATCCAGGCTTCACCAGGAGCAGCCCTGCACACTAATGCACAGCAGCGAGCTAAAAATACTGGCTTGAGTGGGGAGGAGGGTGACAGAGGGAGGAGGGGGCAGGAGGATGGAGGAAGGAGGGAGGAAGACAGAGAGGAGGTAGGAAGGTGGGGAGGAGGGAGGAGGATGGGGAGGATGGGGAGGATGGGGAGGAGAAGGGAGGAAGAGAGTGGGGAGGAGGGAGAAGGGGAGAGATGAGAAGGACAGAGAAGGATGGGGAGGAGGAAGGAGGGAAGAGAATGGGAAGGAGGGAAGAGGGAGAAGGATGAGGGTGAGGGAAGAGGATGGGGAGGCGGGAGCAGGATGGGGAAGAGAAAAGGGAGGAAGGAGAAAGGAGGAGAGATAAGGATGGGGATGAGGGAAGGGGAAGGGAGGAGGGAGGAGGTGGGGGAGGAGGAAGGATGGAGAGGATAGGGAGGAGGGAGGAAAGCTGGGCTGCCGGTCTGGGCTGGGGCAGCCCCGGTGTTCCAGAGTGTCCTAATGACCCAGATGTGCGGCTGCAGGAGATGGCTGCTTCGGGAGCTGCAAATCACCGCCCCCAGCTGCCCTGCCTGGGACAGGGTGAGGCGGAGAGGAGAGCACTGGGGAGAGGCAGGAGCAGGGAAACCTAGGAGACCAGCTCTGAAGGGCAGGGGTGAGGATGGAAAGGGAGGTGGGAGGAGGGGGGCAGAGAAGGAGGGAAAGAGGAGGGAGGGAAGAAGGGGGATGGAATGTCCCTGGGGCTCTGGGGCACGTACCTGCAAGGGACCATATGCTCCACATCTCCCGCCTGTCCTTCGCCTTGGATACTGGGGAGCTTGGCGCTGGGTATCTGGGTTGATCAGGTGGGCCTGTCCCCAGGCCTGCCTCCAGTAGCGGCTCCTCTTTGGTTGCCTGAAGAATGGGCCTGGTCTGGCTCCTTGAAGAAGACCTGCTGGTGATGTAAGTGGGGCCCGGAGCCCAGCCCCAGCAAAGCCTTGACATCTGGTGCCCAGAACATTCTAGAGAGGGAGGGACCCGTGTCATCTGCATTGGACAGATTCACTCATCCATTCAACAGCATCCATCGAGCACCTTCTCTGGGCTGGCATGTGCAGGGTGCTGGGGGTATGGGGGAAGTGCCTGCCCCACATGGAAAAGAAGCCCTTAGACCCATAACCACGCAAATAAGGGAGAGAGAATATTAGCAGGGCAATGATGGGAGGGTGGTCACGAAGCCCTCCCAGGAGATAACATGGACCTAGACCTGAGTTTTAGGCCACAACCTAGGTCAGAGGATACAGCCTAGCAAATATCCAGAAAGAGGGGCGCCTGGGTGGCTCAGTTGGTTGAGTGTCTGACTCTTGGTTTCAGCTCAGGTCATGATCTTGGGGTTGTGATCTCGGGGTCATGGGATCGAGCCCTGCATCAGGCTCTGGACTGGGTGTGGAGTCTGCTTGAGATTCTCTCTCTCCCTCTCCCTTTACCCCTCCCCCTGCTCCTTGTAAGCTCTCTCTCTCTCTCTCTCTCTCAAATAAAGAAATAAAATCTTTTTTAAAAATCCAGAAGGAAACCAAGGCTGAGAGGCACAGTGAGGTGGCTAGTCCAAGTGGTCAACAGCAAGGCAGGAATCAAACCCAGGCCTAGCTGAACTCCAGCCAGACAGGTGACCCCATCTCTCCTGCCACTCCTGAGCCAGCGTCACGAAGGGCCAGGTGGGTTGGGAGGCCAAGGGCCCCAGGGCCCTAGAGTCGTGTGAAGCAAGGCCTACTACCTCTCCTTGGTTCCTGAGCAACCTGGAGGCCTCATCCCTGTGCATGAAGCACAGTCCCAGCATGCCACCATCTATGGAGCTGTCCCCGCGGCGGTGGGCAGATGTCCCTGTGCATAGGGACAGCCACCACAGGACTTGAAGGATTGGGGTACACTGGGAAACCTTAACTCTCTGCAAAGCAAAGCCTCTGCTTTAATTCACTAATCTTTTTTTTCATTCTGAGCTGCCACCCTCGTGCCAGGAACTGTCCCATGGCCTTGTGCGGGCGGGCGACACGGTGGCCTCGGGGAGTAGGAGGAGATTTGGTCTGAGCCCCAAGTTACTCTCCCTGGCTACAGGAATTCAGGCCTGGCTCCCACCATCCATGTGCCTCAGTCTCCTGTTCTCAAAACTGGGCTGTCATGAGGTGTCAATGAGAGATGCCTGCATGTAAAGCTGGGCACCAGCCCAGAGCACACACAGTTGGGGTTGGGGGTGCAGCTCAGCTCAGACACCCCCTCCCTAGAAATGACCATCTTGACCACCCTCACCCTGCCGCTTTACTTAGTTCCTCAGCAAACCCTCTGGCTGCTATGTTTGCACTCAGGGAGCCTTGGGCAGTTAGTTGACCTAACGGCCTGGGCCTCAGTTTCCCCATATGCAAACAGAGAGGGACCTTGGTAAGAGAGCTGGAGGTGACTAGCCATCAGTCCCATGCCCTCAGGCCCCGGAGCATCCTCAGTCTCCCCGACATCGCCTTCCCCTTCTCTCCCACTGGACCCGAGCCTCCTCTGGGGGTGCCTGCCTCCCCTGCACCCCTGCATCTGGTGCCAGGCCCGCATTCAGCTCCTGCTGAGCTGGCTGGAGCTTCTCCCTCCCATGCCCCCCCCTGGTTTCTCCGAATTCACTCCCTATGCTTGGGACAGAGCACAGGGTCCCAACCCTGCCCTGGGACAGGATAGAAGGGCACCAGGCCTCCTGCCCTCTCCTGCTTGCCCAGCGGCACCACCAGAGCTCTTCCTGTCCCCTCGTCTTTCTCTGTATCTTCCATATCTTCCAGATCCTCTCCTCTGCCACTGTCCTGTGCTCTGCCTCCCTCCCCCTCAGAACCCCCCTGGGTCCCCAGCATGGGGGTTGGGGATGGTGACAGCGGCCACCTGCTGCTGGGGTCTCCTCACACCAAACACAGAGCCGGAGTGGGCTCTGAAGAGGAGCAGAAAGAAGGAGGAGGAGACAGAGGGTCTGAGAGAGACCCAAAAATGATCACCGGGGAGACTTGGCAGCTGGACTGAAGTTATATTTAAGTTCCATGTCTCTGGCCTTTCCTTATATTTTTATCCTGCTGTCTTGCTAACCATTTAATGCAGCCCCTGATTCTTAGAGTTTTCCCACCCTCCCGGTCCCCCCCAGGCTGCCATGCTCCCTCCTGCAGCTCCAGCTGTGTGCATGTGCATGCATGTGTGTGCACACGCGTATTGTGTATATGTGTGCACACGAGTGCACGTGTGTGCATGTGTATTGTTGCACTGTGTGCATGTGTTTGTTGTTGCATGTGAGTGCATGTGTATGTGTCTACCTGTGTGTGACTGAGGCTGGGGAGTCTTCCTCTGGGGACCAGAGGGAAGGAAGTGTTTTCGCCACAGCTGAGCAGACCGGACAAGCGCCCAGGTCCCTGGCACCCGGGGCCCAGCGGGGCTTCGCCGAGGTGCAGAGGCTGGCGAGGCTGTGGCGGCTGTTCCATCTCTCCCTACTTCCAAACTCGTTGGAATTACACACCGAGCATCCATTTAATTAAGTTTTCTGGTGTGTGGCATAATGAGTCAGCCACAGGATGGTACAGGGTGGGCGGTCCCTTCCCTGCTCTCGCCTGTTAGAATCCTCAGCCCTCGGGCCACAAAATATGGCAAGTTTGTGATATGGGGGCTGGAGGCGGCAGGTGAGCCAGCGGAGCTGTCACCTCACCCCCTGTGCGGCCTTCTGCCTCCGTGTGAGGGCAGTGGGGCAGGTGGCCCTGTTATCAGGGAACCCCCCTTCCCTGGTGCCGGAAGCTGAGTGCGGACGAAGCCCTGGGAGACCTGCTCCTTCACGGGGACCTCACAATGGGGCAGGGTGGGGCCGCACGGAGCGAGGGATGGGCTGTGCCCTTGCTGTAGAGTCAGTGGCTTAGCCACAGTGGCCCATCTCCAGGACAGTCACCCAGGGCCTGTTAGCCACAGGGCTGCTCAGCCTCTCGGCCCCAGCGGAATCACAGATGTGCAGGGCGGTGGGGTGCTCCCCTCCCGTCCACCCTGACGCCTTCATCTCTCCCACGTGTGCGGGCTGGACCTCGGGAGGACAGGCCAGAGGCCTGGCGGCTGCTTCTCCAGCCCTGCCGGGACAGGGGGGACAGGTCCCCTGTCCGAGGAGGAGAAAGCTCTGCGCTCCTGGTGGCCCACTGAGCGGGCGGGACGCTGTCAGTGCAGCTCCCCTGCTTAAAAGCACCTCGCATGGCCACCTTGTCTGGGCCCCCACTCCCTCAGGCATGGACCTCAGCTGTGCCCCTCACCCCTGCTCCTAGCTTTGCCCCCCACTTCCAGCATTGCACCCCTCAGGGCCGAGTGAGCCTGAGTGGCTGCCGACGCCCTAGCCCTGTCCTGCGTGCCCTGTGACATAGGTCCCAAGCCTGACTCACCACCACGCTCCCTGTTTTCCCCCTTCTCCCTCTCAACTCAGGCCACCCACAGGCCCTGCTCTGTCCTCCCAAGTGGCCCTGGGCAAGATCGATCACCTTGCTCAGGACACTGAGCCCCTGAGGGCAGCCCGGTGTTTAACCGATCACCGTGTAAGGCTGGGTTCAGGACACAGGATGAAATCATAGAGCAAACATTTATTAAGCTCTTATTGTGTGCCAGGCCCCATCCTGTCCACCAGGCTTTGCTTTACATGTGAGTGTTCAGGTTCCGGCTCCCTCCATCCGCACTCCTCCCCAGCCTCCTGTCCAGGGAGGGATTGGAAAGCCGGGGTCTGTCATCAGCGCACACGGGCTTGGCCACCCTCTAACAACCTCCCACCATCCTGCCAGCCAGCCTCCTGTTCCCTCTGTGATCCAGCTTGTTGATCTTCCTGACCGTCTCCCATCCAGCTTCCTCTAACCTCCCATCACCATGTCCGTCCTCCCTGCTGCTCCCCTAGCCAACCACCCACCTGTATCCCATCCATCCTCGCTACCTCCCAAGCCCCAAGCCTTCCCTCAGGCTTTGTCATGTCCCCAAGCCTGCATCTGGGCTGTCCCCTCAGCCAGGTATGCCCCCCTGCCCTGGAAGGCCTGGCCATAAGCTCTCCTTGATCTGCTGGGCACCCCATCCCTGAGCCCCGCCCCTGCAGCTCCAGCTACTCTGCCCCTGATCAGGAACCCGCGGGCATCACTGGGCTGCCATCTCGTTGGGCCCCTCTCTCTGCAGTGGCAGGAGCAGTGCTACCTCAGGGGTACTCATGGGGGGATGCGCCTTGGGGGATGCAACTAATTTTAACAACAGCCTCAGGAAAAGACAAATCTGTCCCTTTTTTCTCCCTTGGGGAGAAGAAATGTATGTGTGTGCACACGTGTGTTTATGCACACATGATGCAGAAGCCTCCAACACCAGAAGGCAGTGACTCAGGCACCACCCAGCCACATTGGCTGACTCATGGCACCCAGGGATCTGCGGGTGCTCAGACACCCCAACTCCTGGCAGTGCTTGGACAGGCCTGCCCTGGTGCCCAGCAGTGTTGTGGTGACCTTTGACCTGCCAGGGAGGCAGCTGGGCAGAGAGGGGTGTGGGAGAGCCGGGCCACTGGCAAGCCAGGTGCCCTCGAGCCAGCTAGTGACCCCCGTGGACCTCAGCCGCCTCCCGCAGTCAACTGAGGAGGAGGCCAGATGAGGTAGGGAGTGTGCTGGGCACATTGCAGGTTCCCCGACCCCCATGTCCCTCCTCTCCAGACGCGGGCTGACTCCCCAGGCCAGGCCAGCTGACGGACAGACAAATGAGGGCATGTGGCACGGACTCTGCACGGACCCACCTTGGAGCTTGGGGTCCTTGCGGGGCTATGAAGCATTTGGAACCTCTCCCCCGCATACCTCCCCCCACCCCGCCCCATCCTTTTCCCTTCCAAAGCAGGATCCGGCCTCTTGAAATTCTGCACACTAATAAAATTGTAACTAATTTACATCCGAGATGGGGAGTGAGTGGCAGCGGTTGTCATGGAGACCATCTCCAGGGCCCTGGCTGCCTCCACCTCCTGGTGCAGCCGAGAGATCAAGAGATCCTCGCTCCAGCTCTGCAGCTGGGGCCAGTCCTCCTGCCCCCCGGGCACCCTGCCCTCCTTCCCCCGCCCTGGGCAGGCCCCTAGGGACCGGGACCAGGGCAGGCACCGTCACACACACACCAGAACTGCACACAGTTCTCCTGAGCTAGGGCCGTGCATCTGGCCCACCCTCGCTTCTTGTCACCCGTGGGCCCCACTGGTTTTTCTCACTTTGGCTGGAGGCCCCCAGAGGGACAGAAGGTCCTTTCCCTCAGCATAGTAAACAATGTGGGAACAGTTTCCAGTGATAGGACAGAGCAGCAGGGCCCTGAGCTACCCACACACCCTTCCTCCTGGGGTCCACTCCAGGAGAGGTCCCACCCTGGATCTCCAGGGGTCCAAAGATGCAGAGTTGCACTGCCTGCCAAAGGGAAGATGGAAAAATAATGAAGCACTAACTCTACACCATGCACTGGGCTAAGCCCCTCATGCATGGGATCTCATTTAAACTTCAAGGTAACCCAGTGCAGAGGACAGTATTTTAACCCTCATCCTATCAATAATGAAAAGTTCTCAGAGAAGTGGGTGGACAACACACAAGTCCAGGCCCCGGTAAGCATGGGAGCCAGAGGCAAAGCCCCATTTTCTGATTTTAAAACCATCGTAGTGGGGATCCCTGGGTGGTTCAGTGGTTGAGCATCTGCCTTTGGCTCAGGGTGTGATCCTGGGTCCAGGATCAAGTCCCACATCAGGCTCCCTGCCTGGAGCCTGCTTCTCCCTCTGCCTGTGTCTCTGCCTCTCTCTCTCTGTGTCTCTCATGAATAAATAAAATCTTAAAACAAAACAAAACAAAACATCGTAGTGAAGATCATAAACTGCGTCTAAGGAAGCAATTGAACAAAATCATCATGACAAAGCAGGGTGCATGCAACTGGAGAAGGGGTGAAGGCACAGAGGGGCCCTCAGCAATCATGGACTCTAAGTAGGTTTTGAGGGATGAATAGGAGTCCCCAAGGGGATATGAGGAGGAAGAGCATTCCAGGCAGAGGGAACATGTACGAAGGCATGGAAGCAAGAAGTTGCCTGGTACATTCAGAGACTGTAGGCTGGATTCTGGAGGGGCCCAAGAGGGACTTTGAGGGTCCTGAGGGGCTTTGTTCACCCAGCTAGGCCCCCTGGAGTTTATCCTACAGTTGAGAAAATAAAGCGCTGAGGTCAGAGCAGGTCCACCCGGGGTGGGGGACCCGGGGCAAGAGTACATATGGAGGCATGACTGGCTGGCTCAGTCGGTTAAGGGTCTGACTTTGGCTCAAGTCATGATCTCAGGGTCCTGGGATGAAGCCCTGTGTTGGGCTCTGTGCTCAGTGGGGAGTCTGCTTCTCCCTCTCTTTCTGCCTCCCTCTGCTGTGCTCTCTCTGTCTCTCTATCTCAAATAAATAAATAAAATCTTAAAAAAAAATAAAAGACTACAAGTGGAGGTGCACATATCAAATGTCTAGAATTTGACAGATTTAGTGATCTGGCTAAGAAAAGTGCTAACTGGAAACCTGTCCTGGCTACCCTCCTTGACAACACACCTTAGCGCTGCTCTGGAAGGCCTCGTGTCCTGGGAAATGCAGGTTCCTGGGCCCTACTCCAGACCTAGGAAACCATACTCTTTTTTTTTTTAAGATTTTATTTATTTATTCATGAGACACACACACACACAGAGAGAGAGAGAGAGAGGCAGAGACACAGGCAGAGGGAGAAGCAGGCTCCATGCAGGGAGCCCAACGTGGGATTCGATCCCAGGACTCCAGAACCAAGCCCTGGGCCAAAGGCAGGCACCCAACTGCTGAGCTACCCAGGGATCCCCGGAAACCATACTCTTGAGGAATGGGTCCCAATATGGTGACATTTTAACAGATTCCAGGGTGATAATTATATATAAAAAGCTGGAGGGACACCGGGTGGCTCAGAGGTTGAGCATCTACCTTTGGCTCAGGTCATAATCCTGGCATCCTGGGATCAAATCCTACATGGGGCTCCCTGCATGGAGCCTGCTTCTCCCTCTGCCTGTGTCTCTGCCTCTCTCTCTCTCTCTCTCTGTGACTCTCATGAATAAATAAATTTAAAAATCTTAAAAAAAAAAAAAAAAAAAAGGACTGGAGAAGCCCCAGTTGAAGGTAGTAGGAGTCTCTAGGAGGGGGCGGATTACATGATCAGATTTATGCTCTAGAAAGATAGCCCAGCTGTCGGGCATTAGAGGAGAGGCAAGAGGAGCAGGAACGGGGCTGTGAGACCATCATCCAGGTGAGAGAGGTCAGAGCTAGGGCCAGGGCAGGGACAGTGACAGGTTGCCAGAAGAGGTTGTTTGAGATTCAGGGCCCATTGCTCATAAGGTTTAGGGGTGAGCAAAGATCCAGGGTGGCTCCTTTGGGATCATAAAATCTAATCAGGCTGCAGGAGGTCTGGGCAGACTTCATTAGGCGAGAGGCTGCTCCCCTCTGCCTGACCCCAGCCTCTCTGGGGCCCTTCAGTGTCACACTGAGGATCAACTTAAGGCTATGATGGGGGATCAGAATTAAAAGCCACCCCCCTTCCCCAAAGCCTGTGGCCCTGTGGGGAGGCTGGAGTGAGCTGCGCAGCCTCAGCCTCGGGCCACCAGCAGGGCATGGAGCACGTGTTCCAGGAGGGGGCTCAGAGGGGGGATGGAAAGGATGGGAGGCTTACTGCCGGGGGGAGGACTGGCTTCTCTGCGGAGAACAGCAGACCCTGTCACCTCCCGTACCCAGTTACGCTGCTCCAGAAAGCATCTTGGGAATAAAAATAATAGCCATGAAAACAACAGTAGCAATTCTGCCCACTGCTCGAGCATTTATGGCATGCCAGGCACTGAGTCCCACAGCAAGGAAGTGGCAGAGGGGGGTCTGTTGGCCCCTGAGCCACGGGCTGCGAGCCAGTCTTCACCATGCCAGGCAGAGGGGGAGTTTAAATTCAGCCCCTGCCCTCAGAGTACTCACAACCTATTTGGGGTGGAGATTGCTTTAGATGCAACCCTGGGTGCATCTAGAAGGTTCTAGAAAGTCCATGGATCTCTTGAAGGCTGCCAAACGCCAGCTTTTCAGACCATATGGGACTAGGCTGTATTTATCAGCAGCAGGAAGAGGAAGAGCTTGTAGGAGCTGCTGGGGAAGGCCTGACTTGAGTTGGATGCTGGCACAGTAGTCACATTTGAACAAGTGAGAAGAAGCAGAGATGGTCTCCTGGGCAAAAGTGTGGGGTGGAAATGCTCTAGGAACACGGAAAAGGTCAACGGGCTGCCATGACCAGTCACAAGAGGCAGAGACTCCAAGTGCAGAGCCAAAGATGGACACATATCAGCACAGGCTGGGCATGTACCCTCATGCGTGTGTTCCATCAGGAGGGTGTGATAATGCGACATGGAGCGTCCATCGTCGTCAGGCCCAGATGACTCCCCACTGTTGGGGATACGTTTGGTGAGTTCCCAAGAACAAGAGCTATCCAGGAGGAGGCATCATTATAAGGGGGACTGAGTGGAGGCTCTGGGGAGAATGGAGGCCTCTGAGCTCTCCAGAATCCGAGACAAAAGCTCATATGCCCCACCCCCACCCTAACCAAGGTCTCATAAGCAGGTGGCAGAGCAACAGTGTAGAGCCAGCCATTACTTTGGGCCAACTGTCCCCTGCCTGTCTCTAGCAGAGGTGGACAACATGAGTTCAAATGTCGCTCCCTCATTTACTGTGTGAATTTTGGCAAGTTTCTTAACCACTCTGAGCTCAATTTCCTTACCCATAGGGTGGGCATAAAAACATCAATTTCTAGGGACACTTGGGTGGCTCAACAGTTGAGCATCTGCCTTTGGCTCAGGGCGTGATCCCGGAGTCCCAGGATTGAGTCCCGCATCAGGCTCTCTGCATGGAGCCTGCTCCTCCTCCCTCTTCCTATGTCTCTGCCTCTCTGTGTGTCTCTCATGAATAAGTAAATAAAATCTTTTTTAAAAAATCAATTTCTAAAAGTCTGTTGATTGGCTCTAGGAATAAATGAGTTGGTGCAAAGAAAGCATTTAGTGGAATACTCAGTGCAGAGTTCACATGTGATGAGGGCTGGTTCCCTCGCTCCCAATCCTCAAACCCCAGACAGGCCAGGTGTGGCCACAGAAGGTTCCCACTTGACTTACTGTTCATGCTTGCATATCTCACCACTTACGTGTTATCCAACAGTGGGGTCAGATCATATGACATAGATGCGGTTGCTGGTGGCCTTTCCAATTCGATTTAAATTTATGATCCATTGTGAGTTAATTTTTGTATAAGTAGGAGGATGAGTTCATTTTTTATCAAACAAATGTCCAACTGTTCTAACATCATTTGTTGAAAAGAGTATCTTTCCTCCTTTGAATTATATACAATCTTGGCCTCCTCTACTTTGTTAGCCATACTACCTGCTCTTTTGTACCTTTCATGCTTTCATTTAATAAATACTGAGGGACAATTGACATCCATATAAAAGAAGAAGGAGGGGAGGAGGAGGGGAATGGGAAGGGGGAAGAGAAGAGGAAGAGGAAGGAGAAGGAAAAGGAGAAGATTGATACTTACCTCATACTACATTAAAAAAAATTAACTCACAGAGGATCATAGCTTGAGATATAAGATCTATAACTCTGTAACTTTTAGAAAACAGGGGAGAAAACTTCCAGAACTCCGGATTAGGCAAGGAGTTCTTTATAATAATAAAGCACAATCTGTCAAAGAAAGATGGATAAATTTAACTTCACCAAAAATTGGAAAACTTTTGCTCAGCAAAGGACACTCTTAAAAAACGGAAAGACCAGGGTCTCTGCGTGGCTCAGCGGTTTAGCGCCTGCCTCCAGCCCAGGGCATGATCCTGGAGTCCTGGGATCGAGTCCTGCATCGGGGTCCTTGCATGGAGCCTGCTTCTCCCTTTGCCTGTGTCCCTGCCTCTGTGTGTGTGTGAATAAATAAATAAAATCTTTAAAAAAAAAATGGAAAGACCAGCTGTAGGGTGCAAGGAAATATTTGCAAATCACACCTCCGACAAAGGACTTGTATCCGGAATACCTAAAGAAGTATGGAAACTCAATAGTGAAAAAGCAATCCAACTTAAAAATGGGCAAAAGACTTGAACAGGCACTTGGTCAGAGAGGATACACAGGTGACAAGTAAACACACGAAAAGACACTCAATGCCATTTGCCATCAGAGATGTGAAAGTCAAGACCTCAATGAGATACCAGTCCACACTCCCTTGGATGGCTAAATAAAAAATAGCGACAGTACCAAGTGCCGAGGAGCACACAGAGCAACTGCAATGCTGTGGGAGAGAATGCAGATTAGTATAGCCACTCGGGAAAACAGTGTGGCAGATTCTTTAAAAGTTAATCTATCCTTGCCATATGGTGCAGCTGTTGGACTCCTGGGCAAGTAGCCCAGAGAAATAAGTGCTTAGGTCCACGCAAAGTCATGTGTGTTCACAGACACAGAGGCATGCATGTTCACAGCAGCTTTATTTGTGACAGCTCCAAACAAGAAAGCCCCAATGTCCTTGGGTGGGTGAGTGGATAAACAAACTTAGTGTATCTACACCATGGAGCGTTACTCAGTGATACAAAGGAACAGACTATTGATACACACAATGGCCTGGATGGATTTCAAGGCCACAGTGGGCAATGGAAAAGGCCAATCTTAAAAGAGCATCTACTACATGATTCTGTTAAAAGACAAAACTAGAATGATGGAGAACAGACCAGTGGTTGTTAGGGGTTTGGAGCAAGAGGAGGACGTGACTACAAAAGCATGGCACATGGGAGTTTTTTTGGGTGACAGAACTGTTTTGTATCCTGCCTGTGGTGGGTCTTACACAAATTAATGCGTATGATAGAACCCCTAAATTGGACCCCAAAAGGAAGTCAATAAAAATGCAGTTAAAAAAAAAGACTATGAAGATGCCTGGGTGGCTCAGCTGGTTAGGCTTCTGCCTTTGGTTCAGTTTGTGGTCTTAGGGTTTTAGGATCGAGCCCCATGTCAGGCTCCCTGCTCAGCAGGGAGTCTGCTTCTCCCTCTGCCTCTGCCCTTCCCCCCTTCCCTATGGTGTAGTCTCTTTTTCTCAAATAAATAAATAAAATCTTTTTTTTTTAAAGGCTATGGGGGGCATCTGGGGGGCTCAGTTGGTTAAGCATCTGACTCTTGATCTCAGCTCAGGTCTGGACCTCAGGGAAAATGAGTTCAAGCCACGCATTGGCCTCCATGGTGGATATGGAGCCTACTTAAAAAAAAAAAAAAGAAAAAGACTATGGATGTCCTCAAGTTCTCAGAAAGCTTTTTCTGTAACCCACATAGGCCACAGCCCTTCTTTATAGCTCCTTTGAATGGGTTAGAAGAGGCACCATCCTGTGTGGAATGCAGCCCAAGCCAAGCCCTCAGTTTTGCAAGCTGGGGCCTGGCTGAATTGCAGCTCCGCTTGTCCCCTGAGCAGCACCATTGTACAGTGAACAACCTAAACAAATGTCCATGTGGGCCCAGCACCTCCATGTTTCTGTCTCAGCTTCTGTTCTCCCCCTAAGGACAGAGCTTTGACAAGCAGCCCCCAGGGAGTGGGAGTAAGGGGTGGGCTGTGCATTAGCCCTGACTAGCCAGGCTGGGGCCTCTTGCTAATGGTTGCGAACGCATTTAGTGCTGAGCCTGCAGGCTGCTGCTTTTGGGCCTGGCGCTTAATGGCTCGCCTGCCAGGGGGAAAGAAGGATGGCCAGTTAGCCAGACACATAGCCGGGTTCAGATGGATGGAGGGGGTGGGGGACTGGCCCCAGCCTGGAAACCCCCCTCCCTCAGACATGTGGGTGGGTTGTGAGCAGGTGCAGGAAGAAGGAGCTTGCTGGAGGGGCCAGCATTACCCGAGCCGGGGGTCCCAGCAGGGCCTGTCCCATGGCCTGCCTTCCCTGCTCATCGACAGTGGAGGTATCACTCCTTTGCGCAAGTGGACTCCATGCCTGCTCTGCCCCCAGGGAGCTGGGGATGATTGATTGGGATCCCAACTATTATTTCTGAGCACCTGCTGGGTGCCTGGCAAGGTGCTAAGGGCTCTGGCAAAGTGGCCATAATAACAAAGTCACCATAGCAAGAATATGAGTAACAAGTCATGTTTACTAAGTGCATTGGAGGGCTGGGCTCTGATGCTCCTAATCACCCCATAGGCTGGTTACTGCCTTTATCTTCCAGGGAGTAAGCTCAGGCTCAGGGAGGGGAAGCCAGCTTGCCTGGGGCCACGGAGTCTGCGGCTCTAGCCAGGTGTCTGCAAAGTGGGACTGGACTCCTTGGCCCATTTTTCACCCCATGGGCTATTTCAGCATCTTCCATCCCATGACTGACCTGTTCTGAGCCTCAGGATTCAGTAGAGGTAAGAGGGCACTTTGCTTTCTCAACTCTCCCTACAGGTGGTTAAGATCAGTTCAGGCCCCACCTCCTCCAGGAAGTCTTCTTTGATCTCCTCCAGGCTGGGTCAGAAGGACTCTGAGAAATAAGATTCCCCACTCTTCCTTGAGAACCAAGAACAAGCTGGTCTCCCCTCCTTTGATGGGGTGCAGTATGAGGATTGCATCTGGGACCTCACCAGCCCTTGCTGCTGACTAACTCAACCAGCTGACATAGCAAGAAGGGCCGAGGAAAAAGAATTGCAGAGAAGCCAACCCACAACCTCGCCATCATGAACCTCTGGATCAAATCATGCCTGAAACCCACAACGACCCCTGCGCTGTTCTATTACATGAGCGCCTAATTCCTATTTTGATCGGATTTTCTATCTGTTGTAACAGATACAGGAATTCACCAAATGCGGATAGGAGCTGGTTGCGGGGGGGTGTGGGGGTGGGGGTGGTGCAAATAGTAAGGGAATTTTTATTCTCCACTGTCCATGTTTTATATTGTCTGCTGTTTCACAATAAGCTTGCAGCAAAATCAATGCTAGTATTTCCAGCTTGAGCAAACGAGTGGGCTCTGAGCTTGTGGCTTGAAGAATCGGGTGGGAGACAGTGTCAGTAACAAGGGAGTGAGATGGGGGGGCGGAGAGATGGTGGTTTTGACATGGGGCATGGGAGGCCCCGTGGAGCCCCCATGTTAGGACTTTCAGGGGCTGGTGCACAGGAGGGAGAAACCAGGATGAAGGAAAGTCAAGGTGGGGGCCAGGTGACCGGGCTGAGGAAGGTCACACACACAGCCCATGGCCAAGGCCTTACCCATCAGCGGAGATGATGATGCTTTTCCCCCCAAAATTCCCCCTTTGGGGGCTGTCACAGTGTTCTAGTCCCCCCACTGTTGGAAGTGATGAGTAAGGCCAGCTGTGAGTGGCAGGAGCCATCAAGCTGTACATTTGTTGGAAGTGGCCTTCCAGCCACCTCCTATTAGCGCAGGTGGCAGGGACCGCTCGGATCCAGCTGACAAGTTGATTCCTCAAGCCTGAGTCAAGGCTCTGAGGATGGGTATAAATCACCGCAGCAACATGCTTTCATCTGTGGCTTTCACTGCTCCGAATGACATCTCTCCCCCAATCTGCTTTGTCCTCCAAGAGCCCTGAGATGTAAGCCAGGCGGCCTTCTGCCTCAGTTTCACAGAGAAAGAAGCTTAGGCACAGGGAGGCCAAGCCACTTGTTTACAACCAACACAGGGAGGCAGAATCTGCTGGAATTTGAACCAGTCCTCCTGGCTCCAGACCTAGTCCCCTTTCCATTGCTTCCTGCAGGTTCTCACAGCAGGGGTGGGACAGGGAATTGTTTGGGATGAGGGTTAGCCAGTGAGGCCGTGAAGAGACCTTGGGAGGGACTGAGGAGATCAGAGTGAAGAGGCCCCTTGAAGGAGGGAGGGGAGAGACCCTAGGCAGGAGAACCTTCTGTCCAATCTTCACATGGGCCCCAGGCCCACCACATATGCCCAGTTTCATGCACTACATTCATCATCACCTTGAACCCTCAAATATCCTATTATGAGCCCATTGTACAGGCAAGAAAATGGAGGTTCAGAAAAGGTAAGTAATTTGCCCGAGGTCACTAACTTATTGAGGAATGGCAGTCTCTGGCCCACTGGAGGAGTCCAGAGCCTGTGCAAAGGCCCTGAGCTGGGGCCTAGGAACAGGGTGCACCGTAAGGAGGCCAGAGGGGAAGTGGAAGAGGTCCTTGTCGGCCCCAGCCAAGTCTTACTTTCCCAAGCGAAAGGCTGGGGCCTCTACAGCTTGTGGCTTCCAGCTCAGTGGAGCAAGGGTCCATCCATCCCCGCCTCAGCTTCCTATTTGGGAAGTGAGCTGAGGGGGTGCCGAAGAGAGGCCTCTGGAGTCAGGAGGAGCAGCAGCGGCTTCAGGGGCGAAGTGTTGTTTTTTTAATGACCCAAAAAAGCAAGGAGGTAGGCGGGGCCTGCGGGGCAATGCCTGCTCCCGGGCCTTGTCTCCGGTCTGCTCGGCCCAGGACCCACACCTCCGGGAGCCGGGAGCCGGGAGCCGGGAGGCCTGGGGTGCCAGCCGGGGTGTCCTGAGCGAAGGCGCAGGCGGGGCGGGCCGGGGGGGCCAGAGCTTCCCGGGGTGGGAGGCCGGGCTGGGCAGCGTCGCGCCCCGCGTCAGGGTTCAGGACCCGAGCGCCCTTCCCGCGGCCCCGGCGCGATGGCTGGGAGCGGGGCGGACACACGCGAACGCCACACGCACACACACGGGCACACACTCACGCGCACGCGCGCTCCCGGGGCCGGCGGAGAAGCCGAAAGGAACCAAGAAGTGAAAGTGAGCAACCTCTAGTGAAAGAAACAGACATGCACAGACAGCCGGGAAGTGCGGCGGGGCGGCGAGCTGGGCACGCCCGGGCGGGCACACGCGGGCGGGCACACGCGGGCGGGCACACGCGGGCGGGCACACGCGGCGCGCTCCCGGCAGCCGGGCGCGTGCTGGGCGGGCCCCGCGGGCTTCCCTGGGCTCCGGGGCGTCCCCGAGGCCCTGCGGGCGACCAGGCTCCCGCTGCCCTGGGTTCCGCCCGCCCCGGCCCCGGGCCTGGGCGGTCACAGTGCGCCCTAAGGGCCCTTCGGGTTAGGGTCCCCGGCCTGTCCTCTCCCCACCCGCCTGCACCACTGTCCCTCCCGGCGGATCCGGGAGCGCCGAGCCCCTGCAGTGGTCGTTGCTCAGGTGGCCTTGGCCGGGGGCGGGCTCCCAGGGAAGGAAGCTCCGAGGGCAGGGCCGGGCCGCCTGCCCAGGGGAAGAGCTCCGGGCGGTGGCCCTGGGGCCTCGGAAGGGCGCCCTCCCCCATCCTTTCGTGCGTAGAACCGGCTTTTCCAGCTCGGCAGCTCCGGCAGCTCCGGCAGGGTTCCGGGCGGTGGGGATTGTTTTCTGCCCCTGGGGCCTGGGTGGGAAGAGTGAAGACGGAGAAGTGGGTTGCCCACGGAGTGTTTTGCCATTCTCTCCCTCACCCCCTCCTCCAGGGGCGCCCCAGGGCCCCTCCCGGCTGAAAGACAGAAACCAGCCCCTTCTTAACCAAAAAAAAAAAAAAAAAAAAAAGCGCAGATACCAGGACTCATCAAGCAGTGCCTTTTGGACAAAGCTCAAGTGGAGGCCGTGAAGCTCATGGCAATGGTTGCTGGAGTTTGATGCCCTTGCTGGGCAGTGAGCAGCACCAGAGGTTCTCAAGACACAGGGAAAGGCGGGGCTTCTTCCCCATGGTGAGCTGATGGGTGGGAGAGTTGGAAGACCCATTCCCGACCTTGACCTTGTCTCAGCTGGGTGAGGCCCCAGACTCTGACCTGCAGGGTGTCCCCCACCAAGCTAGGATGCCCAGAGAAAATGTCTGGCCCCGGCTCTCTCAGATCTCTTAGCCTAATGGGAGACAGGTAAACAATCAAAACACGGGATGGTGAGAGCTCTTGAGCTCCAGAAGAGGCCTGAGCCAGGGAGGCATCTCAGAGGAGGCGTCATCAGTACTGCTCTGGCAGGGATGCAGGGCGGTCCCAGGAGGCTGCAGACCCCAGACTGCCAAGGTGCCCAAAGCTTGGGCTATCATCCCAACAAAATAAAGGTGAGAATCCCTCAGAGACTTGGGCTGCCTTTCACGCTAAAGATGGAGAAACTGGGGTCCGGAGAGACAGAGCCAGCTGCCCAAGGTGGCCCAGCTAGCCAGAATTTGGGCTGGACCCTTGCACACAGTAAGCACCAAATAAATGGAACTGTGAGGCTTGGAATCCAGGCAGCCAGACCAATGTGCACTGCCCCTCCCTCCCTGCCTTCCTACAGAACTTTCCTGTGTACCTTCCACCTGGTGATTAAGACTCAGAGCCCTGTAAACAAAAGCATTAAGATAATTTTAGCTATTGCTAAGTGGTGTGATAGTGAGTGACGGGGAGTTCTTGAGAGAGCGGAATCAGCAAGGGCCTCTCAGATGCGGGTGCCTCTGAGCTGAAGGACAAGACGGAGCCAGCCATAAGATGGTTTGGGGACAGAATACTGCCAGGCACAGGGAATGGCAAATGCAAAGGCCTGGGGGCAAGAATAGGCCCCGAGTGTAAGAACAGAGTGGGTGTGGCTGCAGCAGAGGGTGGGAGGTACAAGCAGGCCACAGGGAGGAGTTTGGGTTTGATTTCAAATGCATACCTCACACTCAACCAGCATGGAGAGGTCAGAGACAGCTGCAGTGAAAGAATGAACGCCCTGACCACGGCGGGCCAGAGAAACAGCTCCAGGATAAGCACTTGGGCTGAACATCTGCTCTTCACAGCCCTGACTCCTTCTGCTGCAGCGTTTTTTGGGAGCCCCGTGACCAGAAGGGAGGGTTGCAGTCACCCACCAGGGGCAGAGCGCTGCTTTGGCTTGCCTTCCTGGTGACTCAGAACGCTGTGTCCCCTGGGTCCCGCCCCCGTTTGCTGCCCCCAGGGGACAGTCATCACCATATTGCATCAGGGAGCATCACCGTGGCACACTCACCACGTGCCAGCCCTGTATGTGGGTGTGTGAACTCGGTGCCCACTTTACAGATGAGAAGACAGAGAGAGGCAAAGACATCCGGCCAAGATGGCATGCTTGATGTGCTCTGGGGTCGGCTTCATGCTGCACGGTGTGTGGGCTCCAAGTGCAGCTGGCTGGAATGTCAGGACTGAAGCCTCGCTGGAGTCAGAGTCTTTGGGGGGGGGCCTTGTAGGGGCTGGAGGGGTGTGGACGGGGATTGGAGGATCCAGAAAGCAAAAATCTGGAAGGCAGGCTGCAGGTCCAGGAGAGAGTAGACATGAGAGAAAGGTATGTGGACTCCTCCAACCTTGAGCAAGAAGCGGCATGCACAATTGGCACGGGTGAGCACACACATGGACACGTGGTGAGCACACTCGGGCACATGCCAGCACGTAAGGAAGTATGCACACACACAGCACCTTGGTCCATGCACAGGCACGCATGGCACACACTGTGCGCACACGCACACACCGTGCACACATGCATACAACCGTGCATATGTGCTTACGGATGCACCACACCCATGTGAGGTGTGCACATGTAAGCATACCTCGGTACACATCCACATGGGCACGAACACAGCACACACTCACAGAACCTCACAACAGACCATCTGCACATTTCTCTCCTTAGCAATTATCGTGGTTCATCCATTCATGCGACAAACCATGTTGAGCCACTTTGGGTACCTGGCCAGGGGGTTGGGTGCTGCAGACCCAGCCAAGGGGACCCAGGGTCCCACCCCAGCTGTCCCAGAGCTTGCAGTCTCAGCCAGGAGAAGATAGTCGGTAAGCAGTGAACTCAAATCTTTCAGGACATTTGTCACTGGTGCCCTGGAGAAGTACAGGGAGCTGGGGTCCACACAGGTCCGGGGCACCGGTTCCCTGCGGGAGGGGACTGGGGTTCGGTGACAGGACAAGTCAGAAAGGAGTTTGGCTGGGAAGGAAGAGGCTAGTGTGTGGGTGGGAGAGGCCCGGACAGGCTGGGGATGTGGGCCTGCTGAACCAGATAGGCCAGCCTTGGGTCCAGGGGGCACCCACGCTGACTCCCTTCCCACCTGGGAGCTCCCAAGGGTGGGGCTGCGGAATGTCCCTGTCCCTTCAATATGGGGTCAGCAGCTAGGGGAAGGAGGGAGCTAAGGGGAGTGGCCACAAGCAATGCCCTGTCTCTCTCCCCTACCCCTTGCTTCTCCCCCTCTTCCCTAAGCCTCTCACTCCTTCCCTCCCTCTTTGTCACACACACAGCCCTCAGTTTCCCTATCTGGGCAATGGGCGGGTGCCAGCATCTTCCTCACAGAGCTGTGAGGAAAATCAATGGGAGATTGCTTCATAGAGGGGGCTTGGGCCACTGCCCTTCCTCTAGGCAGGGATCAGCCTGTGCCTCGTGTGTGCCAGCAACACCCCCACACCCTACCCTGCACCCTCTTGTGCCCCATGTCATACCACACACACACAGCCCCCCACACCCCCTACACCACCACGCCATGGGCCACCTCCCAACCCCCCCCCCCACACACACACACTTGGCCACCTTGGGCAGCCCGGCCAGTCACACCGTCTCCACCCACTGACCTCCCCCTTAGGTCCTGGGCAGTGACAAGTGTGCGGGCCGCCCGCGGACCCCCCCTCCCACCCCCGACCCCGGCTGCAGGGCTCTGCTCATTGATCCAAAGATGCTCTTTCCTTTCCCTCAGGCGCTTCTCTGAAGGATGGAAAAATCGATGCCCACAGAAGAGCGGGTGCAGGGCAGGTACAGACACCACGCTGGGGAGAAGACCAAGGGCAGGGGGGATATTAGGCGCCTCTGGGGGTTCCACCAGCTGGGGCGCTGCTCCCCATCTCCCAGAACAGACTCAGAGTCGGGTGTGGTCAGCGCAGGCACAAGCCCTGTGGTTTTGTTTGGTAGTATTTTGTTCTGATTACAAAAGCTGCCTATATTCAGCGTAGGAAATAAAAATCACCCAATCCCTCCCCAGAGGTAACCTCCCTGTTAACGCACATAGTAAATCCTTCCAGCCTTTTTTCTCTGCACATCGAGCACACTTTTTATTTTTGCAAAACTAGAATGTGCTCAACTGCTTTTCTTCACCAGTGTGCTCCTGTGCCGTGATGGGGCGCAGTTTCACCGTATCTGATGGCTGTGCCAGGGGTCATCTCGTCCGATGGTCGAGGCCCTGCACGGGGCCTGGGGTCAGAATCTTGGTCCATTGGCTCTGTGACCTCAGGTAGGTGGCCTGACCCTCTGACCTCAACTTGGTCCTCCTCTGTGTGGCCGGGCTGCTGATGCCTGCCAAGAGTCACATGAGACAAGAGTCAGAATAGACTCATTCCCTCGGAGCACATCAAGAGTGTTTCATCAACTGTGGGTAAAGTGGTGTTTTTTACATTTACCGTTACACACCCAACCCATCATTGTTTAGCCAATCCTCTGTTATAGAACATTTGGGTTGTTGATGTCCCTTAAAGAAGAGGCCTCGATGAATATCCTTGCCAAGAAATCTTTGACAAATCCGCAATTATTAATTCTGAGTAATTTTAAGGAGGAAAGTTGTACACGTTTTAGGACTGGTGTGTCCTACATGTGCCCAACTGCCCTCCGGAAACCTTCTGGTGACACTCTTGTATGAGTTTCTCAAGGTAACAAATTACCATAACCTTAGTACCTTAAAATAACAGAAGTGTATTGTGTCACAGTTCTGGAGGCTAGAAGTTCAAAGTCAGGTGTCATAGGCAGGGCTACGCTCCCGCTGAGGACTCCAGGGGAGGGTCCTTCCTGCCCCTTCCAGCTAGTGACAGCCGCCTGTGCCCCTTGACCTCTTCACTCCAGCCTCTGCTTCTGGTCTCCTCCTCTGTCTGTTTCTCCCCTGTGTGTCTCTTACAAGGACACTCTCCTGTAATCCAGCATGATCTCCTCATCTCAAGATCTTTACTTTAATTACATTGGCAAGACCCTTTTTCCAAAAAAACACAAAAAAACAAAAACAAAAAACATTCCCAGTTCTAGAGATTAGGACATAGTCATATCTTTTGGGGGGCTACCATTCAACCAACTACACACTCCTACAGAGGAACAAGGGTCATGTAGAATTATTTTTCCCCTCACCACACAGGACATTTCTATTTTTAAAAATGTTTGGCCAATTTAATAGGTAAAACAAAAAACAAAACATCTTATTTTCAACTGACTTCTTTTGCTAGCAAGGAAGAGGAATCTGTTTTCAGATGCTTTGGTTGGTCACTTGTATTTCTTATTTTCTTACTGATTCAGGTCCATTGTCCAATTCCCTTTTGGGTATTAGTGATGAAAGAAAACATTTGCCAACTTAAGCAGTCTTTCAGCTAAACTATTTTTCAAGCCTAAAATCAAGACAGTTCAAAGACTGAGAAACTACCACTCACAGAGCTTTGCTGAAAGAACCAATGAAAGATTGCCTAAAGAAGAAGGAAACCAAGCCCTATATCAGGTATGTAATGAGCCATAAGCAAAGATATTAAAATGTAGGTAAAATCTAAGTAAGAATTGGCTATTAAAATCAATAATAATGACAAATGTGGACTCGAAACAAGATCAACCCAAAATATAGGCAATCATACATGGTGATTGGAAGGTATGACTAGAGTTAAATCATGCTGAGACCTTCACTGTCTAGGAAGAGGGTGGGGAGTATTGATTTAGATCATGGTAAGTCAATTATGCATGCTAGAAATTTAAAGATAACCTCTAACAGGCAGAAATGGAACATAAAACTTTCAAACCAACACAGGTAAAAGGGAAATAAAGAAAACACGATGGGTTTAATAGAAAGCAAAAAAGAAGAGGCAGGGAAGAATGCTATTGATTTTTGTGTTTTTGTAGGATTACATGTTATTATTTCATAGTTTTTTCTGCTCCCCTTGAGTTGTTATGCAGACAATTATATGATCCACAAATAAGGATAATTTTGTCTCCTTTGTAGTTGCTGTTCTTTAATTGATGTTTCTTGTCTTATTGCATTGTCTAAAAGCTTCAGAGCTATGTAAAGTTATAGAGGCATTATTAAGCATCCTTGCCTTATTCTGGACATTACTGAGAATGCTCCCAGTACTTTACCACTCAATGTGATGTTGGCTGTTGGTTTGAGACAGATATTCTTTGTCATGGAATCAGTCAGGATAAGTTAGATTTGGCTGCAGTAACAAATCATGTCACAATCTCATGGCTTGAGAAGGGTTTATTTCCTGTTCATATTAAGTCAGCTGTGGATTCAGGCAACTGTCTCTCAGCTACAGCTGTGATTGGCTCAGGATTGTACCTCCACATCATCAAATGTTCACATGCTTGGTGTCTCAAGAGAGAGAATTGGAGAGTCTTGTGCCAGCAATTAAGTTCTTCTACCTGGAAATGACACACATTACCTCAGCACAGGGCCCTGCCTAAGCCCACTGAAAAGTGCAATCACAGCCTGGAAGGAGGACTGGAAAGATTGACAAGCATCGTAGATGTCACCATAAACACATTAAGGATGCATCCTTTCTTTCTTGCTTGCTTGCTTGCTTGCTTTCAGATTTTATTTATTTATTCACGAGAGACACAGAGAGAAGCAGAGACATAGGTCGAGGGAGAAGCAGGCTTCCTGCAGGGGAGCCCGATGTGGGACTCCATCCCAGGACCCAGGGATCATGCCCTGAGCCAAAGGCAGACCCTCAATCACTGAGCCACCCAGGCACCCCAGGAAGCACCTTTCATTGCTGATTTTATCATTGGGACCCCAAAAGTCGACCTGAAAAGTCATTAGGCCCTGGCTGTGTGATGAGTAGCTCAAGATGCTGGTGTAAAGAGGAAGGTGAAGTCCTGCATTCACAGGCTATGATGACTTGTGTCTCCATTCAAGCCTGGCTGCACGTGTTACCCTCCAATTCTGCGAAGTCTCTCAATCCTCATACCCAATCTCCTCTTTTTCCTGAGTTCATTTGAGCAGATTTCTCTTTCTTATGACTTGCACAATGTCACCCGGGATTATTTGCTGCTGTTTTGTTTGGAATTTCTATCCTCTTCCTAAGCAAGACCTGTCGTTTTCCGCCAACTCTTCATTCTAGGGTTATTCCACATTCTTAAGATAACTGGGGAAGCTTTCCATCTTTCCTGTGTCCTGAAACAGAATGTCTGAAATATGTGAAGAGTTGCCATTAGAAGTGTCGGGACCCCACACTTCTCTAGGAAGTAGCTCTTTCTCTACCTTTTCAATTTACTCTGTAGTAATACATTTTTTGGTTCTCCTCTACTTGTTGTTTTGGGTTATACATATTTTCTGATAAAAATATCTGCTTATTCATTTTTTCAAATTTATTATCATAAGGCTTTACTTAATATAATTTGATTTTTAAAATATTTTTGCTCCTATTGTGCATTCATTTCTCTCTGCTTATTATCTTTGGATCTGCCAAAAGTTTACCTAACTTATTAGACTTTCAAAAAGAACAAGTCATGGATTTATCTTTTATTTCTGGTGTTTTTCTCTTCTGTAATTTATGAAACTCTGCTTCTTATTTTTATTGACTTCCACCCTTTCTTATTCAAGAAATTCACAACACTGAGCTATGAATTTTCCTCCTTATAACATTTTAACCACCTTCCCATACATTTAGATATGTGGTATTTGCAGTGTTTCTTCTTTTTTTAAAAAATAGTTTGCCATGTAGGTTCTATTTAGAGTTATTTACAAAAGTGGTTTTCAATTTTCAAATGGTTGGCTTTTTAATTTAAACTTTTGTTAATAATTTCTAGCTTAATTGCATGGTGGTCAAACAATGAGGCTTTTGCTATATCTGCTTGGGGGATTATACTGAGTTTTTCTTTATGGCCTAATATATGATCAATTTTCATAAATGTTTGATGGGCCCTGGCACATAAATGAGCATCTTTTATTTGTAAGGTACAAAGTTCAGTTATTAAATCAACCTTATTAATTCTATTCTTCCAATTCCACACAAGTGTGTTGGGGGGGATAGGATTTAAAGATACCAAAGACAGAAGTGTGTTAAGGCTCGTCTGGAGGTTTTTTGTTTGTCATTCTATGTGTGTCTAAGTTATTGCTCCCTGGGTTGGGTCTAATGCTGTAGAGGACGTAAAAGATCATGACAAGCAGATCTTGATTCTGACTTGTACTCTTCATCAATACAAATGACCTTCTGGCTCATGTCCTGATTTTTGCCTAAGATCCTTTATCTGATATAAATACTACCGTTCGTCTCGTTTGACTTGAACTTGCCTCATATAACTTCCCTCTGATCTTCTATTTTTCACCTTTCCATGTCCCTGGGGATTTAAGCTTCTTTCTGGTAAGCACTGTCTAGTTGGCTTTCCATCTTAGTTTTTGTTTTATCCAATCTGAGAGTCTTTGGTGTTTTACTAGGAAAACCTCAAGCATTTATATTCCTAATTCACATGGACCTGCGGGGGGGGGGGGGGGGGGGCTTGCTCCAGGGAGGGGACGCTGTTCTCACTTTGATCCCTTCACCCCCAGCAGTTCTTCCTTTTGTTTCCTGCAAGTTGTTTGACCATTCTGAATGTTGCTTTGGTCTTCTCCAGACTTTGGTCAGTAGATATTTTGTTTTTTATTGTACTAAGTAGATATTTTGTTTCTCATTGCACTAGAAAGTTACCAGGTACCTTGAAAAGCCTCATTTGTAGCTGCTGGGCCCTCTGAAGGCGCCTGGTGAACCCCTCTTCTGCAGAGCATTCTTGAAGGGCCCCGCCCGCCTCAGATCCATGTTGATGTGACTTAAAGCTTCAGATCCAGATGGTTCGATTATTATTTTTCTAGTCTATGATTTGTCATTTAACAATAATTTTTGACATTTGTATTCAGTCTGGAAACGATATTTACAGTAATTCTTCCGACTCGCTGCTTTTTAACTAGTTTCGGTGCTAATGCCCAGACTTTTTAAGCCACGGGGTTATCATTCTTAGACTCCCAGCTGATGGGAGCATATCTTTCCGTAATAAATACTTCAGCATTTCCCTCAAACCTCATAAACATGGCTCCCTTATCACTTAGCATCCAGTATAACACAATCTAAACCGGCCTGGGTTTATTCTTGCCTTCCTGGAGGCATGTAGGATGTTGTCCTTATTTGCATAAGTCACACACTGTTTTCCAGAACATGTCTCCATAGAAGTCTCTATTTATTTTCCCCAGAATGCAGTGAACCTTTCTGATCTGCACAGTCAGATCTTTTTGTTTCATTTTATTTTTATTTTATTTTTATTTTTTTTTGTTTCATTTTAAAGCACAGGTGAGTTTCCATTCATTATATCTCTAAGTCACCTCTTATTCTGGCCTTTTCTTCAAGAACCCCAGCTGTGTGGGGGCTACCTCCTCATCCCCATGAACTTCTCATGCTTTGTTTTCAGCTCTTGTCTGCTGTCACACTTTTTAGAATTGTCTCCAGGTTGGCCTTTCCATCCCTGATTGCATTTTCTGCACTACAGTCTCTGCTTTTTACTGCCTCCAGCGTGGATTTGAATTCTGTTTCTGTGCTTTGTCCCTTCCTGGAGTCCTTCCTTACCCCATCAGCCAATTCCTGGGGTTGCTGTACCAATACAACTGAGGGTGGCTTACAACAACACAAATGAATGTGCTTCTTGCTTTCTCTCTCTGTGACTTCTCTTCTTAGACGAACACTTATCATTGGATTCAGGGCCCATCCAGTTCACCCACGGTGACCTCATCTTGAGATTGTTAATTAAATATGCAAAGACCCTTTCCCAGATAAGGTCATATTCAGAGTTACCAAGGGTTAGGACTTGGACGTATCTTTCCTGGACCACAAGTTCAGTGCAGTAGGCCATCCCCGTCCCTGCTCATATCCTGCTCTGCCTTTTCAGATTTGTCAGGGCTGCCCTATGGTTCCTGCTCCTGGTCTGGAGAGCCATGTCTTTCTATTAAAGTTGCCACAACGTTCGTTTCCCAACGTTTCCTTCTGGTTGCTTCAGGAAACCTCTTCCCAGTCTTCAGCGTTTCAGAGTGCTGATTCCTTCTCCAGGTTCTGTACATGTTTTGCCCACCATCCTTAATTGTTGATATCCTTCTTCTGGATTGTCCCTCACATACAGTTAACATTAATCCTCACTCCAAGATCACAGGTAGACAGGATAGGATCTGTACATGGCCTTTGCTCCTTACTGCTCTTGTCACCGCCAATTCCCCTCCTCAGTGTTTGGCTTGGGGAACAAATCCAGTGGGCTTTGCTCAATCCATTTCCCCATTCCCTGCAGGTTCCTGCCAACCGCAGCTCTGCCAAGTGAAGGTGGTATATGCTCCTGTCTGGCTATCTGGTTCTTGGACGTTCTGAACGGATGAAACATGCAGAAGTCCCAGCATGCACTGCTCCTGGGGGGTTTCCTGCTATCCCCTGGCCCCCTACATTCATGTTTGCTTCCCAGGATCCGCACACCATGAGGGCAATTTTGCCCTGCCCACCTACTCTGAAAGACCAGGGCACATTACTCCAAGATCATCTCTGGGAGGACAACTCAGACTGGCACAGATTCCAGGGTACTGGGTGGGGGCAAGTGATGGAGGAGGTCTGAGCACCTTCTTACATTTGTACCCGGTTTCTATGTCCTGAAGCTTCTCCCCAGCACTGTCCCCGCCATTATCATCAGTGCGATAGCTCCTCCAAGATTCTGGCACAAAGTTGGCAGTTATTCCCCATGTTGAGTGAGGCTCTGTCTTTCTCTCTGCCTTCATGAGTATTTAATGGAAAAACAAGAACAGCTGTATCAGGGGGTTTCTAGTTAGATGCCATTTTATATGGAAGTCCACAGATTGTGTGTGTGTGTGTGTGTGTGTGTGTGTGTGTGTTTTCAAGCCCAGACTCACTCATTCATTTACATTTATTTATTCCAAAAAAAGTGCCTTCCCTGCTTGGCTTCATAGTGGATGTCAGGATAAATCAACCAATAACCCAGAAGAGAGTTTTGCAAAGATGCAGGAGTAGGGGAAAGGCCCCAGGCCCCTATCCCTTCCTCCCTCTGCTTGGCAAAGCTGACCTCCCCAGCAGCCCTTCCAACTCGGAGACCTCATTCCTATGCCCTCAAATCAGCAGGCTGTGAAATCAAACACACTTCTGGAGCACCTAATTTGCTCTAGGCACCAAGTGGCTCTAAGGGAGAGAATCATCGAGAGAGAATCATCGGGTCCCTGCCCTCTGAGCACCTGCTTACATTTGTCCCTGGTTTTTCTGTATCCTGAGGCTCTCTCAGGCACTTCTTGCTTTAGAGCATGGTGTCCACCTCTTCTGATGGTTTGTGATGGTTATTTGATTGATGGCCTCACGAGACTCCTGCCAGACCGGCACCCTACGAGGGCTGGGACAGCATCTGTATCCTTGGGTGGTTAGCACAGCTAGGACAGGGCCAGGGCTGCCTGGAGGAGTGGCCATTGGAGCTAGGCTTTGAAGGGTAGACAGGAATTCGGTGAAGATAAAGTGGGGTGGGGGCAGGAAGGAGGGATGAAATCTCTTGGTCCAAAGCTGGCACTTCCTCTTGACCTTGTTCTTGCTGTGGTTTCTGCTGCTACATGGAGAAGATGCCTCTCTGGATCTTCTGAGAGGCTGAAGAGCCCTGGGGTCTCGGTGGTACTGGGGGAGCTGGGGGGGGGGTGTGTGGGACTGAGGTTGAGGTCGGTATTTGCCTCCTCTGGGTTCCCTTTCTTTGGCTTGCTTCCTCTTTATCTTTTTAAAGCAGATATAAGTGCTGCCCATCCCACCATGGAAGCCTCAGGGTTGTCATTACGTTTCCAACAGGCACGTTCATGGCTGGGTCTCCTGGACGTGAACCAAAAGCCATTTGGTTCAGAGGGAAGATTTGAGTCAGGCCCAGCTGGGTTTTCCCATCCTTTATTTGCCTGATCCTATTAATAATTAATGGTACAGTAATGAGAATTGCTTTTAATAGAATCTGCTGCCATCACTGCATTCTGTTCCCTGCCAAGGGTTTCCCCCAAAAGGATTCACGCTCACAAGGCTGAGTTTCCTGCCATGGGCACCATTGGGAAGCGGAAGGTCCCTTGCTGTTGTCCTTCCCAGCTCCTCCTCTCTTCTGGGACCCGAGCCCCCTGCCCGCGCCCCCTCCCCCCCCAGTCTGGAAGCCCCTCTTGCTACCATTTCCTATTTCCTCCCTGAAGCCCCACCCATCATCCCCTGGAGGTTCCCACAGTGAAGCGAGACTGCCCCATCCAGCCCAGCCAAGCGGGGCATTGTCACGCCTCATCTGTCACCAGGGCAAACTGGTCCCATTGGGCAGGGACAGGGCAGGCTAGAAGCTGCTGCATGCCCAGCTTGTCATGGGTGTGAGACCCACACCGTGCACGCAGGAGCCCACATTCTGGATGAAAAAGTCCACCTCTACAAAGGCCAGTAGGATGGGCATGGGGGAAAGGTTGGGTCCTGGCTTGGCCTCTGTGACACCAGGGGATAGTGTTATCGACCTTGCCCCACATCTCCACTTACTCATCTGCAGAACAAGGATGTTGATGGTCCTTACACCCCCCTCCCCTAGAATGTTCTGGGTGAGAAAGGGAGTGAATGTGGGGGAAGCTAAGTTCAGGGAAGCTCCTTAATATTCACTCCAGGAAAATATCTGTGATGTGCTCAGGGTTTTAGCTATTCACGATGCTATTCATTGTGGTGTTATTTACGACATCATAAGTTGGAAACCACCTCCTTGTTCAGTAATAGAGGACTGGCTTAGTGAGGGTGAGCGTAGCTCCACAATGGGGCATGGGGCTGCTCGTGGAAAGGGGGGCTTTGGGACTGCTCCCCCAAATGGTACTGTGCTGAGAAGCCCCCTGGGAATGCTGGGGAAATGCATGTTCTAGGGATTGGGGCTGAGATTCTGCACTGCTGACAGCTGCTGGTCTCTGAGGACCCTCAGTACTGGTGGGGCAGAGGCTCTGGGTGGTGTAGATGTCTGGGTCCTGCTGGTGGATGGAAAAACTGGGTTGCAAAACAGAGTGTGTTCTGTGATCCCCATGCTGGGCTCAAAGCAGAGCCCACGCTCCACATTCATTACCGAGTCTGGAGGCTAGGAGCTCAAGTGCTCAAAGTGCTTCTAGATGGGTGATGAATTATAGATAATTTAAAATTTTCTCTTTGGTTTATCTTAATTTCAAAATTATCCACAATTAACATGTATTACTTTTGTAAATGGAGAAAAATGTTATTTTTTTAAAAAAGAACAAATGTTCTCTTCCCTTCCCTACAACACAATCAGGGTAATATTCAGCCTGGAACGACGGGAATCCTGAGAAGACAAGGATTCTGGCCTCACTCCAGAGTCATCGTCATCCAGAGTCATCCAGAGTCATCCAGCCACAGGGCTGTGGGCTAGACCGAGTGGGCCACGGGGCTCGGGTGGCCCCTCCTCAAGTGCCTAGCACATGCCTGACACACCCAGTGTCCCCCTGCCCCCCACAGCTCCCGGGAACAGGACCATCACCATGGGGGCTGGTATAATGAGTGCCACTTTGCAGCCAAGGGAACTAGTGGCTCTTGGAGGTGAGTGACCCACCTTGTCACCCAGCTCCCTGTGGGGAGACATATGGGGAGCAGTGAGTGAGGGGCCAGCTGGAAGGAAACCTAGTCCTCCTTGAAGGCCTTTTTGGGCCACTAGTCAAGGCAGCCTCTCCAGAAAATCCAGACAGACAGGTGAAGAGCTTTGAAAATTAGCTGGAGTTTTTATGTCCCGGGAGTGGCGATGGGGAGCCAGTGAATGTTCTGCGCGAAGACGAAGTGATTCAGGCTGTGAGCAGCTGGTTGCAGTGAGGAGACCCAGCTGCAGGTTCGAGGTGATCACAACAGGCCAGGCTGGGTGACACACAGCAGCTGCGGCAATGTCAATAGTGGACACTCCGTGAACTCCCATCCCATCCAAGGACCTGAAATCACTCCTCACTTAATCTATATAAGGTCCTAGGATGGCCCTGCTGCCCTTCTCCCTATTTCGCAGATGGGAGAACTGAGGCTCAGCACCATGAGACAGCACAGCTGGGGTGGGCACTGGTTCGGCGTGACTTCAAATTGGATATTTTAAATACAGTGCTCCACTGCAGAGAGAACAGAGAGCAGGAAAGGAGGATGAGCCCCAGGGGAGGAGTGGGGAGTGGGCAGGAAGGGATGGACTGAGCCATACTTCGCTAGCAGCCTCAGTCCCTGATTGGGACTTGGGGACCTGCAGGGCCAGGTAGGATGGGTGGTCCGAGGCTGGAGCCAGCACCGTAGGTGGGAAGTGAAGGAGGAGCAGACCAGGGTACAGGGGTGCGGGTCGATGTGCGGTGCCCAGGGAGTAAGAGTGGCTGCGGGCTGGGGGAGGTGAGAGAAGGAGAGGAGGCAAGGAGGCTGGGAGCGTGCGGTGGGGGATGGCTTCCAGGATGGACTGTGAAGTATGGGGACTCACCATCTGTGAGCAGCACCAAGAGGCTGGTATAGAAGACCCACCTGGGCACTCCTCTCTCTCCATGATGCCCTGGTGTCCCATACCCCAGCTATTCCTGCAGCTCCTGCCCCCAGGCCCCACCCCTCGGGCTCCGGCTGGAATCCCTGATGGGGGAGCAGGCACCCACTTGCACTGTGCTGGAGCTGCCTTCAGCTGAGGCCAGGGCAGCATCTCATACAATCCTTCCCCCCAGCCACTCAAGGCAGCAAAATCTCTGGGGTCATACAGAGGGAGAAACTGAGGGCTGGTATCCCAGGCCCAAGCTAGAGGGTGAAGGGGTCCATCCGAGAGGCTCAGAGACTGTCCCTAGGGTGGTTTTGTAGGCCCGGGCCAGGGAGGGAGGGCTGAAGAGGGGCTGCACTTGGTGACTTCTGCTCCCCAGGAGCCAGCCCTCCCCCTTCTGCCTCTGCCAGGCCTCCTGGAGCAGCGGTGGCAGCTGGGCCTGGCCCAGGACCAGGGGAGGAAGGGGAAACAGCCAGTGGAGTAGGGGAGGGGGATGAACCAAACCTTGGAGCTCACTGGCAGGGCTCCCCTGCTCCCTGGGGATGCACTGTGCGCAGCCCACCAGGTGCCAGTCATGCAGGCACTGCACCCAGCAGAGCGGCCCAAACTGTAGCCCCACCCACTGGGCCCACTCTGCCAGCAGCCAGGACCAGGGTACATGTAGGCTTTTGTGGTCGAGACCTTTGGACTGGATCTCCATCTCTTAATTCCATGCCTCTTACCCAGCCACTCCTCACTGAACCTCATGCAGTGGGTACCATTGTCATCCCCATTTTATAGACGCTGAGGCCCAGAGAGAATGACATGAGCTAGAGCCTGAAACTTGCTGGGTACAGGGTCTGCCTCCCACCCCCCCCACCCCCACTGTAAAGACTGGCTCCTTGAGAAGTGTCCTCATGCACTACTGGTGAGAGGAGCCTTCATCACCCCACACTAGTGAACTGGAAACAGAGGCTCAGCCTGGGTGGAGACTGCGGCAAGGTCGCACAGTCAGGCAGCGAGGACCCTTCAGCTGCCCCCAACTAGGCCCCCAGAGATGGGAGTGCCAGGAGGCCCAAGGGAGGAAGCCCCTTCCTCAGGGTCAGGAAGGCAGAAGAGAAGGGGGAGGGCGGTGATCCGAGGTTGTGGTCACCTGAGCTGGTGCGACCAGGCCCAGCCTGCTAAGGAAGATAACCCTGGCTGGCAGGTGTCCCTGGAGGGTGGCAGCAGCCACAGACAGACCCAGCTTCATCTCATCATATCTGTGCCTGGTACTCTGGAGGCCAGATCTGGAAGTTCAGGTGCAGAGATCCGGTGCTCACCAGGAGCCTCAGGCCCCCGAGCCTCCTAGGTCGAGTATCTTCCACCCAAGATGTGACTCCCTTGGCCATCAAACCAAAATTAGCTGAGAACTTCTACAAGCTCCTTCCCTATATTAGAGCCAGGCAACCACATCAGCATGTGAGGGCTCTGAGAAGTCCTGCAGGACAGAATCCTTTTCGATTTTGCTTAATCCAGCCTTTCCTAAAGCATATTTAGCTACAGACTCTACTTTTTCTATGAAGTATATATTAGCATCTAGGGCAGATTGAACAGGGCCACAGAGTCTTTGCACTGCCATCATGGGGTGGGGGGTAGGGGAGGGGACTCCCTTCTCTCTGGCTGGGCCACGTGGCCAGTAGGGCCTGGAGGAAGTGATGCAGGAGCAGTTCCTTAACTGGTCTGGCAGCTTCACCTCTGGCTTCTCGGAACCTTGAGCTTTGATATAAGGAATCAGCCTTGGCTGCTGGAAAGGGCAGAGGAAACCCCAAGATGAGGCTGCCTTGGGCACCCGGCCCAGTGGAGCCTTCAGATGACCCCATCTGACTGCAGCCACAGGACAGACCCCAAGTCAGGACCTCCCAGCTGAGCCCTGTCAACCCCAGCATTACACGAGAGACTAACTATTGTGACACAAGCCTCTGCGTTGGAGGCGGATTGTCACACAGCAGCAGCAAACTGGAACAGTGTCCTGCAGGACCCCCCGGGGGGACAGGAGGTGCCCACCCCATCCTCACTGCCCACCACCCCACGCTAGCCCTTCAGGCCCAACAGCATTGTGGCACTCCCCTGCTTCACCCTCCCCCCATACAGGGCATGCCCTCCAACTGGAGTGTCCTCAACCACCTTTTCCACTCAGGAAGATCCTTCTAGACTCAGCTTCTAAGAGGCCTCCACTACGAGGACTTTTCTAATAGCCCCCAAGGTGGCTGCATTGTCCAAGCCTGGGATCTGCCTGGGCTCACACTTGCCAGCTGGATGAACTTGGATGGATACCTGCCTCTATGGGCCCCAGCTTCTCACATGCGAAATGGGGACAGTATTGCTAACAAGTGCATGAGGCTGTTGCACAGACAAACAGGAACGGGGTAGAGCAGACAGTGCATGCTGAATAAACTGGCTGTCATTATTATCTGCCCCATGCCTCCAGCAGAGTGGGTCCCCCTTTGCCCTGCAGCTCACTGCCTGCTGCACCCAAGCACAGCCTTGTGAAGTTACTGCTGCCCAAGAGAGGTTTGGTGGAGGATGAAAGACTCAGAATCCTCGACTAATTCTACTTGGAAGGATCCTCAGAAAATAGGGAACACAGCCCCCTTATTTTGACCAAAGGCCAGAGAGCTAGAGGGCCTTGCCCGAGGTCACACAACTCACTGTGGAACTAGATCCCAGGCTTCAGCTCCCTACCCTGTGCCTTGTCTGCAACCCCAGAAGGCCCAGAGGAAACCCCAAACCAACATTAGAGAAAAGGCGGTGGGATGTATTTGAATGGCTCAGGCTGCAAGTGACCAGCATGGAGGGTCAGCACCACTGGCAGGTGCTGCTGAGCTCACCCATTGTACAGATGGGAGACCTGAGGTTGGTGAGGTGCATGGGGCCTGGGCCCCAGAGACTGCTCAAAGCCCAGCCGTTCCTCCTGGTAGCTAGAGAATCTTGGGTGGTTTACGTCTCCCAGCCCCACTGTCTTCATCTGCAAAATAGGAGTGAGAACACTTCCACCAGGGACAAGCTCAAGCATGGAGAACCCTGGACCACAATGTGCACGTAGACCCACTCCCCTCCTTCAACACCTGACAACCACTCACCAGCATACTTCCACCCGTCCTTTTGGTCAGTTCCTAGGTGGGCCCGGGTTCTAAATACACTTGGGGGGTCCTGTGGGGTTCTGAGGCTGTGGGGTTCTGGAAAAATTCTTCCTGCAGAATAGCTGGTGTGGGTAGGCCAGGCCTTGGACTAGGGGTTTGCAGGCCTCAGATGCACAATCTGGTCCATGTGGGAATGTTGGGGGAGACAGGATGAATTTCTGTGTTTGTTGCACAGAATGGTGTGTGTGTGGGGGGGAGTGCACTTGCCCAGGATGGGGGGCTGGGTACGGGGAGGGGTGGCCCTGCAGCTGTACTCAGCACCGTGAGAGCTCTGCAGGCCAGGCCTGTCCTTGCCACTGGAGCAACCCCAGGACCCTGATTTGGAAGGATTAGAGCTGCCAGCTTCAAACAGAGCTGCAGCCCCAGCCATGGGGCTTAAAGGGGCGGCTGCAATGATAAAGAACCACCTTCGTGGTGACTTACCTGACCTTCCTGGGGGAATGTTCCACCAGCCCTTTCACCATCTTCCAGTACAACCACCAGCCAGCTTCAGGAGGGAGGCACTGGGCAAGGAGGAGCTGATGCCTGTAAGGGGGCTGTGCTCCAACAAACCAACCAGAGTTCGCATATTAAATAACACACTTGGTTTTAAGTTGCAGGGAGTGGGAGTGTGTGTCAAGAGACCCTTCCAGCTGGTGACCCTGAGGACGCTGCCTGAGGATTCCTCCATTATTAACGAACATGCTTCCCTCTCCCCAGCTCTCTGGAGCTTACATGTCAGGCTCAGAAATAGCTTAAGGGGAGGGCCTGGCATCCAACTTTGGGTCTAGGCAACTGTGCCATCCAGCTGGCTTCTCTGGGACTCAGTTTCCCCACACCTGGAGGAGAGGAGACACAAAGGGAGCAGGTGATACAACACAAACCCAGGACTGTTTCTGGGGGTCAGGTGCTGTCAAGGGCGGGGTCATCTCTAGTCCAGGTTCCGGCTCACAGAAAGCATGCCCGAGCAAGGAAATTCTGTTGAGCTTGTTAAATGGCCAGTGACCCTCCCAGGTCCGTCGGTGACCTCCAGGGGCTTCCAGTCTCAGGGCCTCCATTTTCCATCTGTGAATTAAAGGGGTGGAGGGCGAGTGATGCAGGCAGGGGCTGCCTGCACCCGGGAGACCCCAGCCTGGGAGGTGTGCAGGGACCTACTCCCTTAGGGACACTGGGTTAGGAGGGGAGGGGGGAGGAGAACTCCATCTCATTCCACACCCCCAGCTCCTAACTCCTGCTCTGTGGACCTGACTGCTCCACCAATTGATTAATCGATTGGTTAGCGGATTGACCGAGTCCCCGCCGCGGAACCGCCTCCAGGCGGGCCTCCCAGGAAGCCCCCTTCTGCCCCCGTAGCCCCGCCACCAGTCTCCGAAACCCCCTCTCAGGTGCGCTTAGCAGCGGGCAGGGGGCGTGTCCGGGGCGTGTCCGGGGGCGTGGCTCCCTCTGTGCCCCGCCCCCGGGGTCGGCGCGTTAATCCGCCGCGGCTCAGCCAATCAGCCGCCGGTTGCCGGGGCAACGACCTCTCCCATCGGAGCCTTCAAAGTGTTCCCCCTCCCTCCGCGAGGGCTCCACGCGAGCCCGCGGCCTTCGACCCCGGGAGGGGCGGGCGGGGGCTGGGCTCCCTCGGCGGGAGAGACCCCCCACGGGCGGAGACCCGGAGAGAGACACAGAGACTGGCAGGGCTGGAGACGCGCGCAAGCCGGGGGAGACTTGGGTCGCGGACCCAGGTGGAGAAAATAGAGACGCGGCCGCGAAGGCGCGCCCCCGCCCCCACCCCAGTCTCCGAGGCCGAGAGGGCGAGCCCGGGAGAGACAGTCCCAGCCAGGGACAGAGACAGCTGGAGAGATCGTGGGAGAGACCGAGACAGCGCAGGCAGGGGGGAGGTGGAGGCCGCCCCCCGCAAAGCAGAGACCAGGGCCAGCAAGGGGGAGAGCGTCGGGAGGGGGCGAACTTGTGAAAATAAATATTTATAAATTGAGAGTTTCTAAATTCTTTTTGCATTTCTGTAGTAAATTATTCATCTGTGTATCTCCCTCCCTCCTCCTATCTGCTTGGGGAGCTGCCAAGGGGGGTGTTCCTTCCTATGCTCTCCCTCCGCCGCCCCCTCCCTCCCTGCTCGTTCTCCTCCCCCTCCCCGTCCTCTCCTTCCTGCCCCTTTCTGCCCTCCTACTCCCTCTTCGTCCCACTCCTCGTCCTATATCCCCTCTCCCCAGCTCCGTCTCCTCCCCCCTCCTCCCCTCTCCGTGTCCTGCCCCTTCTGCGCTCTCCTCCTCCTCGGTCCCTCTCCTCCCCCCTCTTCTCCCCCCTGCTTCCCGTCTCCCCCCTCCCTTTCCTGCTCCGGCTGGAGCTGGGCCCCGGAGGCTGGCGAGGAGGGGCCGCCGCCCGGAGGTGACTGGCTGCCACGCTCTGGCGTTTCGTCCCTGCCTTAAATAAGAATAATCGTCTAAGTCAGCGGGGCTGGGATTAAAAAAACACTCGTCACTGGCAGTCTGGCACCCCCAACCGGGATCTCGGAAATCTTCCTCCAGAGGACTGGGGACACTGGAATTGGGGTGGGGGGATGTGGGAGCTGGGCTGAGAGGGTCCGCAGTCCCAGGAGGGCCCCAGGCTGGAGCCAGAGGCCACACGCTGCCCCGAGAACCTCGAGAACCTCGGCTGGCCGGCCTCGCTTTACTCCTCTGTAATATGGGCCTGGGGACTGACTTCCTATTCTCAAGAGCCAAAACCACTCTCAAGTCTGTTGGGGAGTCTGAAAGCTTTCAAGGCCCTTCTGAGAATCTCCACAGCTTATGAGGCACACAGGATGAGTAAAGGTATAAGGCCAGTTCCTAAAAATCAGGCAAAAGGGCAGGGGAGGGAGGGAGGGTCAGGGCCCAAGTCCTAGTGTGCTGCACCCAGCTCCTGGTCTGTGAACTGGGCCAGTGATGCCCCCTCCCCTCAACCAAGGAGGAGAGGAGCCTGGGCTCCACAGGGGTACTAACTGCTGCATGCTGTGCATAGGTCGGTGTCTGGGCAGCTCTGTTCCCCGCTCCACATCTCCCATCCCCACTACCCCTGCCTCCACCCCAGGCAGCCTCCAGGTTGCCCAGAATAAAGTGCAGCAGAGAGAGGAGGCAGGAACTTCTCCCGGGTCAGGGAGTGGTCAGCACCAAAGAGCTCCCCTGCCCCTGTGACCAGCCCAGAAGCCTCAGGCAAGCCTTTGCCAAGGATCTGCATCCTTTCTCCCCTGTGATGCTGTAGGTAGAAGGCAGCCTCCCCTCAACTGGCCTTCCCTTCTGGGCACATAGGCCTGGGCATTGGGGCCTGAGTTCTGCCCCTGCTATCTGACCTCAGCCCAGCCCAGTCCTCTGGGGTGAGGGTTCCAGATTCCTTTCAGCCCTCATTTGGGTCTGGCTTTGGCAGAGCAGAGGGGTGTCCTCACCCAGCTGCCTGTGCTTCCCACAGGAACATTCTGTCACCATGTTGGTGCTGCCTGGAGGGAAGGGGTGCCCAGCCTGCCCCAGCCCAGTGACCTCAGGCCCTCTAGGATCCTCTGAAACACCCATCTCTCATCCGAAGACTTCCCTGCCTTCTGTGGTCTTTTTGCAGAAGCACAGTGAGAAATGCTTCGGGGAAAAAGACCCTCTGCTGGGTACCTGTCTGCCACTCTACTTCTGTGGCCAGTCACACCTCTGTTGGCCTAAAGCAGCGATTTTCAAGCCATTCAAGCCATTGGCCTAAAGCAGCGATTTTCAAGCTCTAGGGTGTTACTGGGAATGGGGGTGATGAGGGCCTCCCTGATTCATTTAGGAGTGATCACCTGGGTGAGATTTATTTTGAGAAGGAATAAAGAACAAGATTGAGACTGGAAAGTGGTATAAAAAACCAGTTTGAAACCCACTGTTTTAAAATAATTAGGAGCCAGGAACTCCTAATTAAATTAAAATAATTGGGACAGGGAGTTGGGGCTTCCTGAAGTCCCCCCACTTGTGTAACTCAGTGCTCCCCCATCCACCACCCCAGGAAAAAGCAGACAAAACCCGAACTACAGCTTCAATGTCGGGAGGCCTGTCTGAGGATTTGCAGGGCCCAGAAAGTTGTCAAAGTCCTTGTGTTCAGTCCCGACTATGGGCCAACCTAAGTGGATGAGAAACTGGAGCTCAAAGTTGCGCAGCCAGTACGGGTTCCTCTGTCTGACTCCAAGACCCGTGCTCCTGACGCTGACCACCCTCCCCTAAAGAGGTAGCAGAGTCACCCCTGCGTGCCATTGGCTCTTGCCCTTGTCCTGCTCATGGTCATTGTCAAGCTGTGCCCTAGGGTTTCTTTGGTCCCCAGGAAGGACTCACAGGTGCTAATGAGGCAACCATGGCCCCAGGCAGAGTACCCCTGAGTAGGCACTGCTGTGTCCCCCACATACCCAGCCCTCAGCCCAGGGGCGCCTGCCATCTCCACTGGGGATGACAGCCACATCTGCCACTCCCGGATAGACATTGTTCCCCAAATTCCAGAGCCCTCGTGCCTCTAAGAGGCCCCAATGCATGGCTGGCTACTTAGGTCCCCATGCACCTCTTTTCCTTAATCTCTCTCCCTGTCACATCTGCATTGTACTGGGTTCTAGGAACACCACCACTGTGCTGCCCAAGTCATGGCTCCTCCCAGAGAAATAAGGCCAGGCCCTGATCCTGAGCTGTGGACCCTTCTTCCCTAGAGTGAAGGTCCTCCCAAGAGGGAGGCGTGGCCGAAACAGCCTGGGGGTGACCTCCCTCTACCTTGCCAGAGAGACCCTGACATGGCAGGCCACCCAGGAGGAGCCAAAGAACTGGACCCTGCCAGTCCCTGAGGAAGTGAAGATGAATTTCAGAAACTTCCCGAAAGAGAGCTCTTGGGAGACATGAGTGTCTTTGAGAGGAGCCGATAAAGAAAGGATCCGGGAGGTCTCCAGCTTGGAGGTGAGATCTTGGATCCAAGAGAACTCAGCCCAGACTGGAACCTCGGCTCAAATGCTACTTTCTGGGCAGCTGCAGGCAAGTGCTCAACCTCTCTAGAACTCAGTGTTCACTATCTGTAAAATGGGCACAGCAGAACACTAGTGTTAGAACTGGGATCGGAGAGTCAAGATGGGAAGGGCATCCCCTCTTCCTGCTCCCTTTCCTCTGTGGCCCATCTGGAAACTGGCCCCACAACCCCACCCCAGGACAGAGAACTCACCCTGTCCCTGGAACTCACCAGGCTCCGTTAGCGACTATTCTTAAAAGCTCTTCCTGACCCTGGAAGCAGCACCTGCTGCCAGAGAGCTGTCAGATTGTTCAATGCACCTGCCCTTTGACCTAGCGATTCTATTTTTAGAATTTATACCACAGAAACACTCACACGGGTGACAAGGGAAAATGCACAGGAAATCCATTGCATCACTGTTGATAATAGCAGAACTTCAGAAACCATCTAGACACCCATCCCGGGAGCCTGATTATATAAATGTGAAGGCGCTGCCTGATGGAAGAGCAAGAGGCCATGACAAATACTCACCTGATTCCTCAAGGAGTGAAAAAGAACAATAAGCCTTCATTTGTATTTCAAAAGGGTCACCTGCACACACACCCTGCTTGCAAGCTCACAGAATCCACAGGGTAAGGGTGGCTCTGACCCAGGAAGGGGTGGGGGGGTCGGATGGGAGGAGGAATCATCCCAGCTTTAAACCCTTTGCTCTTTGACTCTGTTTACTGTGAGTGTGCTCTCCACTGGCCTTCATCCCACGAGGATGCTGAGTAGCAACTTCTGATACTCACCCACAGCCAGTTCTCTCTTTCTTGGGACCTCCCACCCTTGCGTCGGGTGAGGCCACGAGACCCATGCTGATCAGTAAATTGAGGGAGGAAGTGATAGGATGTGGTTTTCCCTGCCTCAGTGACCGGTAGATGGAGGTACCACAAAACAGAGGCAGCCTTGATCCCTGGGCGCTTTCGCCTGGAGGGCAATTGCCCTGGAGAACGACTTGGACTCGGAGCAGAACTTGCTGTGTGCAAAACAAACTGCTGTTGTGTTGAGACACTTTGTTGTGGCGCTCGTTTGTTACTGCAGCATAACCTAGCCTGGCTAACCCTTACAGATTGGGAAAGCCATGTTCTGGTTCAAGGGATGCCAACAGACCTTAGGTGAGTCCCTTGACTCCTCCAGGCCTCAGTTTTTCCCTGTGCAGAGTGGGGCAAGGGGTTGTTATCTCCACTGATCGGGGCCTGTGCTGCTCACACTCCCAAACTACAAAGGCCTGAGAAGTATACGCCCACACTGAGGGCTGCTGGATGCTGAGCGCTCAAGGAACACCGGCCACTGAGTGGACCATCTCGGGGACATCATGCCATACCATGGGATCCTCTGGGGCCCCAGGAAGGAGGCAACGTCATGATCCCCAAGGCCCCATGAGGAAAAAGGAAGCTCAGAGAAGTGAAGTCACTTGCCCAGGCACACCAGCATCTGTGACTCTTAACTGCTCTAATGATAACTCCTATCTGGTATTTTAATTTATTTCTTATAAATGCAACTGAAAAGAAAGTCCACCAGTGGCAACTTGAAAGAACTTAGAATAAGGATTTTTTTTTTAAGATTCTATTTATTTGAGAGAGAGAGAGAGCACACCAGTGGGAGGGGCAGGGGGAGAGGAAGGGAGAGAATCTTGAGCAGACTCCATGCTAAGTTCAGAGCCAAATGCGGGGCTGGATCCCATGACTCTGAGATCATGACCTGAGCCAAAACCAGATGCTTAACCAACTGAGCCACCCAAGCTGCCCCTGGAAATTTTAAAAAATTTATCATCGTAACCACTTAAAAAAAATATTTTATTTATTTATTCATTAGATACACACACACACACACAGAGACAGAGACATAGGCAGAGGGAGAAGCAGGCTCCATGTGGGGAGCCCGATGTGGGACTCGATCCCCGGTCCCCGGGATCACGACCTGAGCCAAAGACAGATGCTCAACCACTGAGCCACCCAGGTGCCCCCATCTTTTAAGCGTGCAGTTCAGTAGCAGTAAGTACGCTCCCAAGCTTGTGCAGCCGTCACCCCATCAATCTCCAGAACTCTCGTTATCTTGCTCACATCTTCCCTATGAAACACTTGCTCCCCATCCCCCCCCAGCCCTGGCCCCCACCATTCTATTTCTGACCCTGTGACCTTGCCCCTTCTAGGGACCTAATACAGGTGGAATCATGCTGTATTTGTCCTGTGTCTGGCTTATTTCACTTAGCGCAACGTCCCCAAGGTCCATCCACACTGAAGCACGTGCCAGAACTGCCTTCCTTTTTAAGGCTGAATGGTATTCCATCGCAGGTCCAGACCACATTCTGTTGATCCACAGGCCTGTGGACAGACACTTCCGTCGTTCCTACCTTTTGGCTATGGTGAATGATGCCGCAGCGAACACGGGTGTACATATATCTGCTTGAGCCCCCTGCTTTCAGTTCTTTTGGGTATATGCCCAGAAGTGGAATTGCTGGATCATATGGTAATTCTATTTTTAATTTTTTTGAAGAAACGCCATACTGTTTTCCACCGTGGCCGCCCCATTTCCCATTCCCACCATTGGGGCACGAGGTTCAATTTCTCCACATCCTCACCAACACTGGTGATCTTCTGTGAAGTATTAACTCATGTGCTTTTCATTTTCATTTCTCTGATGATCACTCGGGGAATAAGAATCTTTAAAATGCAAAAAAAAAAAAAAAAAAGAGTTTTTAAAATGCCGCTGGTGAGTCTATAATGGTGTAATCATCAGGTCCTGCTTCCATGGGAGGGAGCCAGGGTCTGGGGTGCTGCCCCCTTCCTGGGGATGCTTCACCCACATCTCCAAGTCCTTAGCTCCCCACCAGGTGAGCGAGGCTCTGCGTGACCTGCACCCCCGTGAACGGCCTAGAGTGGAGGCCCTGCCCTCCTTGGGTCCTGACTTCTCCAGAACCACTGTCTCTAATGTTGCAATCTCTACCCCCCCTCCTTGTCCAACCTCCACCCTGCCCCTGCCCCACTAGGCCTGACAGGAACTGAGCTGGGCCTTTCCAGTGCTGGCTGACTCTGTTACCTAGAGTCTCTGCCCTGGCCTGGGACACGGAGCAGAGCAGAGTCAACACCACACGGCGAGGCATGGGGCAGGGAGGGGGCGGGGCGGGTGTCATCGGCAGGTCTCTGGGTCTCTCATTTCCAGATGGGGGCACCTATAGGTGTGGGGAAAGAGTAGGGCCTCTGGAGCCAGATGGACTCAGGCTGAGTTCCATCTCTACCATTCCCCGGCTGTGTGACCTTGGATAAATCACTTCCCTCTTCCCCTCCTGCCCTCATTTTTTCGCCTGGAGAATGGCTGAGATGGTGCTTGGCACATTCAAGCACTCCCTCAAGACTTTCTAGAATTACCAGCATCAGCCTCATTATCACAATATCCACACGACTAGTCAGCTCACGTCTGTGTCAGACAGTCCATGGCTCCCTACTGCTGGCAGAAGAAAGTCTACCACGCTCATAGACTGGTGGATGCTGCCTGACTGGCCCCTGCCAACATCTCCAACATCCTCTTCCTGTCACTCAACACATTCAAGTCACCAGGACCACCCTCCTTTCGCTCAGACACCCAGCACTCCTTTCTACCACAGGCCCTTTGCATATGCTCTTCTTCCTGCCTGAAATATGCTTTCCCCACCCCACTCTACTCCCATCCCTCCAACAATTAATGCTAAAAGGCCCTGTCTCACCTCAGATATTACTTCTTCAGAGAAGTCTTCCTGGACACTCCCACACCCATCCACTTGGGAACCTTGCCCCTCCCCCCATAGCACTTCCCATATGCACTCACAGTACTGAATTGTGCGATTACTTGAGGAATGTCAGCCACCCCACATGAGCTCCACAAGGCCAGGATCATGCCTGTTTTGCTCCTCGCTATAGTGCAAGCGCTGAGGACAGGTTGATCCAGGTACCCCCAAAATATCCATCAAATTGAATTATCAACTTCCAGAATCTCCCTGATTTTGGAAACTCGGATTTGTTTCAACAAAGACAATCCATTACCCACATAGCTAAATGAGCTTTAACTTTCATACCTTTGATGAGACAAATCTGAGAAAACCCTCAGCTAGATCCTGTGTCCTAATTTCTCTGCTCAGAAAAATATGGTCACTGAACTCAGAGCAGCTGTTCATAATTCCTGCTGTGCCTCCTCACCATCCAGCCTCCTGTCCCCCTTGCTCAGAACGCACAGGAGGCTCCAGGTTGCTCCACGCGGGTCACCCCTTGCTTGGGGATAAACGCCAACTATGAGTAATGGGGGGTTTGCAGAGGGAGATGCAGATGCATTTTTGGCCCCATCAGCAAGATCAGCAAGAGCCATGGTGGCCCCTTGCCTGGGGTTAGGGCCTGACCCAGCTGATGCCCACATGGTAGCCCCCCAACCAGCTGGGGAGTAAGGATGTGGACCCCAAGGGGGCCACGGGGCAGGAGGCTTCGTGTTGCCAAAATCCATGTGTTTACCAACTGGTCCATCCTCACGCTCATCTATTTCAATAGCTGTGGTGCAGCTACTATCCTGTGCTGGGCGCTTTGTGGGAGGACCTCAGTGCAGAGCCGGTCCTGCCCTCCTCTAGCAGGAGAAGGACCTCAAGGACCTCGAAAAGTGATTACACAAACACAGGAATTATTTCTAAGGGCGTCCAGGGCTCCACCCCTTTCTCCAAGCTTGCTACCCCTGCTTCTCTGGGCTTAGGGCCTATGGGTGGTGGGGATCCTTTACAGGATGCTCCGGGAGGCCCCCGGGGGAGGCGGTATCCAGATGGGGAGAGTGTGGATATCCCTCCGAAATGTCCTCAATGGGGGCACTTGTGTGGCTCCGTGGTTGAGCGTCTGCCTTTGGCTCAGGGGGTGGTGATTCTGGGGCCCTGAGGTTGAGTTCCACATCAGTCTCCCACAGGGAGACTGCTTCTCCCTCTCCTAAGTCTCTGCCTCTCTCTGTGCGTCTATCATGAATAAATAAAATCTTTAATAAATAAAATAAAATAAAATAAAATAAAATAAAATAAAATAAAATAAAACAAAACATCCTCAATAAAAAACTTTCTTGACTCTGAGATGCGAACTAGTTATGGGTAACACCCACTGTGGGCACTAAGGGCTGATAGAGGTTGGAGCCAACTTGGGGAAGTGACACTCCACCCTGAGGAGGCCCGGAAGAAGGGTGGACTGTCCCAAGACACAGGTGAATTGAAGGACGACTTGGGATCTGGGGTCACTGCCCGGTTGGGCTCCATGGTGTGGCCTGAGGGTGTGGATTGTCCTGTGTGAATGGGACTGTCCCATTCACACGCACATGCACACTCCCACATGCGTATGCACATGCACATACCCGTAGAGGGCTTCTCTGGAGAGCCTGCACCCCATTTCCTGCCCAGAATTGCCAGGCTTACCCATCAGGCAGCAGACTCCACTCATCCCCCAGTGGTCAACGTCCTCAGCTAAGCTGGGGTGCCCCAGCCTTTCTGGACCCTCTGCCTTCTGGCTTCTTACAGCTGCCTGGCTGCCATTCTGCAGCTGGGGCCACGGAGGCTTCTTCTGGAAAGGGGAGCCAATTGGGGTGGGGATGGAGAGGCAAGAAGCTGCATTTCCTGAGAAGGGAGGCCTGAACCGCAGGGAGATGGAGACCCTCAGGGAAATTCGCACCCCAGCTGCTTACAGCCCGAAGACAAGAGTTCTCAGCTGCTGTCACATGGACACACACACACACGCACACTGACACACATGGGCACGGACGCATACAGTCCTACCCTCCCACTAGCACACGCTGCCCTGCAGATACACACTGACACACTCATAATGACATGCCAACACAATGCTCCAGTGCTCACACACACACACACACACACACACACACAAATGTAAAACTCTGTCTGCCGTCTGCTTCAGAACAGCCCTCTCCTGAGGCTACAGCCTCCTCTGCTCACCGTTCCCATGATCCTCTAGGTTGCCCCCCCAGCTGCCACATCGCCCCAAATCCTGAGAAATCAGGAAAGATTCTTTTAAAACTCACACCTCGGATTTTAGGCTTAAACAATATTTTGAAAACTTGGGGCTCAGCTCTCAGGCTCAATCAGAGGTGATCTTGTGTTCCCAGGCAGGTGGGGGCTGGTTGGAGGCTGGAGCCCCGGTTGAGCACCCCGGGCTACAGAGTGGGGGAGGGGCAGCGCCCATGGGTGGGGGAGCCCCACCAAACTCTGCTGGGCGAGAGACGGCTGAGGGCTGTGGGGTCAAGGACACGGGTCTGGGAGTCCCAATCTCCCCTTCTCACCGCATTCATGCTGCAATCCTTCCCAAGGGGCGTCTCTCTGGAGAGACTCAGTTTCCCTATCTGCACAGTGGGTGCGACCTACCCCATGGGGCCAGTGTGAGGTTTAAATGACATCACACCTGTGAAGTGATAAGCCCTGGAAGCCCCAGAAAAGAAAGTGAGGGTGGGATGGGCAAACCTCGTGCCAGTGACACCCCCTCCTTTCTCCCGCCTCCGGTGGAAACCAGCCTGAAAATAACCAGCTTTTTCCTTTTCACTGCGGCTGAAGCAGCGCTTCCCGTAGGACTGTGCTTATCAGAAGCAAAGCCGCTCTCTCTGCCAGAAGGTGACTGTGGGGGCTCCGGCTCCCCCTCCAGCCTCCAGCCCGACTCCCACGGAGGAAACGCTGAATTTCCTCCCGCGTTCAGGCCTCTACCCACCGGCCCCCAGCCCCCCAAACAATTTTGCATATATTTAAATCTCCTCTGCTGTTGCCAGTCTGAGCCGCAACCCCCCCACCAGCCCCCGAAAAAGAGAGAGAGGAATTACAAAGCCCATCATTTGTCTCCGTCCCCGCACCCCATCTATCAGGGCCCGAGCCCGTCGCCTGCGAGGAGGCGCGCGCCCGGACGGCCGCTTTAATGGGGCGCCGCGTGTGACTGTGCGGCCGCGGCGGGCGCAGCCGGCCGGCATTTGCATACATATTAAACGGAGCAGTAAAAAATGCAGACATGCAAACCATTTGGACGGGCTCCTCGGCGCAGAGCCTGCCAGGAAATCAATCTTCTGGTTTCTTAAAGGAAACCTGCTCGGGAGGAGGTGGTGAAGCGGCGCAGCCTGCAGGCCCTGGGAGGGGGCGGCCGTCATCTGTCCATCTGTCCGCCGCAGCCCAGCCGGCCGTGGGGGTCCTTGCCGGCCGCGGCCTCGGTGGCCCTCGGACAGGGAGCAGGGAGGGACGCCGAGCCACCGTCCGTCCACCCTGGGTGTGGGCCCTGGGGCCTGGCTGGGCTGGCCGTGTGCCCTAGAGCAAGAGGCTTGGCCCCTCTGAGCTCCCCTCGCCCGGTGGCAGTGATCCTTTCTCTGGCTGCGCTCCCCACCCCCAGGGGATGGTGAAGATTCTTCCCTCACTTTGTGACTCTGGGACTTAAAGGATTCAGCGGAGGTGGCCCAGCCCCTCTCTGCAGAGCCAGGATCCCAAGCCAGGTGTGAAGGAGACTGGCCAAGAGCAGAGGCTCTGGAGGCAGGTGGCCTGAATTCAAAGTCAGGCTCCACTCTTTCCAAGCTGTTTGACCCTGGGCAAGTGTGCTAACCTCTCTGTTTCCTGGGGGGGGGGGGGGGGGGGATGAGGCTCAATCCACCTCCCTCTTAGGTGTGTTGTTGGATTAAAGTAGGTCAGCCATTGCCTGGCATGAAGTAAGGAAATCCATAAATGATGGTAGAGCAGAGTGGAGGAGGGTTCTTGGTGTTACTGGTATGGTTTTTCCAGGTTAAAATCCCTCTCTGTGTCTGCATGGCCTGGTGAGTCATTCCTCCCTCCAGTCTTCTTACCTATAAACACGGTGTTTGAGTCTCATACGAATGTCTCACTAACATGGATCACCTACTCCACCCTGGGTCCCAGTACCTCCACTGCTGTTTCCACCAGATGCAGCCAAGGAAGCCCCTCAGAGGGCTGCTGAGCCCATCATCCTCTGGCAGCTTAGCAAAGCCCAGGGCCTGAGTGCTGGGGGATACCCTGTGCAAGCCCCGAATGGATTGAACATCTGTGGGACCAAGAAAGGCAAATGGCCCAGAACCTTAGCACAAACAGGCTGCTGCTGCCTGTGCCACCTGCCCTCTCAACTTCATTCCACTTTACAGGTAAGGAAACTGAGGCTCAGCAAGAGGTGCCAAGGCCGGGCTGTGGTGGTCTGACTGACTATAGGCTGCCTCCCCAGACGTCACTGGTAAATGCTGTCGGTGGACTGAGCTCATTCTGGGGTCCTAGGGATGCTGCGCCTGCCAAAAAGGTGTGTGCTGGTGAAGAAAGAAATCTGTCTTGTGCCTGGGCGGTACCCCTAACGGTCCTTCCTTGACGAAGTGGGAGTGAAGAAGGAAAGGTTTGCCTTCCCTTGGTTCTCATGCCTGGAGGTGAGGAATGGAGGTGACCAGCATCCCCAGGACAGGCTAAGCAGTGGGCAATGCTAGGGAGCTGATGGGGGTGGGGGAGTGTGCCCAGGCTAGGGAAAGCCACCTTCCTGTCTGAGCCCTGAGGACTGGAGTGAAGAGCCAGGCCAGGGCTTGGGTTGGGGGGGGGGGGGCACGGGTGTTTGCCTCCAGTGGAGAGCACTTCCCATCTAAGCCCCTGGTGACCTCCACGCATGTGGAGCTGTAGCCTGGTGCCATGGGAACAGAAAAGACTGAATCCAGGGTGTGGTCCAGTTCAGGGGTGCCTCCCTGTGTGACCCTGGGCAAAGGCCCTGCTCTCTCTGGGCCAAGGTGGCTGAGCCATCTGTATTCCTTCTCTGTCTCCCCTGGGAAACCCCTCCCTCTTGCCCCCCCCCCCCCCCCCCCCGCCCGCCCGCCCCCAGGCTCCAAAGCTCTCTGGGCCTCCATCTCTCCATCCCTCCACCTCCCTCCGCCTGCTCTCAAGTACAACCCCCCCACCACCACCACCACCTACTGCCGGGCAGGCGGGTAAAGGCGGGAGGGGCAGGAGTTACAGGAACCGGCTGGGCCCAGGCGATTGCTCAACTGGGGAGTCTGGCCCTGCCGGCCTCCACAGGCCTCCACTTCCACCAGCCCGCCCTCCCTCCCAGCTCTGCATTGCAAACATTCCTCGCCAACCTCGGTCGCTGCAGCCCCGGAAGAGGGAACTGCCGCAGACACAGCATGAGGCCGCCAGAAACGCTTAACCCCTTCTGTCCTTCCAGGGAGAGGCTGGCGGGGGGCAGGTGGGTGGATCTGGGTGGCTGCTGGGGTGTCCAGGCTCTGAGTGACCTGGTCAGGTGAATGGCCGGCCACCCTGGCTTGCCCCGGGTTACTAACCTTAATCAACAGGCTCTCTCCAGCCCTGGATTCACTCAGCAGCCATTTCCAGAGCTCTCCTTGGGTGCCAGACCTGGGGGATCAGACATGGAGGTCCTCATGGTCTAGTGTGTGCGGGGTGGGGGGTGGTGGTGGAGAGAGGTTGTCAGATAAAGAGGAGTTTTTTTAGATCATCACAATGATGAGTGCTACAAAAGAGAAGTACAGGGTGAGCCTGCGTGTGAACTAAAGTGGCTCAACTAGGCAGGGAGGGCTTCCTGGAGGAAGTGACATTTCATGAACCATGAGAAGAAGAGAGGGAGGGTTCTAGGCAGAGAATGCAGCAAGCAGGAAGCTCTAGAGAGAAGGAGGGAGAGGTCAGTGTGTTCCAGTCCGTATGTCTGAAGGAGAGCGGGCAGGGGGTGGAGAGCCCTCAGATGGGAGGCTTTGGCCTGTGCCAGGCTCCAGAAGGCCTTGGGGCCACTCCCAGGTGTAGACTGTCTTCTGTGGGTGGTGAGGAGCCACAGGTGGGTTCTACGTGGGGAATGACAGTCAAATCCAACTCTAGGCACCGTGATTCCTGTGAAAAACGGAACCTTAACAGAAAGGGGGAGCTAGCATGTTTTCAAGTACAGACCAAATACACTCTAAGGCCAGAACACCTGAACCACGCCAAAGTGCCACCAACAGGAGACATTTCAAATGGCAGCCTGGCAGCCGGGCCTGGCACTGGCTTCTCTTGGGGCCTGGGTGGCCACTCCGAGGCTTGCTGTCCCCAGCCCAGCTAGAGGCAGCAGGCTCGGGTTGGTTCCTCTTACCAGGATGGTACATGGGCCCTTCCACACTCCTGACAACCACTCTGCAGACAGCTGGAGCTCAATAAATGCAGCAGCTAGAGAGCTGAAGTTAACAGGCTGAGGGATCATCCAGGTCCTCAGCCTCCTCACTTCACAGGTGAAGGAACAGACCTAGAGGCAGGAGTGGCAGAGCTGGGCTGGCCGTTGTGGGTATGCCCCCGGCACAGGGGCGGAGGGGCACGCATGGCCACAGCACGCGTCCAGGGAGGAGACCAGCCTGCCTGTGACCTTGGCATCCACAGAAGCGACCCTCCAACCCAGAAAACCAAGAACCATTTGGAAATGGGCAGTAACTAAACCTGGCTCATGGAGGAGTCTACTCCTCTGTTCCCTTAGAGCTCGAGGGAATGAGCCAGAAAACAAAGTAAGCTGGTAGGAAACTTCTAGGCCGTATTGATTTCACTGTGGACATGTTTTCTTTTCTTCTTCTTCTTCTTTTTTTAATGAAGTATTACAACATCGACATACCAAGAAGATAAAAATGGAGCTGCTCTGATTGGAGAGGAAGGGGGTATCCTTGGACTTACCCCATGCACACCCACACAGGCTGTGTCTTCCTGACGAGCCCCAGTCTCTTCAGAATGGACTGAGGATCAGCAGGTGAGTCCCTCCCCAGATTTTAGGGATGGGGAAACTGAGGCCCAGAGAGGCAACTCTTGCCCAGAGTCACACAGCCTCAAGGAACGGAGCCAGTGTGCCCCCAGGTCAGCCTGTCCCAAAGACCTGCCATTACTCCCTACCACTCAAACTCCCTCCATCAGCCCAGGCCTAGGCTGAGAGATCAGGAACCAGTGCCCACATTCCATTTTCTGAGAGTCCAGGACTGGTCTGTTTGTTGGGATAGCACAGTTAGCCAGAGCTCCCCAAGTGCTGCTCAGCAGGTTGAGACTTCTGGAAGGAGAACACACCCAGGATGCTCCCTCTATTAAAATCATGCCCCAACAGGACAGGAAGGGGCTGGGCACACTCCATGCCTACACTTGCCTCAAACAGAAGGAGCGGCTGAGTTCCAGCCCTCTGGGGTCACCCCTGCAGGAAGCCCAAACAACAGCTAATGTCTGTGTTGTGGCTCCAGGTCCACTCTTGGTCACGGAGCAAGGCTCCTTCCAGGCAGTGATGGTTCTATAAGGGTTTTTGTTTTGTTTTTTTAAGATGTTATTTATTTATTTGACAGAGAGAAAGCATAAGCAGGGGGAGCTGCAGAGAGAGAGAGGGAGAAGCAGGCTCCCCACTGAGCAGGGAGCCCGACTTGGAGATCCATCCCAGGACCCCAGGATCATGACCTGAGCCAAAGGCAGTTCTTTGAACCCTGCCACCAGCTTTGTCACAGTAAAGCATCCCAGAGCCCTTTTGCTGGGCCAGGGATCGTCTCTCTGAATCAACACAACCTGAGGGACTCGCCAGCATCACCCCATTTTGTAGATGGGAAACTGAGGACTATGAGGTCACTTGCCTGGGGTTGCACGGCTCATAGCGGATGGGCAGGCCTAGGAAATCAATATTTTATTTTTTATTTTTTAAAATTTTATTTATTTATCCATGAGAGACACACAGGGAGAGAGAGGCAGAGACACAGGCAGATGGAGAAGCAGGCTCCATGCAGGGAGCCCGATATGAGACTCGATCCCAGAACTCCAGGATCACACCCTGGGCCGAAGGCAGGCGCTCAACCACTGAGCCACCCGGGGATCCCGGAAATCAATATTTTAAACTCATCTATTTATTATCAGTTTATCTTTGGCATTTCTCCAAAGCTTACTCTCTAATCTTCCCCACACACGGGTTCACCTGGGTCACTGATTTTGTCTCTGAACTTCCAGAAGGCAGAGATGCTTGGGTTGTCATAGCCCTCATCCCGAAATAATCTCATTTTGTGCACTTTTCAGAAAGGAGTGGCCTAACGTGGAGGTACTCGTGGAACGTCAGGGACAAGGATTGCACAGTGCCCTGATGCCCGAGAGGCACCCGGCACATGGGGGTGGGGTGGGGTGGGGAGGTGGGGGCAGGGAGAGCTCTTGGCAAACGGGGCAGGATGAATACGGTTGCTGTGGTTGGCTGTGTTCTTTCTCCTCCCTTAGATCACAGGGCAGCAGGTTCACTTGTCAGAGTTGCTAACTGGCACCAGATGTTAAGACCCAACTGCATGAATGAGACCCGCTTCCTGGCCTTCTTGTGCTGAAGTGATGGCGACTGGCCAGTCAGCCTTCGAGATGGTCTCCAGATGGTTCCTTCCTCCTGTTCACATCTCTGTAGGCCCCTCCCACGGTGAATAGGGCTCCCTGTGTGACCAACAGGATGCTGTAGGAATGACCCAAGGTTAGGTCATAAAAGGCACCATGGCTTCAGTCTTGCTCCCTGGAGTCACTCCCCTGGGGGAAGCCAGCCTCCATGTTGTAAGGACACTCAAGCAATCCTACAGAGAAGACCCTGTGGTGAGGAACCGAGGTCTCTGCCTTGCCAGCCTTGCAAGTGCACCATCTAAGGAGCCCATGGTCCAGCCCCAGTCAAGCTGTCAGATGACGCAGCCCCCACAACACCTTAGCGGCAATCCCAAAAGAGACCACAAGCTGGAACCATCCAGCTAACCCACTTCTCAATTCCTTACCCACAGAAACTTGGAGAATAAATGCCGATGATTTTAAGCCACTAAGTTTGGGGTGATTTGTTACACAGCTATAGGTAACTAACACGGGAACAGAGAGACTTTTTATTATGAGGGTCTTTCACTAACTTGGTTCCTGAACTGTGCTCTGTGGAGTACTGATTCCAGAAGAGGCTATGGAAAAGCACAGTCTGTCTTGTGTGGGCAGACTGTGACTTGAGTCTCTCATGCCAGATTCCCAGTGCTCCTTGGCATGCCATCCAAGCACACCCCTCTGGGCAAGGACACCTAACTTTCTCCTAACCCTGCATTTCTCAGGAGTCTTTGTGGAGCTCTGACACCAGAGCTTCAGAGCACTCTTTGGGAAACACAGCCCAACTGTCATGGCAGCAAGCTCCTTGAGCACATTGAATTATTGTGCCCGGTACAAAAACAAAAACACCTCCAGCCTGATATTCAGAGGAGTGTGGCCTCCGGTATTCTTTTTTGTTTTGTTTTGTTTTGTTTTAAGATTTTATTTTTTTATTCATGAGAGACACACAGAGAGAGAGAGACAGAAACAGAGATATATGGCAGAAGGAGAAGCAGGCTCCCTGTGGGGAGCCCGATGCGGGACTCTATCCCAGGACCCTGGGATCATGACCTGAGCCAGAGGCAGATGTTCAGCCACTGAGCCACCAGGCGTCCCGGCCTCTGGCATTAGATACAAAGCCACAGTGGCTGGCCTGCCAGGGCAGACAGCCTGTCTGGGCTCCTTTTCCAGGGAAGGGGCTGATTTGCCCTGTATCCTGCCAGTCCCACCAGTCTCACACTCGGCGGTATTGGTCAGGGTCCCAGACCAGTGTCTGGCTGTGGACCTCAGACCATTAAGGGACCCCTGAGGACTCAGATTTTGGTTTCTACCTCTGCAGCTCCAGCTTTCCTGAGCTCTGTAGCCCCAGCACGTGGGCCATGCTGCGCCCGTGAACTCCCCACCCCTCTCGTTGGCGAGGGCCGAATCCTCAGTGCCAATGCCTCTGAGTTGAATATTTCTCAGTGGGCGTGCTACCATGGTCTTAAAACACGAACCACTGGAAAATAGCATTTGATATAGAAAAATTCATTTTACAGGCAACTTTTCTAAGAGCGAATCCACCCCCTTCAGCGAGAGAAGCTGTGCTGAGAAAACCCGCATTCTTTCAGGCCCCTGGGGCTGCGTGGGGGTGGGAACAGAGAGCTTTCTACATGCTAGGAGGCAGAGGGCTTTTCTTTTGTTGAAAACATAATTTTACCCTCATGTCACTTCATTTTTCCCCGGCATGGACATTCAGGGGCTCTCAGGCCTTTCTGGAGCCTTCCAGTGGCCTGCCTTCCTCCTGGGGCCGGAGTGTGATCCCAGCAGTTGCCTCACCCCAGAGCCCCTGCTCAGGCCTGCTGCACCCAAATACACATTTGGACAAGATCCCCAGGTGATCTGGGCCACACTGAAGTTGGGGAGTGCTCAGATGCCCCCCAAACTATCATCCCCAGGTGCCCCCAGCCTGCTCGCCTCCGGGCTGCCATGCCTGGCCTCCTCACTCCCCTTCCGGGCTCTCTACCCCATCACAGATGGCTTCTCATAGGGGCGCCAGGTGCCTTCTATACCTCTGCACCCCCTTTCATCACAGACATCCAGTGACATGGTCAGGACAAGAGGGGTGGGAAGTCAAGAGACCCAAACAAGAGGTAATGCCAGCAGTAAAGACACCCGGGCCTTACAGAGTGCTCACAACCCAGCAGGGACATGGTGAGAGCCAGAAACTCAGAGAGGGGAGGCCATCTACCCAAGGTCACACAGCCAAAGAAAGGCAGAAGCCTATGTCTCATCAGCCACTGAGCTCTCCAGAACCCCTTGCTCACGTGTGAGGACTCCCTGGATGGGGGAAGTGGGAGTGGCTGTGGAGTTGTGGAAGACTTACACCTCCATCCCAGCTGGCTCACCCCACGGTTCCCAAGCTGGGTTCCCTGGGACAGTGGGGGGGTGCCTCAAAAGCCGTCTAAGGGGACTCCATGCTGTTTACAGCCTCCTGCAATTTCCCGTGGTTATTGTATCTTTACTGATGGCCAGGCCACCTCGAGCTACACACACTGTCATGTTGCTCGGCTTCGGGTGAGATTCTATCAACCCACCGAGCTCATTCAGACTCTCTGGGGATGATGGGATTTGAACAGGCATCCTGGTTGCCCATGATTAACCTAAAATGTGAAAGCTTATATTACTTAACAAATGCAGGTTTCTTGTTGGACAAACATGGGCCTTGGGGCAAGTACCAGCAGGAAGGGCTTTTCTGGTGGGAGCGTAGAGAGGAATGGTCTAGAACTCTCAGTTACTGAAGGGAGGGCATTTGTCTCCATTTTTTTTTTTTTTTTTTTCAGCAGCGGCACCTGCTTTCCCAGATCTTCTTTAAAATGAAGCAAGTGCTTCCCCGTCCCCTCCCAGCCTTGCGGGTGCTGAGGTGCTGGGGTGCAGAGACAGCCCCGCCGGCGGCAGCAGCAGCGCTGGGCCTCCACAGGCTGCCCTGGGAAGCAAGGGATGGGCGGGGCCGACTGTGCACACAGCCCAGCTCCTCGCTGGATGCCCTTCAGGCCACATTCTCAACGAAAGCTGTCCTCGAGGATGACGTGCGGGCTCTTGTTTGCAGGTTTTCAGAGGAGCATGGTGGAAATCAGCCACAGTGGAACTTGAATTTCTTGCAGAAACCTGCAAGATGTGGCTTGGGCCTCTCCGTGCAGCACCTTCCTTCCCGTCATGGGCATGTCTGAGGGCGCAGGTGGGTCTGGGCTGGTGCTTCTCCTGCTCCTTCTAGGCAGACCCTGGCCTCCACTCCTCTACCCCTCCCACCGCCACCCCAAACCCACAGGAGGTTTGCAGCCTTGGAGGTACTGGCCAGGAGCCCTCAGAGGTTGCAGACCAGGCCTCTGAGGTCTGATGGATGCAGAGGACTTGAAATCAACTGACAGGCTCACCTTGCAGCCCGTTTGCAAGACATGCTTCCCCCATCTCAAGATGTTTCATTGGTGGTGGGTCCCCACCAGAAGGACCCGGGGCCACTGAAATATGTCCTTCCAGCTGGGACCTTGGGCACAGGACTGGAGTGGGGGAGGGGCATGGTGATTTCTTAAAAACAATTCTCACATATCTGAGTAACGGGACCTGGAGACCTAAGTTCAAGAGCAGGGACTAGAACACCACAGTGAAGGGCCAAGCACACTAGGCTTCAAGTCCAACTCAAGAGGAGTCCGATTTGAGATATGAAAAATGCACCATCCATCTCAGCCACAGCAAACGGCTTAGAACTCTGACGTCAATGCACTAATAAGGGCACTTTTCATAGCAAGGTCCTGCGGGAGGGAGTCTCTCGGTGGTTCTTTACTTACATGACGGGTCAGTTTCACAGCCTTGGGTGGCTGCTGGTCCACCAGGTGTTTTCATTGGCCTGTCATAGGAGATGTGGCTCCTCCAGGGCAGGGACCACCTCTGGTTCATCTTTGTGCCCTAAAAGCCCACCTGGTGCCCTATAGTCAGCACTCAAAGTCCCAGTGGTGTGTCTCGGCCACCAAGCTGAGCTCCCTTTGGCAGCAGGGCTCCATTCTGTTCGCTGAGAACAAAGTGTCCACCTCCGAAGCCTGGCCTCTCAGTTTCTCCCAGTGGGATCTTAAGCCAGTCACTTCCCCTCTCTGCGCCTACTTCTCTTCACTCAGGAAAAGGTGATCCCAGTCACTCGAGTCTTGTGGGATTGCATTAGGGCAGCCCGAGCAGGTAAAGAGTTTCACTCACACCTAGTGTGTAGGACATACCCTGGGGTAGGATATCACCGTCCAGTCTTCCAAGGGTCCCGTGTGTTGCTGGGCACACAGCAGGTGCTCAGATGTGTTCAGGCAGATTTCTTTAAACCCACATTTCTTAAAGTATAGGGATAAAAATCTTATGTTATTTGTGGAAATTGGGGGGGGGGGCACAGAGGGTGAGGGAAAGAGAGACTCCTAAGCAGGCTCCATGCCCAGTAAGGAGCCTGACACAGGGCTCAATCCTACAACCCCAAGATCATGACCTGAGCCGAAATTAAGAGTCAGACGCTTACCCGATTGAGCCACACAGGAACCCTAAAAATGTATTCTTTTAAAAAAGAGAGCTTGACCTCTTTCTCCCCATCTACAGCCAGGTATTAAGATAGATACAGGCAAAAAAAAAAAAAAAAAAGATAGATACATGCACGTCCCCATTTTATGGATGAGGAAGCCAAGGCTCAGAGAGGTCAGATAGGCTCCCAAGGTCACTCAGAGGTAGAGTCAAACTCTTAAATATTAGCATCTTGGGTTCCTAACCCTGGCCTGTCTGAGATGCTTGCTTAAACCCCCCAGAACCAGGAGCCCCATCACAGAGAAAAGCAACAGTGACCACCGGCACATATGAATTAACCTGGCCAGTAATCCTATAGTAAGGTCACATCCCCTTCAAAGATTTCTCTGAGTGGAAACTAATACAACAAAGAAGGGAAATTTGAATCAGGTCACACACACACAAACAGCACCTCTGGAAGAGTGCAAATTCCCTGAGACTGAGCTAACTCTGGCCAACTTTCATCTCATTCCCTTGTAAGCGTGGAAGAGGTGGGGAAGGGGCAGGTTCAGTTTAGAAGACTCCCGGGTTTCAGTAAGACCTGAGAAGAGTTGGTGGAGGGTGAGGGTGAGGGTGAGGGTGGGGGTGGGGATGGGGGCGGGGGTGGGAGGACCGGAGCTCTGTAGCTTTCCTGAAGGGAGTCTCAGACAGGGTCTCTCAAGCAGCTATGTGAGGTGGGATGAGAATCTGGGCTCTCAAGCCTCAGAAACAGGGGTCCCTCCTGGCAAGCTGTGGGACCTCCCTGACCTTCGGTCTCTTCACTGAAATGAGTCCAGCAAAGCTTTGCTGTCCCACTGCATCTTGTGGAGCTGGATGCTGAGGTCCCGGTAATACATGGGACCCCCCCCCCTTTCCTGATGGGAGAAATGGTGAATGTAGAGACCAACAGATTCAGAGATCAGTATGGAAATAACCCAGGGCTGAGAATAATGTTTATCTGCGGCTGGTGGTGAGGGCTCAGAGTGTGCTTTGGAGGTGAGGCTTAACCCCATGTCTGCCGATCATGCGCCGAGTGCTCAGTCGGCAAAAGCTCCTCTGGTCTCTGGGGGTGTTGTTATTATTATCACTGTAAACTGAATAAAACTGGGCAGCCCAGGGGACCAGGATCATCACCATGGGGCCGTTCAAAAGAAACACCCCTCTGACATCCCCAAACCCCTGGAAAGCAGTTTAAATCCTCCCGATCTCTCACAGAGACACCAAAGGGGAATTCCTAGGCACACCACCCACAAGAGCATCAAGACTCTCTGCCAATGTGTCTGCCTGGGAGCTCTGACAGCAGTTGCTCTAGCAACATCATCCCATTTGGCCGCACCTCTTTCCCTCTCATTCTTAGAGAGGCAGGGGCTGCTGGGCCTGGCCGGGATGCCGGCTCTGCCCTCACTGGCCGCATGCCTCAACTGCTTCAATAACCTCAGTTTTCTCATCTGCAAAATGTAAACAGTAGTCCTGCCTGCAAGGAGTCGTCGTGGGGGCTCCGTGAGATAATGGCTTGGAGCATTTCACATGGGCAGACACAGCCAGGCTGGGAAGTATGAGTGCAAACCGGGAGGATTTCCTTCTTCTGCCTTCTACCCGCCCTTTGCATCCCACCCCAGTTAGGAGCTCTGGACAGGTTTTCTGTTAGTTAGTCTGGGCTTGCCAAATCCTAGCACCCAGGCAGCTCCACGTCCTGCCCCACGGAGCACAGGAAAAGGACCAGTGCTGGACAGCAAACTCTGGAACTTTTTAAGGAGGGGGTAGCAAGGGGCAGGGCCATGCTATGAAGACAGGATTCTCCCTCCACTCTTTCCTGTACAGAGGCAGTGTCCCCCAGGTGTCACCACAAAATGTCAGTGTGCACAGGGCAGGGCCAGGTGTTCCCCTGGGGTCTGCTGATATGTAGGGGAGATGGCTCCACACCTCTGACCGAGGCCACTGACTGCCCTAAGCCTGGCAGCGTGGCCCAAGGTGGACCCACATCAGGGACCTGCATGTTTCCATTTCTGAGGGGCCTTGGGCCAGGCCCTCACAGGGTTTACCCGCCATCAGGGCCTGAGCAGAAGGTGAGAGCCCCAGGCGTGGCACAAGAGGACCCGCTGGGGTGTCAGGGAGAGCTTCCCAGAGGAAAGGCACAAAAGGGAAGGGCCGGGGAAGAAGGAAGGGAGTTGCAGGCAGAGGCCTGGGAGGGAGAAAGTGGTAGGTTCCAGCAACAGAAAGAAGATCTCTCCTACCATCACCTCCACCATCCCACCTGCAGGGGACATGCCCCCTTCGGAGGTCAGAGGACCAGAGCTCTGTAACTCTCAATCACAGATGGGGAGACCAGTTCTAAGAGAGACAGGGAACCAACCCCGGCTGGGACTAGAGCCTGAGCCTCCTGACTCCCCACGCAGGTGAGAATCAAGATGCTAGCCTGGGCCCCACGCACCCCTGAATCTGCTTTGCCGTCATTGGGCCTGCTATCTTCACCCCCATTCTACTGATGGAGAAACCGAGGCCGAAGGACACCAGTCCCGCGGAGTTCGTCTATCTCCTGGGATCTAGGACAAGCCCAAGGTGCCCAGATGCCCTCCCCAGGTGGGGCAGGAAACAGCCAGGAGCAGGTGACCCCCGGAGTGAGGACGGAGGGAGCCCCGATGGGTTGCAGAAGCCAGCATCAAGCCAGGAAAGGCCGAGGAATGTGGGTGGGGATGGGGTGGGCCTCTGCAGGGGGCCAGTCTGGTAAGGGCCCGGGACTCTTGGCAGCCCCCTCGCTCAGTCCCGAGTGAGACCCCGGCTTCCCGAAAGACACCACCCCCAGCTGGGCGGGGAGAAGGACCGCGGCCTCCAGGCCGCCCAATCAGATGCACTTCCAGTCTGATGGAGGAGGCAGCCCCGGCGGAGGGCTCCCGGGACCTCCCCGGACTTGGCGCGCCCCCAGTCCACCCACCCCCACCCCCACCCCCACCCCCAGCCTCATTAGCACCGACGCCCGTCGTCCTCCCCTCGGCTTCCGGTGGCTCCAGAATATAAAGGTTAAATCCTAACCTCATCTGAGCAGTTTCTCCCGGCTTTGCCTACCCAGCGCCAGTTGCTGGTAATTATATGCATCTCCGAGCAGCCAATCAGCTGTCAGACTGACAGATACTGATCTTTTCGTTTTATTTTTAGCTCTGTGCTTCCCCCTCTAGTTGCAAAAAAAAATTCTGTTTGTTCTGTGTGCTGCTGCCTGGCTCTTAGCTTTGCAGCCGGCTCTCATCTCCGCCAGCCGGGCGGGAGCAGAAAGCCGCAGGGGCTGGAGCCTCCTGCCCTTCCAAGAAATGGGGGAACCAAACAGACCGGCTGCCCCCCAGCTGTGGACCCCGGGCTGCGATGGGAAGGGAGAGGCCAGGCGCTGCGCGCAGAGGCGCCCTCGGAGGCCTCGGGAGCGGCAGAGGCGCTGCACTTGGCCTGTGGCCTTGCATGGGAGGAAGGCGAGTCCGTACCTGCAGGCGGGGGCCTAGCACAGAGGCAGAGACAAAGCTAGGCAGAGAAGAGGAAAAAGAGGAAGGGAAAAGACAAGCCCCCCGCGCCCCCAACTGAACAGAAGGGGGCAGGAATGGCTGCCAGCCCGTGAGCACTGGAATGGGAGTCAGGAGGGGGCTTTCCAGCCAGGCCTGCAGGGCTCAGGCAGGGGGTGGAGAGTATGCTCTCCCAGGCCTGGGTGCCTCATCTGCCACTTGAAGGGCAAGTGAAGAAGTGCTCTGCAGAGTCTATTTGTGGGTCATTCTAGAAGGTTCTGTGGATCTCCCTGGAGGCACCAGGAAGCTGGCAGGTGTAGGCCAGCCAGCAGGAGGCCCCTGTTCACATGGGGTCTCTGGAAGGAGAGAAGGAATCTGAGGGCCAGGCAAGCTCTTAGGTCCCAGAGTCTCCCAGAGGGTCAAGGGCCTTGATCCAGGAGAGGGGCCAGTGCTGCAGAGGGACTGTGATGTTTCTTCCTTGTCCTACACTTTGCAGAGCACTTCCCATGCCCCAGGGGTCTCCTTTACTTCCCCATATCTGGCCTCTGGCTGCAGGGATGCAGGGGTCAGGGGGCCTGGCCAGGATCACCTCTGCTCTGATTGGCCTGTGGGGAGGGGAGGCCGAGTTGCCTAATGGTTTGGGCTTTGGGGCACAATCACAAGTTTAAGCCCCAGGGCTCCAGTGTACCAGCTCCCTGAGTCCGAGTGAATACCTCCAAGCTCTCCAGGTCCCAGCATCCCCATCGGGAAAGGGGGCCCCCAGTGCCACCCCCCCCCCCCACTTTATAGGACTGCTCTGGGGAGTGAAGTCACACCGTGCTGGTACTCACAGCCCTAGCACCGGTCCGGTGCCCTTATGAATGGGGATTATTAGCATCTCTGTTATGCGAATGGGGAAACTGAGGTTCATGTGACTCATAATTGGCAGAACTGGGACTAGAATCCCCCCCCCTTTTGGCTTCCCTTCCTCTGACACCACAGATGGCGCGCTGAGAAAAAAGAGAAAGGAGAGCGGGAGAAGGGAATTAGGAGCCCGGGAGAGATGGAGGGGAGGCAGCAGCACCGTGATCAATTACTTGGGCTATAAATTTCTGCTGTTTTGCAAAGTGAGCACACAACCTCGGAGAAGCATCGCTCGCTGGGTCTGCTCACAAGAAACCGAACAGCCAAGCCCACAGCAGATGCATTTGAAGGTGGGAGCCAGAGAGGGAGAGGAGATGAGCTCCAGGGTGGAGTCCACCTGGTTGGTGGCGTGGCCAGAGGACAAGGACCCAAGGAGAGGAGCAAAGGAGGGGAGGGGCACCAGGGTACCAGAGCACTGAGCTAGCATGGGAGCTGCCTGGGGTGGGGGTGGGGGTCCTCTTGGGAGGGGGGTCACCTTCTTCAGCTCTTCCCAGCAGCTTCCTCTCCCCTCGCTGGGCAGCCCTGGCTACCACAACACACCTGCCTGGCCAGCCTCCTAACGCTGCTTTCACTGCTCGTCCTGGACTGCTGAATTTCAACTTCCCCATCTGTACAATGGGGGCAGTGTGGCATTTGTCCTGCCCCTGAGAGTGAGGAGTAAGGGCAGCCTAGAATGTCGGCGGCTTAGCCTGGGACCTGGCACGCACACAGCAAGTGGAGTTAATGCTGCTGTTATTATTGGAACGATAACCAAGGGCTTAGGTTGTTGGGAGGCCCATCGAGGTATTGGAAAGGTGGGGCGGGTCATCCCTCTGAGGAATGGGGTGGAAAGGGTTGCCCACAGTGGGGATGTGGTAGACCTTGATCTGTCTCTCAGTCTCCCAGCAGGTGGGAGCTAAGGGTGGGGGCTGGGATGCACTTCATGCTTGGGAAATGGGCCCAGGTTCCCAGCCTCCACCTCCCTGGATCCTCACTTGTGGTCCATTTAAGAAATGAGCCCTAACTGGAGTCCAGCCAACCCCTCTGGAATCCAGGTGCTCCAGGAAAATGGGATTCCGGGAACAGCGGCTCAGGCTCTCCACGCTGTGGAATTGCAAAGAGCACAGCATTTCAGAAGCACCCCCTGCATGCTGTCTTCTGCTGCGGGCATGAGGAAATTCAGCAGTGAAGCATTGGGGACTTGCCTATAACGAGTAATTTGTTAAGGACAAAAGCAGATAGAGTTCAGCGGACTCTGAACCCTGGTCTTTGGACCCCAGACCAATGGCCAAAGTAATGGGAGGCCATAGGTGGGACAAGACCACAGACTACAGACATGATGAAATGAGCCAGGGTAGGGTGGAGGGCCCGAGGGCAAGAGGTGAAGCCCATAGGGGTGGGACCCTGGGTTTAGCGGGGCACCAGGCACAGGACCAGGTACATACTCTCCAACCCCGGGGATTCTATGCTGAAAGTAGTGGAGAAGCTTGCTAATTTCAAGGAAACTTAATGGATGCCTTTAAAATGAAGAGAAGATCCTCTGGATGAGGATGATAAAAATGTTGTATCAGTCAGGATGGGCTAACAGCTGTAACAAACAGCCCCCAAATAATAAAAATGTTTTCTTCCTTACATACATGGGCTGTGAGCTAGTGGAGGTTCTGCTTACTCAGAGGCCCAGGCTCTTTCATCTCGTGTCTCATCACTTTCTAGGGCCTTAGCTTCCTCTGCCATAATCTCAAGGGCAGGGAAGGAGAGAGTGGTGGGGATGGCATGGGAGGAATTTTATGGACCAGGGTGGTGGGGCACATCACTTCAGCTGATGAGCTATTGGCCAGAGCTTGGTCATGTGACCACAACTACCTGCAAAGGAGGCTGGGAAATGTAGTCCGGCTGCATGCCCAAGAGGAAAAGAATGAACCGCGGTTTGGTGAAAACATAGCAGTCTCTACCAAATGCTATCCTGTTTAGGTGGATGAACGGGTGCTCACAAAGCACCTAGTTGTAGGTCCCAGCCACTTACCTGTATGCTAAAGCTGTTTTTTTGTCCTATAAATTTATTTGTCCTATAAATCCAGAGGTTGCTCTTCTGAGGGTCAGGATAGGCATTTGAAGGCTGTTCCTCCGGAAACGGTACATTAAAGTGTGTGTGTGTGTGTGTGTGTGTGTGTGTGTGTGTGTCAGAAAGACAGAGACAGAAATGGACACAGAGGGAAAAAGAGAGAGAGAGAGATTGAGAGAGAAGAGCCATGGATGGAGAGATTTTTTTCTGATCTAGGGGAGCATCCAGAGCTTTCACTAGGTGCTCAAAAATGTGAGGCATAGTGGTTTAAAGAGAGACAGACCACTCTGGTATTAAAGCAGCAGCTTAGCTGTGCAAAGCTGACTTTGTTTGGGACTTAGCCGGGCCTTGGTACCAGGTATGTTGATCCTTCTGGCCCCACTCCACATCACAGGAGGTAGAACAAAGATTCTCCAGCCAGCATCTCTCCTCGCTGAGGCATGCCCCGGAGACCCCCGGGTCATGCTGGAGAAGGCCCCAGCTGATCCATGACGGTGGACATGGTGGTCCCAGACAGCATAGTGGTGAGAGCAGCCATGGGGTCATGGGATGTCAGCACCGGAGGTCAGCTTGGATAGGCAGGTGGAGGGGCTGAGGCTCAGGGAGGGGCCATTGGGCTCAGGGTCACACAGTGCTCTGGTGCAGAGCCATTCCACTGCAGTCAGGTTTCTGTGATTGTAAGCAACAGAAATGGGCTGTTTATTTTGAGCAGAGAAAGGCTCCATTGCCAGACCCAGGAGAAGGTCAGAACAGAAAGAGACACAGGAGAGGCAAGCAGGACCCAGGGAGGACACACAGTACTGGGCATCTTGGGGAGACTCAGTGACCACCCTCAGAGACTGGCCATCAGGATGAGGAAGGAGCCCCCTGTCCTCAGGGAAGGAGGGCTAATGACCTCACCAGGGCTACAGGCCCGCTCCTTGGCAAGACCAGACAGGCGCATCTGGGACAAGAGCCCACTCCCCAGGCCATGCACATGAGGGGAATTCCCCATCAGGCGACTGGGGGGCTTTTGCCAGAAAGAGGGGCGTGGGTGCTGGGCTGGCCAGAACAACAGATGTCCGCTCCAGCCTCCTGAGCCAGGATTGTGCAATCGAAACAAAACAACCACGGGGCTGGTTTCCTGCAGTCCAGAGCCTTGACCTAAGCAGAGAATCCAGCCCAGAGCAGGGCTGCGAGGCCAGCAAAACAGAAGCACCCAGAAGACTGGTGTTCCGGACTCTGCTCGCTCCCCAGGAGGAGGCTGGTTGCTCCATACCAGGCTGGGCTCACATGGGGTTTAGTGAAGGGAAATGTCACAAGCATGGGACGTGAGGCTGGAGGAGGACCCGGGGCCCAGGGTGAGGGTCCAGGTGAGAATTCACTGCAGGAGAGCCAGGAAAGCTGCCAACCTCACTCCACCCTGGCAGAAGGAGCTAGAAACTATAGACAGAAGAGGGACGGTGTGATGTCAGCATCAACACAGTGAGGCTCCAGTTCCAATCAAACACCCATCTCTGTGTGGCTGGGAAGGTCCCATGTAGATGTGATTACAGCCCATAATTGATTGCCGTGAAGTCAGGAAGGTTGTTCCAGATTTTCTGAGTGGGCCAGACTCCATCACTTGAAAGACCTAAGTGCCAAGCTGAGGCTTTGCTGTTGGGGAAGGAATTCTGCTGGTGCCCCCAGCGCCCCCTGCACCCTTGCTATTTGGGTCCCCCCACGTGTCCGGCCACCCCCATGGCTACATAGCCAGTGAGTGCCTTGCAATCAGTCTCTTCACACAGATCTGCTGGTTCTATTTCTCCAGCTGAAGCCAAGGCAGAGGGCAAGGACAGGGTGTGGGGGTGGGAGGGGAGGTTCCCAGGCCAATCTCTAGATGGAACGGAGGGTACTTACACCCCTGCAGACAAGCACAATGGGGTCATGTCTCTAAAGTAGCTGGGGAGCAAGGACAATGCTCCCTGTAGGGGCCACACAGCCCCTGGGAGTCAGTGTTCAGGAAGGTGGCTCAGAGTTCCGGTGCTGACCTGTCGCCCCGTCCCCCTGTCCCCTGTCCCCTTGTGTAGCGGACATATCACTGAGCTCTGGGCTATAGAACCTGATTTCTCGGACTTTCCAAGCCTGGAGGGCAGGGAGGAAGCACTGGCCCCAGGACAAATGAGGAACAGGGCCCAGATCACTTGTCTGGCGGCTCAGGTGGTCCCCTGGGTTAATGCTCTGTTTGGCGTATCCTCCCTCAGACAAGGCAGGGGGTGCAGGGACAGGTACAGAAGGGGAGACGCCCCTGACTTGAACCACAGGCCTGCTCAGACAAGCAGCCGAGCCTGCAGGCATTCGAGGCACACCCAAGGGTGGGCAGGACATTCATTTGTTGATGAAACATGAGTATCGAGCCCACCACTCCAGCCTCTGCTCCAAGCCCCCGTGCTTGTTCCTTTTATCCTCAGGAAGTCCCTGAGAGGTGGAGGAGCCGATATCTCCATCACACCCATTTTACAGGGGAGGAAACTGAGACACGGGGAGGTTAACTTCTTACCCGAGTTCCCACAGCAAGTCCAGCCCCACTCTCCTTTGTCTACAGACCTCCAAACAAGCCTCCTCCAGGAGGCCTTCCCACCCCTGGCACCTTCTAAAAACACCCCATCAAGAGGACTCTGTCTGACTTCCATTAGAGCACGTGCCACAGCTCTGCACCCCTTCTTTTGCATCACGACGTTTGTTTGATCTTTGGGGCTCCAGCCCCCCATTATCAAAGCAATAAACACTCGAATGGAAAGCTTAGGAAGCATGGAGGCCTCACACCGTGGTGTAATTGATCTGTCCCTCATCCGCAGGTCCCCTCCAGACATACATGGGGAGCCTGTGTCATATTCCTGCTGCTCCTGGGGGATAGGGGCCCTGCCCACAGCAAGGGCTGGGAGTGTCTCTGCCTCCCACCAGGGCTTTGCAAATCTGGGGTTGGTTTGGTTTTTTTTTTTTTTTTTTTTTTTTTATTTATTCATGATAGACATAGAGAGAGAGAGAGAGAGGGGCAGAGACACAGGCGGAGGGGGAGAAGCAGGCTCCATGCAGGGAGCCCGACGCGGGACTCGATCCCAGGACTCCAGGATCACGCCCCCTGCCAAAGGCAGACGCTAAACCTCTGAGCCACCCAGGGATCCCTGGGGTTGGTTTGTTAAACCGGTGCTTGGTGACATCTATCATGGTTGTCATCTGGGGCGCCTGCTGTGTGCCGCGCCAGGCTGAGTGGCTGCCACCCTCCATCCTCCCAGCCTCTGCCATGCTGTGGTCAGCACCCCTAGTTTTCTGATGCAGAAACTGAGGCTCAGATAGGCTGGACCATTTGTCCAGGGTCTGGGTCTGTGGAGCTTTGCAGCAGCCCCTGCCTCCCACCGAGAGGCATTTCCAGGGCCCTGTTAGTCACCTATCACCAGGCTTAGCGCAGATGTTCTGCCCAAGACCTCACAAAGCTAAGGCAGAAACAAGAGGCTGCCTTGAGCGATGTCCACTCACCACATAAAACAGTGAGTGCCCTGCCAGCCTAATGCACGGGGCTGAGGCAGAGAAGCATTTTTACCGTCATTGTCGTCGTCGTCGTCGTGATCCCAGAGATTCTGGTAAACCTGGTTTGCTTAAAGCAAGGGAAGCAGGGATTAACTGAATCTGGGCGGTTTCCATGGAGCCCAGATGGTGCAAAAAGACATTTAGCCTTTCCTGGGGTGTGGGGACCACGGGCTGGAGGGGGAGTCACTCAGTCCCCTGAGAAGACACCTGGAAGATCACCCCACTGCTGGCCACCAACATCAACAGGAAGATGACTGGGTCCATGGACAATCTGAGCAAGTGACACGGGGGCCAGTGGACACGGTCCACATTTTCTGACACCTCCCTCTGCCCTGGAGAACGTGTTTTTTTTCCCCAGGACTCTGGCCCCTGTCCTCCCCAGGCTTGGCTGCAGCAGCTTTACCCAGCACCTTGTTCCTCAAGTCCTGTCCAGGACCAGAAGACACCAAGGAGACAGAATGTCATTGTCAAGCGAGGAATCCCGATTCAGTTAATTCATCCGTTCATCCATCGATTCATTCATTCCATGTATTCACCAGAAAACTCTTAATCATTAGGTCCGTTCTCATTAGCACCTTGGTTGGGAGCAGTCATCTCTCTTTCCCCAGATCCCCCCAGTCATCACCGACCTTCCCTACCCCCCATTCACTGGCGCTGGGCTGATAGGATGAAATGAGTCACATGCCTACACAACATGCTCTCTGGGCACCAGATTCGATTAGACCACTTCTTCTGTAATAGTAAGAGGAGCTGGCACAGAGCTCCTTACCATGGTCTCAGGATGTCATATATTATTCCATTTACAACGGCTCTAAGACGTAGGTGCTATTATTATAAGACACTCTATTCATTATTACAAGATACTGTATCCATTCATTAATTCTTCCAACAAATTCTTATTGAGCTTGGACTCTGACCCTCACCCGTTGCCCCAGAGGGTCCTGGGGAAACCCAAGATGAATAAGGCCGGCCTTGCTCTCAAGGAGCTGGAAGGCAGGGCAGCCAGCTTCCAAGATGGCCCCTCCAGATGTTCATGCCTTTGTTTCATGACCAATAAAGTAGAACGGAGCTGACTGTCTGTGACAATATGTAATTTCTAAGGCTAAGTCACCGAGGGTACTGTGGCTTCCACCTTGCTCCCTGGGATTGCTCACTTAGCAGGAAGGCAGACGCCATGCTGGGAGGCCACTGAAGCAGCTGTGTGCAAGGCCAAGAGCTTGCCAGGCCTGCACTTTCCTCGTTGGATGGGCCTTTCCAGGCTCATAGAGCCTTCCGAGACCACTGTCCCTGCTGACACCTGACTGCAATCTTCAAAGAGAGTGTGAGCCAAAACCACCCAGTTTAGCTGCTTCCAAATTTCTGACCCACAAAAAACAGTGAGATAATAAATGTTTGTTGTTGTTTTCAGCTACTGTGTGTTTGGGGGTTTTTATGTAGCAACAGATGAATACAGTGGTGTGTGTGTGTGTGTGTGTGTGTGTGAGAGAGAGAGAGAGAGACTTGTAAGCAAATGAATCAAGTGCTAACAGAATGCAGAGGGCTGGCCAGGGAAGGAAGGATGCCTGCTAGCTGGAGGAGGTATTCCCGGTGGTATACTTGGAAGTCCAGCAGAGGAGACAGACAGTAAGATCGTGATTCACAAACTGTTCATTCATTCAAAAAACACAACTGTGCGCTTGTGCTACGCTGAAGAGTACCAATGCCAGGGCTACAGTGGGGAAAAAAGCAGACCTAATGCCAGCTGTGATAAAGTTCCTGTTCTGGTCGGGGACACATATCAGGTGAGGTCATAAATAAACAGAGAATCCCGAAGGAGATGGGGGCCATAAGAGAAAAGACAGGGCAGGCTTCACTTGGAGCAACATGAACTGAGATCCAAAGGATATATAGTAGCTGGCTGTGATGCTGGGAGCTGCAGGGAGACCGCATGTGACCAGGTCCCCAGGGGGTGACGAGCCCGGTGAGTCAGAAGGAAAAAACCCAAGATCAGTGTTGTGGGAACAGAGTGAGCAAAAGGAGAGGGATGTGAGGCAGGGCTGGAAAAGCTAGGCACAGGCTTTGTGCCTCGGGCTAAGGCTTGCAGTCCTTGTGCTAAGCGGGATGGAGAGGTATTGACGGTTGTGGTAGAGGAACAGATGTGCATTTGAACACTTACGTTGCTACCTGTAACAGAACACCTGACTCTGAGTGGTTTGAGTCATAAAGTTTATTCAAGAATTACTGGGATAAAGGGCACCTGGGTGGCTCAGTCTGTTAAGCATCGGACTCTTGATTTTGGCTCAGGTCATGATCTCATGGCTCTTGGGCCTGAGCCCCACGTCAGGCTCTGCACTCAGCAGGGAGTCTGCTTGAGGATTCTCTCCCTGCCCTGCCTTCTCAAATAAATAAATCATTTTTAAAAAAAAATACTGGTATAAGAAGTAGTTCGTACCGGGTCAGTCCAGTAGCTTAAAAGTCAAGATTACTATATTTTTTTTAGAGAAGGGGAACGGCAGAGGTAGAGGGAAAGAGAGAGAATCTTAAGCAGGCTCCATGCTCAGTGCAGAGTCTGACATGGGGCTCGATCTGACAACCCTGAGATCATGACCTGAGCTGAAATCAAGAGTTGATGCTTAGCAGACTGAGCCACCCAGGTGCCCCAAAAGTCAAGTTTAAAATTTTTTTAAAAAGACACACACACACAGAGAGAGAGAGAGAGAGAGAGAGGCAGAGACACAGGCAGAGGGAGAAGCAGGCTCCATGCAGGGAGCCCATGCGGGATTCGATCCAGGTGGTGCTAAACCTCTGAGCCACCAGGGCTGCCCAAGATTACAAATTTTAACTTAATCACATATTCAAAATCCCTTTGCCACTTAAAGTGACATATTAACTGGTGCCTTCTGCCCTTTCAAACTCTATTGCCCTTGAAGTTTTTTTTTTTAAGATTTTATTTATTTACTCATGAGAGACACAGAGAGAGAGAGAGAGGCAGAGACACAGGCTGAGGGTGAACCAGGCTCCATGCAGGGAGCCTGATGTGGGACTTGATCTCGGGTCTCCAGGATCATGCCCTGGGCCGAAGGCAGCGCTAAACCGCTGCGCCACCCAGGCTGCCCCTTGAGGGTTTTTTTAACCTCACAGTTGTCACCTCAGTATTGCAAGGAAGCTGCCACGATTCCAGGTGGCGCATCCTCACCCACCAGCATCCAGAACAGCTCTCTATGAGTGAGGTGGGGGGGGGGAAGCTTCCCCAAAGGGCCCAGCAGACTTCCCTCTCTACCCCATTGACCAGAACTGGGTGGCATGCTCACCCTGTCCCCATCTCTATAAATGGGAAGCAGGAATGCCATGAGTGGTTTGGACTGACCTCGACTGACCCCCTGGGGCTGGCCTCAGTGTTGTCAAACAAGACTGGGATTCTGAGCAAGCAGAAGTGATATGATTATGTGCTGGTGGCAAGTGTTTTGAAAAAGAAGTACCAGCCCTCTTCCTACATCCTGCATGTTTGTGCGGCACAGGCTGCGTCCGGCTGGTGCTGGGGAGGAGCGACCTGAAGCTGAGCCGGTCCTGCACCAGGGGGCCTGCGAGAGGACAGAGGCTGTGAGCTGCTTGCAGACCAATGAGACCTGGGAACTGTGCCCACATCCGAGCAGATCTGGACCTTTCGCCACCAAGCTGGCTTCTCCAGCCGGACATTGGCACCAGCCTCTCCCTCCTGTTGCAGGACAGGCACTCTGGGCCCCAGTACCAGCTGCACTCCCTCTGTTTTCCCAGGTGACACCTGCCTCCCACCTGTCTCCCCAGCCTCCGAGGATGCTTGGGGTTTCTGTGGGACATTCTCAGGAGCCTCCACTTGCCACTGAGGAAATCATCATAGCAGAAATAATAGCAGCTCTTCTATAGTGATAAGAATTCCTGCTGGGCCATTTCCCCACTTCCTTTACAGCTCTAGGTGCCCGTGTGAACAGGTTCTGGTCAGTGGCACATGAATGGAAGTGATGTCCGAGACATCTCGTCCTGCCTTTAGAAGGAAGAGGGGCTCTCTTTCTCATCTCTCCTTCTTGCTGGCTGGAATGCAGACGCAGTGGCAGGAACCAGAGCAGCCATTCCAAATTGTGAGGTGGCTGGGGCACCTGGATGGCTCAGTCAGTTAAGTTGCCTGCCTTCGGCTTGGGTCATGATCCTGGGGTCCTGGGATCAAGCTCCGCATTGAGCCCCACATTGAGCCCCATGTTGGGCTCCCTGCTGGGTGGAGAGTCTGCTTCTTCCTCTGCCCCTCCCCCAGCTTGTGCACACACTCTCTCTCTCTAAATAAATAAATAAAATCTTTTTAAAAAAATCATAAGGTGCTGTGTGTTGAGGACAGCAGAGCTGCAAGCTGGCAGGGTCTGGCTCCCTGACACTGCAGAACCAACATACCGACCCTGGGCTATGTATACTGGGGAGTAGTTACCTTGTCTAAGTGACTGCTGTTTGGGGTTTTGTTTAGCAGCTAGACCTGTTTAATGCAGTCATCATGCTGACACAAGCTTGATTCCAGTTGTGCCTTCAAGTGACAAAGACGAGCATTGTCCACACATCTGGCCCCCTTGGCTTCTCAGAATGGGAGGCAGGGCTGCTACTCTCAGGGGTGTCCAGTACAGCTGAGGAGAAACAGTAGGTGTACAGCCACCCCAGGGAGCCCATCGTGTTTCCTGGGGACATTGAGAGCTACAGGGTTTCCAAGGAAAGGAACGGGGATGGGTGCTTCCTGAAAAGACACATGGGTTAGCTAAACAAGGAAAAAGCATTCGTAGGAGGGGAAAGCCAAGAAGCGGAGATGCATCACAAGTCATGGGGGCAGCCAGACTAGGTTCCTGTGCGCTCGCCCACCTTGCCAGCTTGGACAGCCTGACGCCAACAGTGCACTCAGGCTGGGTGGCTTCTCTGGGGAAAGGTGTGTGAGCAGGCGCAGTGCCTTTGTTTGGTATACTAGAGAGAAGCTCTGATCCTCACATGGAGAGGAAACCCACACCCAACTGCCTGCCCAATGGAGGCAAGATGCCACCATCTGACCACATAGCCCTGGGTTGGGTTGCCTTTCCCTCTGGTGCCTCAGTCTCCTCATCTTGTAAATGGGTGTTTTCTACAGATGATCATTTGCACATTTTAATACAACGAAACTCTACATGAATACAAAGTGGTCCACCTGGAATTACACTTTGCCCTCTGGATTTTATTTTTACTTAATAGCGCAACAGAATTTTATCACTGTGCTCGCAATAAACAAAGGCTTCTCCTTTAGAGTAGCTCACAGAATTGTCAGACACTGACTGGTTGCCCAATTATTATGTGTGCAAACAGACATTCATCCCAAGAGCCACCTTCCTCTAAGGCAAAGAAGATTCCAGAATTACTGGCCCATCACCTTCTAACACATCATGGATAATCTGCTTATAAATCGAGCTTATTGTTCAAGTCAAGGTATTTGTTTCCTGTTGCTGCAGTAACAAATTCCCAAGAACTCCAGGGCCTGAAAACAACACAAATTCATTCTCTTGTAATTCTGGGAGGCAAGCTGAAAGGGGTCTCACTGGCCTAAAATGGGGTGTGGGCTGGGCTGTCCCAAGAACCTAAAACAGAGCCTGACCCATGGTAGGGGCTCAATGAATATCTGGCGGTTCGTGATTACATGAATGGAAATGCTCCAAATTTCGCAAGGAAATCGTTACAAAGCTGGATCTAGACCCAAGGAGCCCAGTTCTGACTTGGGGGGAGCAGGCCAGTGGCTTCTCACCTGCTGGGGCCTGAAGGTAATCTGGCCCAGGGTGATTGGGAAGTGACATGTGGCTTTGGTAGTGGAGGATGGTTCATCAGAGGATCCCAGCTCCTGAGAGGCAAAGCAGTGCTCTGGTCACGGGCCACCTCCAACCTCTGCAGGTAGGAAAACTTTGCCTTCCCAAGCAAATACAGTGATCGCAGCAAAAAGCTGTGCCCTAACTGTGCTTGAGGGCGGCCCGGAAGAGGGAGTTAACCAACTGTGGGTTCTTTGCAGACGTGGGGGGTATGTGATTGGGGGCCATGATTCCACTGTCATGCCTGCTGACCTGTCTAGTGGTGTTCTAAATCTTCGTTTGTTTAGAGTTCAGGGTTTTTTAAGGTAAAATTGACATATGGCGAAATGCATAAATCTCATGTGTACAATTCTACGCATTTTGATGAATGCAGACACCTATGTAACCTACAGGCTCACAAGCTGTAGAATCTTTCCACCATCCCCCAAAGTACCTTTGTGTTTTCCCAGACAATCCTGCAGCCCCAAAGGCAACCAATATTCTGATTTTCACCACTGAATAGTTTTGCCTGTTCCAGAACTTCCTATAAATAGAATCATACAGTTTGTGCTTTTTTGTGTCTGGCTTTTTTCATTCAACATAATGTCTGTGTGATTCCCCTGTGTTGTAAGTGCTGATAGTTCATTCCCATTTTGTTGATGAGTAGGATCCCATAGTATAGACACACCACAATTTGTATGTCCATTCCCCTGTTAATGGACATTTGGGCTGTTTCCAGTTGGAGGTGGGTATTACAAAGCTGCTATAAACATTCACATACAAATCTTTTTTGTGAACATATGTACTTATTTCTTTTGAGAAAATATCTTAAACTGGAATTGCCAGATTATGGGGGTAAGTGTATGTTTTACTCTTCAGAAAACCAGTGAAACTCTTCCAAAGTGCTTGTAACATTTTGTGTTCCCATCAGCAATTTATGAGAGCTGGTTGTTCCGCATCCTTCCTAATATTTAGTGTTGTCAATCTTTTAAAATTTTAACCATAAACTCTCTTAATCATGAGATGCCATGGTCGTATCTCATGGACTTTAATTTGCATTTCCCGGATAACCAAGGATGTTGAGTGCTTTTAAATGCACTCCCTGGCCTTCTGCGTGCATACTTTTGTGAAGTGTCTGTTCAAATCTTTCGACCATTTTTAACTGGGCACGTGCCCTTTGATTAGGCTTATCTATGTAATCCAGATACCAGCCCTTTATCAGATATATATTTTGTAATATTCAAGTGTGTGGTTTCCCTCTTCAGTTTCTTTTCTTTAAATAACATTTATTTATTTATTACTTTTTATAAGTAAGCTCTGCGCCCAACATGGGTCTTGAACTTACAACCCTGAGATCAAGAGATACACACTCTACCACTGAGCCAGCCAGGCTTGCCCGCCCTCCCCCTCATTTTCTTAACAGTGAGCAGAAGTTTTCAATCGTGAAGAAGGCAACTTTTCACTATTTTTACTGGCTATTACTTTCTGTGTCCCACCTAAGAAATTTTGGCCAGCTCACAGGTTATGAAGACTTTTTTTCCTATGTTTTCTTCTAGAAGATTTAGAGTTTTGGTTTTACATGTTAGGTCTATGATCCAACTTGAGTTCAATGACATGTATACTGTGAAGCAAGGCTCAAGTCTCATTTTCTCAACGTGGACCTCCAGTTGTGCCAGCACCAGAGGTCCAAAAGACTTATCTCCATTGAAATACTTTGGCCCCTTTGTCAAAAATCAATGTGCTGTGTGAGCTTGGGTCTACTGCCTGACTCACTAACAGTTACGTTAATCTGTTTTGCCTGGATCCCTTAGTCTTGAAACCGAATAGTGTGAGATCCCCAGCTTACAGCAAGTTTTTGGCTCCTTTATTTACATCCTTTAAATTTCTATATAGAATCAGTTCGACAATGTATGTGCTTCCCAAGGCTGCTGGGATTATAATCGGGATTGTGCTAAATCCACAGGTCAACTGAAGGGAACTGACCTCTGCGCCACACTGAATTTTCTGATCCATGAGCATACTGTCCCTTTCCACTTATCTTAGAACTTATTTAATCTTATTGTTTTGTTAAATTTATTACTAAGTATTTTATGTTTTTTGTGCTATTATAAATGGAATTTGTAAATATTTCATTTTTACCCCTACACACCTATTGGAACGGCCCAAATCCAGAACATTCAGAGCAGATGCTGGCGAGGATGTGGAGCAGTGGGAACCCTCATCCATCCCTGGTGGGAATTCAGAATGGTACAGCCGCTTTGGAAGACAGTCTGGCAGTTTCTTACAAAAATAAACACAGTTTTATCATGTGGTACATCAAATAGTGCTCCTTGGTATTTATCCAGGGGAGGTGAAAATGTACGTCCATACAGACACCTGCACATAGATGTTTATAGCAGCCTTATTCATACTTGCCAAAACTTGGAAGCAACCTAGATGTCTTCAATAGGTGAAAGGATAAATAAACTGTGGTCCATTCAGACAATGAAATATTATTTCAGTGGCAAAAAAAAAAAAGTTAGACATCAAACCGTGAAAAGACATGGATGAAACATAAATACTTATTACTAAGTGAAAGAAGCCAATCTGAAAAGGCTACACACTGTATAATTCAAACTATACAGCATTCTGGAAAAGGCAAACTATGAAGACAGTGAAAATATCAGTGGTTGGCAGAGGTGAGGAATGGGAAGGATGAATAGGTGCAGCACAGGGGATTTTTAGGGAAGTGAAAATAATCTACATGATAATGCAATGGTAGATACATCTTATCATACGTGTGTCCAAACCCAGAGAATATACAACACCAAGAGTGAATCCTGATGCAATCCGTGGACTTTGGGTGATAATGATGAGTCAATGTAGGTTCATCAATTGTAATACATGTACTACTGTGATGGGGAGGGTGTTGATAATGGATGAGGCTGTGCATGTGTGGGGGCAGGGAGCATGTGGGAAATCTCAACAAATTTAAACGAATTGAAACCAGAGAGTGTTCTCTGACCATAAGGGAATCAAAGTAGATATCAATAATAGAAAGAGAACAGAAAAGTCTCCAAACAGTTGGATATTAGACAATGCATCTCAAGGCTACCTATACATCAAAGAAGTCTCAAAAGAAACCAAAAAAATACACAGTTCTGAATGACAACAAAAATACAACATATCAAAATCTGTGGGATGCAGCTAAGGCAGTGCAGTGAGGGAAATTTGTAGTACCAAATGCTCATGTTAAAAAGAGAGAAAGTCTCAGATCATTCACCCGACCTCATACCTTATGAAACTAGACTTTAGGAACAATTCTATGTGAATGAAATATCCCACCTGCAAAGTATGAACTTTAAATCCAGTTTGATCTAATAGTATTATGATTTTTTTTAAAAAGAAACTAGAAAAAGAACAAAATAAACCCAAAGCAAATAGAAGGAAAGAAACAATAAATATAAAAGCAAACATAAATAAAATAAAAATCAGAAAAAGAATAGAGAAAAATCACAGAAACAAACAGCCACCTTTTGGGAAAGATCAGTAAAATCAAGAAACCTCTAGGAAGATTGACCACAAAAAGAGAGAAAGAGACAGAAGACACAGGTTATCAATATCATGAATGGCCCAGGGAGTACTCTATAGACCCTGAAGACATCAAAAGGATAATAAGGAATATTGTGGACAGCTCCATACATATAAATTTGACAACTTATATGAAATGGACCAATTCCTCGTAAAGCACAAACTATCACAACTCACCCAAATCTGAAATAAATCATTTAATAACACTGTAACTATTAAAGAAATGGAATTCGTAAGAAGAGAAGGGAACACTTCCAATTCATTTTATGAGTGCAGTGTTATCCTGATACCAAAGCCAGACCAAGACAGAGCAGAAAAAGAAGACTACAGACCAATATCTGTAATGAATAGAGATGCAAAAGTCCTTAACAAAATATTAGCAAACAGAATTTGGCAGTACATAAAAAGAATTCTGTATCACAATCCAGTGGGGCTTATTCCAGAGATGTAAGACTGGTTCAATATTTGAAATCAATCACCGCAATCCACCGTATAACAGGCTAAAGAAGAAAAATCACATGACCATAGTGATTAATGAGGAAAAATCACTTGACAGAATCCAACATCCAATCATGAGAAAACTCAAAGAAAGCTAGGGGTAGAGGAGGACTTTCCCCACTTGATAAAGAACATCTCCCAAAAAAGATTATACAAAGAATTCTCAAAACTCAACAGAAAAAAAAAAATCCTACTACTCATATTCTACTTAATGGTGAAAGAGTAAATGTTTTCCCCCTATGGCTGGTAACAAGGGAAGGATGCCCACTCCCAACAATCTGTGTTTAGTGCTAGAAGTTCTAGCCAGAGCAATAATGTACGAAAAGAAAATAAGAGGCATATAGATCAGGAGGCAAGAAATAAAAATGTCCCTGTTTGCAGATGGCATAACTGTCAATGATGAAAATCTCAAAAAGGCTACCAAAAAAATTTTCCCAGAACTAATAAATGAGTTATTCCAGGTCACAGATTATGAGATCAAGACACAAAAATCAAATGTGTATCTAAAGGTTAGCATCGAACACATGGAAACTGAAATTTAAAATATAGCACCATTTATAATCATTCAAAAAAACGAAATTCTTAGCTGTACATAACACAACACATACAGGACTTTTACATTGAAACCTATAAAACACTGATGAAGGAAGTTTTTAAAAATGGTGGGTTTTTTAAAGATTTTATTTATTTATTTATGAAAGACACGGAGAGAAAGGCAGGGACACAGGCAGAGGGAGAAGTAGGCTCCATGCAGGAAGTGCGATGTGGGAGTTGATCCTAGTATTCCAGGATCACACCCTGAAGGCTCAACCACTGAGCCATCCAGGCATCCTTTTTTTTTTTTTTTTTTTTTTTTAAGTAGCTTGCACACCCAGCTTAGAGCCCAAAGCAGGGCTTGAACCCATGACCCTGAGACCAAGACTTGAGCTGAGGTTAAGAGTCAGACACTTAACCATCTGAGCCACTCAGGCACCCCTTAAAAATCTAAATAATAGGAGGAGGAATTCATGTTTATGGATTGGAAGCATCAGCACAGTAAAAAGTGTCAATCCTCCCCAAACTGGTGTGTGAATTTAACACAATTCCTATCTAAAGTCAAGCAAGAACCGCCTTCTTAGCGCAGTGGGCAGCGCGTCAGTCTCATAAAGTCAAGCAAGATATTTTTTAGATATAGATAATAATATCTATATCATATAAAATTTATATGGAAAATCAAAAGAATCAGGATATCTAAAACCATTTTGAAAAAGAAGTGAGAGGAATCACTCTCTCCACTTTTAAAACAACATCAGCTACAATGATCTAGGCTGTAGTGTTGGTGGAGAAGTAGACCACATAGATCAATGGAACAGAACAGAGAATTAGAGACTCACACAAATACAGCTAAATGATTTTTTTTTACAAAGGTGCAAACTAATCCAAATGAGGAAGAATAGCCTTTCAACAAATGGTGCTGGAGCAATTGGATATTCATAGGCAAAAAAAAAAAAAAATTGAACTTCACATGTTATATAAAAACTAAGTTTGAATGGATTGTAGGCTTGTATGTAAAATCATAAAACTTTTAGAAAAAGGAGACCACAGGAGAAAATCTTCAGTATTTTCTCTAGGGCTACACAAGGAGTTCTTAGACTTATTAGAAAAAGCATAATCCACAATTAAAAAATTAATTAATTGGACTTAATAAAAATAAAAAAAACTCTTGTTCTGCCAAAGACCTAGTTAAAAGAATGAAGAGACAAGCTACATACGTGGAGAAAACATTTGCAAATCAGATATCTAACCAAGAACTTGTATCTAGAGCATACAAAGGATTCTCAAAACTCAACAGAAAAAAAAATCCACAAACAACCCAAGTTGAAATGGGCAGAACACCCGATTTTCACTGAAGAATATATGGATGGCAAGTAGGCACATAAAAAAAGATGTTCCACATCATTAGTCAGTAGGGAAACACAAATTTAGGCCACGATAAGACATCACTACACACCTATTAGGACAGCCTAAATCTAAAAAAAAAAAAAAAAAAAAAAACCACCAACATAGTGACAACATCAAAAACTGGTGGGGATACAGAGAAAGTGGGTCATTCCTACATGGGTGGTGGGAATGGAACATAGTACAACCACTCTGCAAAAGAGTTGGTAGTTTCAAAAAAAAAAAAAAAAAAAAAAAAACCCTAAACACACGCATACTATACAACCTAGCGGTCGAGCTTCTGGGCATTTAGCCCAGAGAATGGAAACTTCTATTCACATTAATACCTGCTCATGAATGTTCATGGAAGTTTGATTTGTAACAGCCCCAAACTGGAACCAACCAGAACCCCTGTCAGTAGGCGATGGTTAAACAAATCATGGAGTAGTACTCAGCAAGAAAAAGGAACAGTCTGTTGATCCACACAGCAGCCTGGGTGGACCCCAAGGACATCACATTGAGTGAACAAGCAATTCTGAAAAGATCACTTACTGTATAGCTTTGGTTACGTGTCATTCTCTAAATGACAAAAGTGTATAGATCGAGAACAGATGAGTGGTTGCCAGGGGACGGGGTAGGGGACAGGTATTCTGTGTGACAAGGAAGGGGACTTTCGGGGGGATCTTTGTGGTGATGGAATGTTCTGTATCTTGATTTCCATGGGATTCACAGGAATGTGTGCTTGTAAACTACACACGTCATACTGGCGCCAATCTCCTGGTTTTGCTATTGTATGACTCACATATAGAACTATTGGGGGAAATTAGCTGAGGGTACCCAGATCTCGCCATGCTATTTTTGGAACTGCCAGTGAATCTGTAATTATTTCAAAATACAAAGCGGTTTTTTTATTTTAAAAAAAGAGGAAGTAAAAAGTTACTTCAACCCAAGAATTCTATATCTAGTAAAAAATATCCTCCAAGCATGAAGGTAAAATAGTCATTTTCAGATTTAATTTTACAAAAGTTTTAAAGGACGAGGGCAAGGGTACAAGGTGAAAATTCAGATTGCCAAGAAGGGCATTAGAAATGATAAATATCTGGGTAAGGTATTTTTCCCTCTTAATTTCTGTGAAATACCTATCTAAAGCAAAAATTGTGTACAGTGCAAGTGTCAAGGGTGGCAGGAGTGGTAGCTGACAGTTCCATGCAGTCGAAGGATCCCACATTTTATATAAAGTGGTTTAATATTTACTCTGACTCAACTGAAAAGTTAAGGAAGTAGGGATGAATAGTTTAATCCCCGAAGCAACCATGAAATAATAATAATAAATAATAATAATAATGCAGGGGCGCCTGAGTGGCTCAGTCTGTGAAGCATCTGCCTTGGGCTCACGTCATGTTCCTGGCATCCTGGGATTGAGCCCCACGTTGGGCTCCCTGCTCGGTGGAGAGCCTGCCTCTCCCTCTCCCTCTGTGTCTCCCCCTGCTTGTGCATGCACTCTTTCTCTGTCAAGTCAATAAATAAAATCTTTAAAAAATAATAATAATAAAGCCAAGAGGGCAGGAGAGGAGGTACAAAGGAGCAAAATGCAGAACTGCCCTGAAAGGGAATGGATGGGAGAAGACACACATGCAAAGTCGAGGGAGGCTGGAGCACTCAATAAATATCACAGCAAAGAAAGCTCTGTCCAGATGTTCTTTAGACCTGCTCCCTAACTTCACTCCCACATCTGTCCACATCCCCTCCCCGGTGAAGGTCTCCTGTGACACCAGGGAGGGAAGGGCAGCATGCTGGGCCCCAGGGCGGGGCAGTGCGTGAAGCCTTGTGCACCTTGCCACCCACTTGCAGAACCTCGACGGCAGGTTGGCACATAATGTGGGTGGTCCTCAGCCAGGAGCAGCAGATTCTGGGGGTCACTGGGTGGTTTATTGGTACAGAAGGCTGCGATTGCTTCGATAGGCTGGTTCCTGGCCAGAGCCGGGATTCGGGCAATGTCTGCTGGGTTCATCCAGGCAACACAGTGTTTACTGAGCACCTACTGTGTGCCAGGCCTTTTCCAGGCCCTGGGGCTACCTCAGTTAACAAGACAAACCCGGACCCTCTCCTGAAGGAGTGTACATTCTGATGATGGGTTGGTGCCGGGGTTTGGGAGGAGAATCAGTAATCAATAAACATCATAAAATATGAATGATAAAGTTTGGTAGAAGTGAAGGTGCTATGGGGTAACCAAGTGGAGCAGGGTAAGGGGTGGGGCATGCATGGGGTGGGGGACCTGGAAGCAGTAGAGGGAGCAGGGTGTAGCTAGCAGGAGTGAGACACGCAGGAGGGGGGGTACAAGAGTGGAGCTTACAGAGATGAGGCTGGGCAGGGGTGGCCCGTGCAGGGGTGGGGCTGGGCAGGTTGCTGTGGGTATAGAATTCTTGAAGTGATGTTTGAGCCAAGATTTCAAAGGAGCAGGGGAACGAACCACCCTGACATGTGGGGAGGAACCCCAGGCAGAGGTAGCCCCAGGAACAGCAGTGGGGGTGCAGGTATTTCCAGGGCCGCCTGGTCTCAGGGAAGGGTAAACATCACACCTGCTACTCCTGCACCCAAAGGCCACGTCCAGGCTCTGTCCTTGGGCTTGGGGCAGCGCAGGTGATCCACCAGGTGAACCACAGGGCCCAGAGGTCCCCTCCCCCACTTGGCTGGGGCTGGGAGGAAGGCTGAGGTCCTGGTTTGGCAGGATTTGCTGGGGAATCAGCTTTCCTGTCGCCCATGGCCAAGTCAGTCCAGGCTGCCCTCCAGCCCGCCTGTCAGAGCCCATCCCCTGCCTTTCCCCAAACTCAGGACACTGTGTGTCCCCACCACCCCCTTAATGGCTTTGGAAACAGTTTGCTTCAGGTCTCATCTTTGGACACTCTGTCCCCAAGCCCTCCTTATAGGCTCCTACTGCACCCCAGTCCTGGCCAGACCTCGGATGCATCCAAACCCAGTTGTCCCTCCACTGTCACTTTGTCATCCCAGCAGCTTCCTGCCTGGGTTCTTAACAGCCCTCACGGAGTCACCTCCTTCCTCGCCTGCACATGTCCCTCCCGAGACCCGGTCCCGCACACCTCCAGTGCCCACCTCATCCCCCGTCCCCCTTTGGCTGGTACTAGCAAGCCCCGGTAAGGAGCGGGCTGTATTACGCAGGTATTTGATATTCCGAGTAAAGTCTCGGCAGCCCCTGTGAACCATCGTAACCGCGGAAATGCCCACAGGACTCGGGATTAGCAGCTCTGCGGCACATGCGAAATGAAGGGATTTTATTTAGTGTTTAGGATTTATACGTGTACATGTGTGTGGGGGGGTGCCCCAATATGTATTTAAATCAAGTAACTTAATCCACAGAGTTCAAGGCTAAAACCACCACAGGAAAAGGATATTTGCATATTATTAATCTCTTCACAGCCACAAAGGAGCTTGTGTGGGAGAAAGCGCGCGACCTGGAATTGGAGGACCCCAGAGAGAGCGCCAGGTGGGGCCGGCTTTCTGCTCCCACCTGCTGGCGCAGGCCCACCCCCGCCCCCAGCCCTGGCGCCCCCCGCACCTGGCGGGACCCGCACCGCGTCTCCCAACGGGTCGTATCGGTGAAGGAGCAAATGAGTGGACGGATGTGTGCCCTGAGGAGGGAGCAGATGCCCAGGGCGGGACGCAGGGGGTGCCCCCTGCCTGGGAGAAGCCAGGGCCCGGCCGCCTCTGGAGCCTGCGCGGCGGGGAGGCCGGAGGAGGCGAGGAGGCCGCAGGGACGGGGAGGCGGTGGAGGCCGCCGCGGCCAGGGCAGGGGAGGATGGGGCGGGGGAGCCGCAGGCCTCGTGCCTCCCTCCAAGCCCTTGGGACGGTGACGGCGCCCTGGGAAAGCAGTGACCCCCGCTGCAGCCAGGATGGCCACTCCTTCCTAGTCAGGTGGCCAGCTAAAAACAGGGGGGTCCCCAGACTACAGGCCCCCTCCTTGTCACACACACCCCCCCACAGGCTCACACACACATGCTCATGCGTTCACATGCACACATTCACATACCACACACAGACACACACCACTCGTGCATCGTACACACACGACACACTCACACACCACACACACCACACGCACACACACCTCACACACGCACACTACATATAAGCACACACCATACACACTCACACACACACCACATGTAAGCACACACCACTCACACTCACTAGCAGCCTGGAGGGCAGGAGGGAGCCTCCAGCCTCGATAAGGAGGCAAGTCAGAGGGAGGCTCAGCCTCTGCCCAACAGGGACCAAGGTGCCCTGGGCCCGAGTCACGGGTGGTTTTCCCTTCTCAGCGGTTACCAGCAGAGGAGCCAGAGACGACGTGTCCAGCCACAGGAGTGTCCTATCCCTAATTACCTTCAGCGGCAGCATTGGCAACGGGCATCCCCTGGGGCTTCGGGGTGTCTGAGTTCATGAAGCTCCCACCTTAGAGAGAGTGAAACGGAAGTGGTAGCTGGCCTGAAGTCCCAGCGCCGGAGATGGCGGGGGCTGGATTTGAACTCCTGTCCCTTCTCGCTGCCGAGCTGGTGCCCCTGCACCAATTACCCGCCACCTCTCTGCCTCATTGGGACTTAATTGAGCAGAGTCTCATTTGTTCAAAACTCCTTAGCTGGGACCTCCTGAGAGGAGGGGAGTCTCCTTTGCACCAAATGTGAGGGGACGTGCAGTTTACTGGCTACATGAGCTATACACACGAGGCTGATGGGAACCGGTTAACGTGGGAGGACAGATGGCTGACACATGTCAGGGGCGTGCACATAAGTGCCCAGCAGCCAAGGTCTCCATAAAGCAGCCCATGGGCCCCGTTCCCTTGGCAGGGTAGGCACTGGGCTGGCCCCACCCGGGCCTGGCTGGAGAAAGACCTACGTGGGGCTCTGGGCTGTGTGACTCGGGGCCAAGTACAACCCCTCTCTGAACTTCAGTTTCCTTTGGAAACCTAAATAATACCGGCTTCCCCACAGAGCTGCTGTGATGTGAGGAAACACAGTGTGAGGCTCAGTGCACGGCAGGTGCTCAGGAATGCACAGCTGTTTTACAATAATTAAAAAGTGCATCTCGGTTTCCCCACTCATTTGCACTGGTCTTCACAGAAATCGATGAGAGTTCTGCACACGGTTCTCCCACCTGGCTCAGGGTAGGTTCTCCTGCACTCACCCTATCCATTGGTGTTTCGTGTCATCTGAAACACGCAGCATCCAGCCATGTCCCCGGGAGACAGGATCCCTGCCCATAGGGGCTGGTGGTCTAGTGACTAAAAGTACCTGACAAGGGGACAAAGAGGGGCAGAAGATGGTAGGGTTGCCAGATTAAATTCAAGATGCCAAGTTAGACTTGAACTTAAGATAGACAACCCACATTTTCAGTGTAAGTTTATCCCATTCAATATTCGGGATATACTTATACTCAAACATTATTTCTGGCTTATCTGAAATTCATATTTAACGAAGCGTACCACATTCTTTTAATTGCAAAATCTGGCAACCTTGCAAAGAAGATCTTCCAGCATTTAGCAGTTACTGAGCACCTTCTACGGAAGTCCCCCTCCTGAACGGCCCAATGACCGGCTGGACCTGTGGGCTTAGGGATAAACAGAGAGACAAGCCCACAAGATAAGCACAGAACGTGGTCTGGGAGGCCCATCGACAAGGTGACCTTTGAGCTCAAACCTGAATCATGGAAAGAATTTATATCCTGGGCAGGGGACGAGGAGGTTGGAGACATGAGTGAGGCAGGGCAGTGAGCCACCAGCTTCAAGGACAGAGCAGAGGCTTAGAGGGGAGAAAATCACAGGTTCCATGGGAGGAAGCAGAATGGAGCCAGACACAAGGTAGCCGAACAGAGAGGAGGGGTGCTGGAGGGTTCCAGCTGGGCAAAGGGACAGTCTCCCCTCCCTGGCAACCCACAGCGTAGGCTCCTGAGGTTTTCTTGTGTCCTCTCCAGGCATGATCTCCAGCAAGGGCCTTTGCACACAAGAGTATGTCAAGTGAAAAGCACGAGATACAAAACAGACAGTGGCTGTGGTGTCTTGGGGCTTGAACTAGACCCCCTGACCTAGGGAATGGTAGGTGCGCAGTAAGTGTGGGGTCACTTGAATCAGAGTTTTCCTATTTGCAGACAAACTCTAGGTGAGTAGAGGCATCTACAAGGCTTTTCATTCCATTTTGAGAGTATTTTATTTTATTTTGTTTTATTTATTTATTTATTTATTTTGGATATTTTGAGAGTATTTTACTGAATGAACGATGAACGAATGAATGAATGAATGAATGAATGAACACAGATGTAAGGTTAATAGGACTCCATCCAGAAACCACTGGTCCCAGACTTAGAAGGTAATAAAAAAGACGAAAAGCCAGAACCTGCCTCCTGGTCCCTGATGGGAGCCATTGCTCTGGAGTCCGTGATAATTAGTGCCTTTGCGAGTTCCTGCTCTCTTCTCAACCTGCTAGGTCTGTGAAGCCTCCTGCCAAGCTCAGCAGGAGAGATCGCCTCCCTGGCTTCCAACACTCCAGCCCCCCACCCCCCCCCAACGTTCTCAGCCCACTGAGCCTGCAGAAGGTAGAAAATCCTGGCTCGCCAAGAACGGGAGCTGAGGCAGGAGCATCCTGCACAGACTGGAGGGCTCGCCACCACTGTCCTCCTACGTGTCCTTGGGCAAGCGGTTTTGGCTCTCTGAGCCTCCGAGGCTCCTGCGAGGCAGGGATGGAGTGTAGTGATGCTGCTGTTCCCTGATTCACAAGGGCTTGGGGAGAACCTGTTCCAGCCAGGCACCACACTGGGGGGGGGGGGGGGGGGGCGGAGCTGCAGAGCCAAGGCTTGGGGCTTCTGTTCTCATGTGAGCATCAGACAACGAAAGAGGAAGGGCAGAGCCCAGGAGATGACCCTGTGGGGGGGCCTGGGGAGGCCCTTGGATGGGCTGATCTCGGAGCTCAGGCCTGAAGCCTAGGAGGGAAGAGAAAGACAGGCTGACTCCCTATAGGCTGCCATTAGGAGGGTTCCTGGCCCCCAGCTCCCAGCCCACAGAGCCAACCGTGGTGTCTAAAGGCCCCCCTCTGGGCCCCTCCAGCTTTTGAAGTGCTTTGTCATGAACATCAGCACACGGATCATGTTTACCAAGCACTTGCTATGTGTCCGCCTCCGTGCTCTGAGGGCTGAGCGTGCCCAGACCGCACAGCTAGACAGTGGGGACGCGGTGCCGGACAGCGTGCAGCGGGGGTACCCAGGGTGCAGCCGCCTCACCTGGCCCGGGAGTTGGTGCTTCTGGGGCCGCTCCCGAGGAGAGAGGGCAGCGGGGCACAGGCTGGAGACCAGGACAGGCAGGGGCCGTGCCCCACCAGGCCACCGGAGAAGGCCCTCTGCTGACCAGTCCTCACCCTTCCCTTTAAAAAGGAGAAGCGGAGGTTCCCCGGGGAGACTCAGGTCTCTCTGTTCCGACTCCAGGGCTCTTCCCACAGCACCAGGCCATTCCTCAGGCAGCCCTACCCCCAACCCGTGGTGATGTCCTGTTCAATGCCCTGGTGCATCCTAGGGGCAGCGGCGGGGACAGGGTCAAAGGACACTCCTGCAGAATTCCATGGGGGGTGGATGACATATCCCATGGAGGTGGGATCCTGGGTTCCAGGCTCCCCCAGTGACCTTGAGTGGTCACTCCTTCTGACAGGTACACACACACACACTGCCTAGCCTCCTGGGCCTCCTGCTGTCCCTTCCCCTTCCAAATGGCTAGGAGGAGGTAACCAGAAGCACCCCCCACTACTGCTAGACCCATAGCTGGATGAGGTAAAGTTAGGCCTGTTGCCGGATTTGCTGGCAGCATGACTTTGAGCAGGTCACTTGCCCTCTCTGAGCCTCCACTTCCTCGCCTATGAATTGGGAGTCTCATCAACCCCTGCCCTGCAGGGCTCTGGTGGGGTGGAGAGGGTCCCAGAGGATGGAATTAGCACGGACCCAGCACCAAGTGCATACATTCACATTGAGTCCACCCTCCCTGGGCACTGAAAGGGCAAATGGGTATTTGCATGTTGTGTCCATTTTTTTATGTCCTGCTTCCTTCCTCCAGCGGCTGGGGTGGCTCCTGAGGATGAGGAAGACGAGGTCTCTGACTCCCGTCCCAGCCGGGGCCGCTGCCACTATCCATCTGCCTGTCTGTATACATCATCGGTCCTCAAAGTGTGGTCTCAGAGCCAGCAGCATGAACGCTGCCTGGGATCTTGCTCAGGCCTCTGAACCAGAAACTGTGTGGCCCATGGTCAATTTTAACAAGGCTCCCAGGTGACAGGTGCACGCTCAAGTTTGAGAAGCACTGGTGTAAACCATGAGATCCTTGGAGGGGGGTTACCCCCTCACCCCCCAACCCTCATCCTAACCCCAAGCCTAGTCCCAGCAGTTCTATGCTCCCCTATATACAGCCTCATCTGCTAGTCCACCGTCTGGGGACCCAGGTCCTTCAAAGTGTGGCCCTCAGAGCACCCACACCAGAACCACTGGGAGGTTGATAAAATGCAAGCCCTGGGTCCCACCCAAAACCAGAGTGTGACTCCCCAAGGGGGCCCACGACTATGCCTTTGACCCTGTCCCTCTCTGGTCCTAAGGCAGTCAGTGGTCCAAGAAGGGTGTAGAAAGAAGATGGAGACGAGGGGTGCCTTGGTGATGCTGTTGGTTGAGCATCTGACTCTTCTGTTTGATCTCAGGGTCATGGGATTGAGCCCTGAGTGGGGCTCCACACTCAGCATGGAGTCTACTTAAGATTCTCCCTCTGCCTCTGCCCCTCCCCTGTGCATGTGCACGCACTGTCTCTCAAATAAATACATCTTTAAAATAAATAAATAAATCTTTTAAAAAAAAAAAAAGAAGAAGGAGAAGAAGGGTAGCAGAGAAAGCCAAGCCCCAAGGCCAGGTGGACAGGCAGGGACCCTAGGTCTCCAGTAGTGCATGAAGGGTTCTAGGTGCTTCCCAGACTAACCACAAGGGCTCCTAACAAGAGGGGTCTGGGAGGAGGCCCACCCTGGGTAGTGCATCAGTGGGTAGACACCATTTGCAGGGCCAAGGACAACATTTTGTGAAAAAAATAAAATAACACTCCCTGTTCTAACCCCAGATGGAATCTGGGACAGACGGTACAGGAGCCCAGTGCAGCTGTGAACGAGAAAGCTGAAGCTCTGTGACCCAAACTCAGCCTGCCCCTCCCCACGCCCGTCCCACGATTCCAAATACCTTCCCTTCTACCAGTGGCACATTAGTGGGCTTCGAAGTCCCTAGGCCATGAGACTGCCAGGGTCAGGGGGTGGCAGGTGGGCAGCAGCTCCCGAAACCCTTTGGGTGGAGAGTGGGGAGGTCCCCAGCAGATGGAAGAAAGGCAACAGCCAGGCAGGCCCTGGCCTGCAGCAGGGCAGGGAGCTCGGCCTTTCCCAGTGACTACTAGCCAGTGAGCCCACCGCAGTGCTCCCCCAGCCCACCCCGTAACTACATCCTCCCAGGCTGGGATGGGCATGGGCCAAGGAGAACCCCAGCCTGATCTGTGTTCTGCCAAGAAGGCTGCCCAAAGCTCACCAAGAGAATCACGGGCCAGGGAGCTGGGGGCAGGGGCACAGGTGCAGGTGTGTGCTGCAAGAAAGGAAGCCTGCAGAAAGAAAGATCTAGAATACTGTGGCCCCAGGGCCAGGCTTCCTGATAGGAGCTAGGACCTTTTGGGGGAGAGCTACCTCAAAAGCCTCCATCTTGGGTTCCATGACAAATGGGGAGGGCCTCAGAGCAACAGGCCATAGACAGGTCTGACAAGGGAGGAAGAGGGGCCAAGGAAGAGCGGACAGGGCCCAAAGCTCTCCCTGCCAAATGTGTTACCACTTACACTTTCCTTTTCGATCAGAGCAAATCTCACAAAAAAGAAATAGCAAAACCATCCATGGGCCTGTCTGGCACCTGCTCTTGACCCAGACCCTCAGGTACCACCTTCACCACATTTTGCCATCTGTGTTTTACCCATTTTATTATTTGTTTAATATTTTTCTTTAAAGGAATTCGCTATTTTTACTTAAATCGATATATCTAGCAGGGAACTTTATATGACCACTGTAAGTGGAATTCTGAGATCATAATGCCATAAATAGAAGATAAAAGTAAAAATAAATTACAATGAAAATAAAACAATGTTATTAAATTCTATCTGGCTATTGCTGCTGCCAAAAGCTTTGTTATAAAAGGGTTGGGGAGTGTGAGCTTCTCCAGGAAACCAGACGGGCTGAGAGAATGGAGAAGGGAATCACCTCCTTGTGACCTGAGTCTGTGTGGCTCCTGAAATCGTTCCTCTGCTAGGTCACCAGGGCTACCCATCCTGCACTTGGGAAACCCTAACCAGTAGGTGACACCCCCAGGCCACTGAACCGGAAGATGGGGCTACCGGCAAGATAGGGACCTCATCTCATTTAATGCCGACAGGTGTTATTACCCCTGGCGTGAGGCAGGCATCACATTACAGGTGAGGTCCCGTTACAGGTGAGGGCACCTGAGCCCTGGGGAGCAGTCTAGCCCATGGCCTCCTCCTGGAAGTGGGCAGACCACAGCCCTCAGCCCTCTGCTCCCTGCATGGCCAAATCTGTTCACTACAAATGCTTTATGGTTTTTCTGGTGCTCCTCTCCACTGGCACTCCTTGTTCAGACCCCCTCACCTGGAGGATCCCTCCTCCAGCCCCCAGTGGTTCTCCTGGCAGGGCACTGTCTCCCTGAGGATCCTTGCTGTACCATTCCGGACCCAGGACTCACTGCAAGAAGACTCTTCTGACAATCACCCCCCAAATGCAGCCTAGAGCCTTGCTTGGCCAGAGATGGAGGGGAAGGGGGCCACACCCCAATCCTCACAAACCACCCCCTTGATTTCCAAGGGAAGCAGGTAAGTCGGATCAAAATCATCCCATATGATAATGATTTCCTCTATGAGAAATGCAATTATAAGTCTCAGAAAGAAATGTGTGAATTAAAATGGGCGGTGGTGAAGATGGCAGGGAGAAACTCATGAGGGTGCCAGGATGGTCCCCAAACAATCCTGTGGGCGAGCGGCCAGCAAGGATGGAGGTGATGTTTTACCCTTGGAAGGACTGGCAGCTGTTTGTCGCAGCCCCACAAAACAGCGGTGGAGGCAGGCTGATGGCATATGTCACAGGCAGCAAATCTCACTTGGCCCCCATGGGGGCTGTGAGGCTTCTGTCCACACAGGCTCCTCTCCACCATGACCCACTTCCGAAACCCATAGCATCCCTGACTCTGTCCCCTGTCAAGGAGAGCAACCTGGACACTCTGATCAGCCCCCGGAGACTCTGAGACCCCAGAGCCCCTCCACAAAGTGTGATGGGCCTTGTGTGGAGAGAAGGTGCCCAAGGGGGTCTCAGAAGCAGTGAGCAAATCCTGCTGGCCTGGGGGCTCTCAATTTCATCCCATGATGGGTGTGGTGTCTAACCTTAGATCCAATTTGCCGAATGAATTTGGAAGTGAGCCCAGTCCTTTGCAGCCTAGAACAGGTGACCTGGAAGTGAGGGGCTGGCCAGGTGCTGTGGGCAGACCTGTGCATGCATTCAGACCCCTCCACACACATGTGCACCTGACAAATACTGGGTCCCAGAATCCGCCCCCACCTCCTCCCCAACCCGGATCCTCAGAACCAATCTGTCTGCTCTGGTCAGGGAGCAGAAAAGCAGGAGGACCCATGGTTGGCAGGGGCAGCCCCCAGGCAGCCCACTCCACGCCTCAAGTCACCCTGAGGCATAGCCACCTTGACTCCCCTAGGTCTTAGCCCCAAGGTCATATCCAGGCAAGCAAAACAGGAATCTTCCCTGTGCAGAGGGGCTCCCTAACTCAGAATGCATGAAAAGCAAAGGCGGGCTCCATGGACAGATGGAAACTGGAAAGCATTTTTCTAAAATATCTAAGTGCTCTGATGGCATCAAAGAGAAGGGGTGGGGGAGGGTGGTGGGTAGAGCAGGGGCTTTAGTGAGATCCTGACCTGGGTTCGAATCTCAGCTTCACCCGGTGCCAGCTGTGTGATTTTGAGCAAGCAACTTCCTTTCTCTGAGCCTCAGTCTCCTCCTCTGCAAAGAGGCAGGACAATAGCACCAGCCAAGCGCAGGTTGCCTGTGAATTTCCGTACGTTCGTATGGAAAGCACATGATGCCTGAGACATCTAGATAAAGTTTGTCTAGGTGACGGCAATTAGCAGTGCTGAATGTCACATACAGACAAATATTGGCAAGCGGTAAACGTAGAGAAAAATTTTAAGTAAAGAAACTTAAAACTGAGAATTTCTGTGCATTTATACAAGTTAGTCTGCAGATTGGAACAGATCCCTGCAGCTCTATTTCTGTTCGGCTCCTGGTGCAATGTCATGTCAGAAGTGAGAAGCGAGGCTACGTGGCCGAAGCACGTGCTGAATGGGCGCTTGAGTCCTGCCCATAGGCTGGGAGCTTGAATCCTGGTGCCTCAGCTCCCAAACTGGGACTAGTGGCCTCCCTTTCCTCAAAGCAGAGGCGAGGAGCCCAGGGAGCTGCCCCGGGCCGCCGGCTCCTCCTGCCAATCTCGGCTCTTTGGTGTCCGGTAGGTTAGGGATGGGGCGTGGCCGAGAGCCGAGGCCACGCCCACCGGCGAGGAAGGTGAAGGGGAGGGACCTAAAAGCGGGACTGGGACGGCCCGAGGAGGTTCACGCGGATTCAAGAGGATCCGGGGGGACACCGTGAAACCTTTGTCCTCGGAGTACCCCCTTTGCTGAGCCGAGTTGGCAACCGGAAGGAAGAGCTCTTGAGGCTGCACACCTGGCCAAGGGGAAGGGGCAGGGGGCCAGGTGTAGGGCCCAGGGCAGTAGGGACAGGAGTGGGGGTGGGGGACTCCTGTGTAGGTGGAGCCTCCAAGGGAAGATGTGGTCACTTGTCCTAGCTTACTCTCATCAGATTTGTGCTGACGGGTGGCCAGGATGCGGATCACCACCGTTCTCGGGGAGACACAGGGCTGCCCTGCCCTCACAGGGCTCAGAAAGGGTCCACCAGGTAAGGGAGAGACAGGATCAGGTCGGGCCTGGTGGGTCACAGCCAGGACTTTGGATCTGTCTCTCCCTGCAATGAGAAGCTACTGGAGGATTCCCAGTTGGCAAGAGACAAGATTTCACTTGCATTTTGAAAGGTGGTTTGCTCTTTAGGTGGAGAATGGTTGTAAGGGGAACAGGGTACCATGCAGGGAGAGGGCCAGTTAATACAGAGGAGCCGATGATTACTGGCCCGCTGGTCTCAGGTGACCTGGAGAAGGGGCCAGGTTCCTGGTGTGTTTCCAGAGTTAGAGCTGACCAGATTTTTGGATCTGGAAGGATAACCCCAAGAGTTTGAGCTGAGAGTCGGGATCCCTGGGTGGCGCAGCGGTTTGGCGCCTGCCTTTGGCCCAGGGCGCGATCCTGGAGACCCGGGATCGAATCCCATGTCGGGCTCCCGGTGCATGGAGCCTGCTTCTCCCTCTGCCTATGTCTCTGCCTTTCTCTCTCTCTCTCTCTCTCTCTGTGTGTGACTATCATAAATAAATAAAAATTAAAAAAAAAAAGAGTTTGAGCTGAGAAAATGAAAGCATGAAGTTTCCATTTCCTTCTGGAAGAGCACATTTGGGTAGCAGGTGGAGGAGACACAGTTTGGGACAGGTTAAATGTGAGGAGCCATGAGCCATCCCTTGGGAGATCTTGGAGAAGCCTGGAGTCCAGGGAAGGGGACAGCCTGGAGGCAGGGGGTATCCCCCGTAAAGCTGGTTCTCAGCCCCATGAAACCAAGAGACCACCCAGGCAGAGGGTGACAGACAGGAGAAGTGGGGTCAGGACCCAGCCCTGGGGCAGGTCCGGGTTAACAGACAGAGGAGGAGCAAATAGTCAACGGCATTAGGGTAGGGTGGTCAGAAAGGGAAGGAGGCCAAGAGAAGAGAGTTCAGAGATGGACGGAGTGACCAGTTGCACCCATTGCGGCTGACAGGTGGAGTAACATGGGACCAAGGGTAACCGTTGGGGTTAGCAACCAGAGCAGTCAGCCCTGACCTTGCCAAGCACAGTTTGGGTGGAGTGGCCAGAGCGAAGGCCTGACTGCAGTGGGCTCAGGCAACCACACAAGGGAGGCATGGAGAGAGAGCAATTTTGATGGTATTTCTAAGGAGCGTGGCTAGAAAGGGGTCAGATAAATGGGGCAGAAGCTGGAGAGGATTGTAGGGTCAAGGGGTGGCTTTCTGAAATGTGGGAGACATCCCTGAATATTTGTTGCATGTTGATGGTGACAACCCAGGAAAGGAGCCAGCAGCTAGTGACATGGGAGATGCACACGGGACAAAGCAACAGAGATATTTTATGAAGGTGCCCAGGAGCCCTTGGGCAGGAGCGGGCCCCCCGATCCACTGATGTCCGTGAGATCAGGGGAGGCCGAGAGGTGGTTCCAGCAGGGACGATGGTGAAGGGAGGGCTGGGAAGGCCTCTGATTGCTAGTGTTTTCTCAGAAATAAGAAGCAGCAGTGATCTGAAAGTTTCCCTAGAGGCTGAGGTCGTGAGGTGAAGCCAGTGGTCATCCTGGTGGTTCCTCTGCTCGGGCGCGGGAATACAAGGGGCAGCGTGCTGCACGCAGCCAGGATGGCGAGTAGGAGGAAAGGAGGGCCCAGGACCCAGGGTGGAGAGATTAGACTGTGACCCAGAGAAGAGAGGAGGTGGGAGAGGGAAAGGCCAAGGAGAAAGGGGTCAAGGATCTCAGAGGGCAAAGAATTATGGGTGTCAAGTTCACAGAGGGAGTGTGCAGAGAGACGGGGTGGAAAAATGGGAGGCTAGAAATGGAAGTTAGGACGGGGTTGCGGGGGGATCTGGGGCAAAGCCAAGATCCAGCTGTGGCTGTTGGAAGTGGCAGTGTGGTGAAGGCTGAAAGGTTTTTCAAGGACAGGATTTGGGGGAGCTGACAGGTGAGGCGAGGCGAGGGAAGGATGAAGGCAGAGAGACCCCTGGTACAGCCCTGCTCATCAGGGGGGGCTTTGCCTTCTCAGTGGTGGGGAGTGAGGTCAGGGGAGGTGGGAATGCTCCTGGGGGCCTGGCTCAAGCAGCAAAACAGGCTGCCTGGGGCCTCCGTGCATACCATCCTTTGTCCTCCGACCAGGAGCAAGGACATCCCTAGTTGGTGGCTTCTGGCAAGGACAATCTTCAGAGTCTTTTATTTTATTTTTTTTTAAATAAAATACACATAACACAAAATTTACCATCTTAACATTCTTATTTGATTGATTGATTGATTGATTTAAAAACTGGAAGTTTGCTCCTCTTAATCCGCCAGCTTAACCATTTTAAAGCTCAGCAGTGTTAAGTACATTCACGATGTTGTGAACCAATCACTAGAACTCTGCTCATCATCCCCAAATGAGTCTCTGTCCCTATCACACACTGACTCCCTACTCCCTGTCCCTCAGCCTCTGGCACCCACCCTTCTACTCTCCGTGTCAAAGAACTTGACCACTCTAGGGACCTCATGTAAGTGGAATCATACAGTATTTGTCTTTTTTGTTTCTGGCTTATTTCACTCAGCGTGATATCCTCTGGGTTCATCCATGTTGTAGCAGGTGTCAGGGTTCTCTTCTTTCCTGAGGCTAAAATAATATTCCGTGTGCGTGGCACATTTTGTCTATCCGCCCGTGGATGGCCACTTGGGCTGTTTCCACCTTTCGGCAGTCGTGGATAATGCTGCAGTGAACACGGGTGCACGCACATCTCTTCAATACCCTGCTTTGAATTCTTTGGGTTATATTCCCAGACGTAGGATTGCTGGGTCCTGTGTCAATCCTCTGTTTCGCTTTCCGAGGAGCCACCACCCTGTTGCCACAGCAGCCACCAACTTACATTCTCACCGCGATATGCAAGCGGTCCCCTTTGTCCACGTCCCCACCAACACTTGCTATCCTCTATCTGTTTTTTTTTTTTTCATAGTAACCATCCGTCGTCCAAGTTCGTTGACAAACATTGTCTCCTTTAGTGAGGCAAGGGCACCACAGGTGGAAAGGACAGACTGAGTGAAGCCAGGAGCCTGGCAGCTGGGGGGTAGGGGGCAGAAAGGAGCAAGTGACATATTTGGCTGAAGCACAAGAGTGAGGTCAGAAGAGAGGCTAGAAATGAGGCTGGGGGAGGCTGACCTCGGACACCCAAGGGTGCCCATGGAGAGGCCCAAGTGTCACTGGATGAGGAGCCCCTGCAGGGCTCTGAGCAGGAAGTGATGGGACAAGACGAGAACACTGATGAATCCTAGGGTGAGGGGACAGGGTGGCTAGAGGGGAAGAAATAGGAGGTCGGGAAGCCATTAAAGAGATTCTTAGAACAGCCTAGAACAGCTCTGACTGCCAAGAAGCCTCACATGGGCGCAGCCTCAGGTCAAGCATCATCTCAGCACACCTAGTCAGGTGGGTACACACATGCTCCGGTTGAAAGATGAGAGACTGAGGCTCAAAGAGTATAAGTAACTTGCCCTAGGTCTCAAAGCCAAAAGTGGCAGAGTTGTGACTCAAGTTCCAATCGGTTTCCACAAGCATTTATTGAGCACCTACTGTGTACCAGACCCACGTAGGGGACTATTTGGTGTCAACGGTCCGTTAGTTTAAACTGCTACTCTGCACTGACTCAAATAGTGCCAAACTTCAAGCTGCTCTAAGATGAGATGCAAGAAGATAACTCACCAGGGGGTGGAGAAACTGGAGAACAATTGGAAATTGGAGAAATTGGCTAATGCACGCAGGTTGTATTAACACACACATGCCGACTCACCCATCGCAGAATCTGCCGGGCCCTGGAGGGTTGGTCAACAGAAGAGGGGAGGGGAGGTCCCAGAAAATCACAGACCATCCCCAGCCCCCACCTCCCAGCAGATGAGTGGATCACCACCTAGTGAAGGGGGTCTCCCGAAAAGCAGTTTGGGAAGCCTTCAACCACAGGCAATTGTGATTTTCATAGACAAGTTCATACATTCAACCCAATACAAAATGATGTATCACTTACCTGGGCTTTCATTCCTTCATTTAACGTTTTTAAAAAAGATTTTATTTATTTACTTGAGAGACAGAGAGAGAGAATGAGCAGTGGGGAGGGACAGAGGGAGAGGGAGAAGCAGACTCCCCGTTGAGCAGGAAGCCTGACGCAGGGCTCGATTCCAGGACCCAGATGGATCCCAGGACCCAGAGATCATGACCTGAGCTGAGCTGAAGGCAGACACTTAACCGACGGAGCCACCCAGGTGCCCTCCTTCATTCAACATTTAATAAGTTCCCACCAAGTGCCAACAGACAGGACACAGAGAGGAACAGTACAGGTGTGGCTCCTGTCCTCATGGCCACTGAGGGTCACAGATGTGAAACACACAGTCACCAGAGCAGTGGGTGCAGCCAGGGCTTCCTGGCAGCCCGTGGTGCAGAATAGGTGTCTGGGGCACTGGGACGGCTTCCCCAATGAAGTGCCGTGACCCAACGCACGAGGAGGAATTGCCCCAGCAAAGAGGCAGGAGGAAAGAGTCCCAGCCAAAGAAAATAAGGCCCAGGGGGCATTGAGAGAATGGACAGGGAAGTAGAACGAGGGTTCTCTGAAGGAGCAGACAGGCTGGCAGATAAAGGGAGACCAGGGTTTTCATCTGTTTAGACTTTCAAAGGTCAAGGCAAATAGGGCTTTAACATCAAAAACATTTTAACAGGCATAGAATCTTTGAAACGTTTCCTGCTGTGTTCTCCCTTTTGCTAATTCAATATTTTTTTCTTTCTGTCTAGCATCACCACCACCATGAAACTTAAACCATGAGGCTTTTGCCCCATGAAGGGACGGTGGATAACATCTGCGGCACAGAGAGGGGAAGAAGAGGGCTCCAAGAGTCCTGCTGGACAGCTCAGGGGAGTACAAGACCGTTTTAGGGCAGGAGGAGAAGGAGAGGAGGAAGGCCAGACCTGAGGGTCCTGGAGCAGTAGACCGATTCTCATAGGTTTAGAGGATGTAAGGACATCCTAGATGGTGTCTGGGCCCCCAGGATGTGTCCACATGGGGCCTGACATTGCACCCTACATGGCAAGGCTGTAGCAGAGTGGAAATGGCTAAGGGACCCCAGGCAGATGGGACTGAGAACATTCTTACAGAGACTCTCACTGCAGCTGAAGGCGGGGGTGGTGGCGGGGAGCACCCAGGAGCTGAGAAGATCCAGGGATGGCATTATGGATTGAATTATATCCACCGAAAAAGATATGTTGAAGTCCTAATCACCAAATCCATGTGTGTGTGAATTTATTTGGAAATAGAATCTTGGGGTGGCCCAGGTGGCTCAGCAGTTTAGTGCCCCCTTCAGCCCAGGGCATGATCCTGGAGACCTGGGATGGAGTCCCGGGTTCCCTGCACGGAGTCTGCTTTTCCCTCTGCCTGTGTCTCTACCTTTCTCTCTCTCTGTGTTTCTCATTAATAAATAAGTAAAATCTTAAAAAAATAAAAATAAAAATAGTATTTAAAAAAGGAAATAGAATCTTGGAAGATGTGATCATGTTAAGATGAGGTCATTAGTGTGGGCCCTAATCCCATATGCCACATGTCCTTATACAAAGAGGAGAGGTCAAAGGGCGAGACTGGAGTAATACAACTGCAAGCCTGAGGTCATCAGGACCCGGAAGAGGCAAGAAAGGCTCCTCCCCCAGGGTCTTCGAAGGAAGCATGGCACTGGCGACACCTTGATCTCAGACTTCTAGATTCCAGAACTGTAACAGATTTCTATTGCTGTAAGCCATCCAACGTGGGGCACTTGGTTATGGCAGCCATTGCAAACCAATACAGAGGGTTCAAAGAGGCTTGACTCTGAGATGAGAAGTTTAGTGCAAAGCAAAGTCCATAGTCACCATCAGCGAATGTCCCCGCAATGCCCAGAGACCAGTGCACACCAAACTGCCACACCTGAACAGGCACAGTGACAGCAAATAGGACTATACAGTCCAACCCACCCCTTGAAGCCACGTAAGCGTCTTCACGCAGCCAGACACCACCTGCAAAAGGAAACAGAAGAGAGACACCCTGTATGAGGAGGAACCAGCCTTACCAGGGGTCAGGGCTTGAACTGACCAGATATTGGCTGACTTTCAGTCCTGTGGCCGTCGCCTCCTCTACCACCATGACACCAGCAGAAAAGGGGGTGCACACACAATGAGGTCACTTATAGAAAATCAAGGTTTTTGCACACCTTGATCCAAGAACATATATTTCATCCTGCTGCACTCATTTTTACAAATGGTCTCTGTGGAATTGGGGCATGTCTTTAAGCATAGATGGAAGACAGGCTCAGAGGCATAAAACCGAGGTGGGGTGAGTGGGTGCATCTCCAGATGGGGTGACCTGATTTACCATGAGGATGTTTGCTGGAGCATGACTTACAAAAGCAAAATGTTGGAAGCAACCTAAATATCCAACCATATGGGATTGGATAGCTCTGTATTTATAATGGGCTACCATGAAAATCACGCTAAGACTGTTCAATAATGTTTAAGAAAGTCGTGGTAAATGGTAAGCAGTAGTAGTAATGATAATAATAAGCCTAAAAACTGTATCTACAGTAGGACTCCAATGTTTAGGGGATGTTACTGTACCAGGCTGACTGCTTTAACAAACACAACTCCTAAAATTCAATGACTTAACTGGACAAAGGCCCATTTCACCCTCATGAAATTATCATGGGGAGGTGGGGTCTCTATTGGGTCATTTGGGAACCCATGCACATTCTGCCTAATGTCTTTGGCTGCCACCTCGGGTCTTGGACTCCTTCACTAAGCCCTTCCCACCCACCAGCAGGAAGAGAAGAGAGGAGGATCAGAAGGTTGAGTGGGCCAGACCCAGAACTGTGTGACATCACTTCCTCCCACATCCCATTAGTCTAACTCAATCACGTGCCACCCTACCTGCAGGGGAGGCTGGGAAAGGTAGTCTAGAAGAGAAGGGAAATAGGATTATTTGCTGATCACAGTAAATCTGCCACAATGAATATAACATTGAAAAAAAAATACTGCAAAGAAACCATCACATTTTCACAGTATCTGTTTCTGGATGGTAAAATGAAAGGTGTTTAAAATCTTTCGTATTTATGTTACTTGGAATTTTTCAAATTTTCTAAAATAAACATTTAGTGCTTTTACAGGGAGGGGAAAAGAAAAAGTGTAATTTAATAATTGACAAAATAGTCCCCAGGCTTCCTTTGGGATCTGGACAGGCTTACTTAGCCGCCAGGCTTTAGGGTCAGACTTACAGTTCACATGATCTAAGGAAAGTTACATCACCTTCCTAAGCCGTCAAGTCTCCACATGTGTAAAAGGGAAAATAAAAATGTATGTCAGTTATTGGAAAACTGAATGAGAACACGTGTGAGACATCATTCGCAGGGTGCTTGGCACGAAGTCCAGAGCGAAGGGCAGCTGTTACTCCTTCTGGCACTCGCACCTCCTCTCCCAGTCCATTCATTCGTCCCTCTCCCAGGTTACTGTTCTGTGCCTTCTCCTTGCTCCCCGGACCATCAGCCGTCTCCCCTGACTCTCTCACCTGATGACCAACCTTCTATTTCAGAGGGACAGAAACAATAAGGAGAAAATCCGAGGACTGCCACCCCCACTCCTATCCCCCAGCACCTGGTCTGCTCCTGCTGCACCCTCCCACTCCTAGAAATGCCCACGTGATGGGCATCAGGTCCCATCTCCAGCCCCCTAGGCCATGCCCCAGCCACCCCTTCTGTGTCCTGCATCATCAGATGTCCCCTCCCTGCTGGATCATTCTCCTCTGCATACAAACAAGCACTCACTGCTCTCATCTCTGTCTCTAGCTATCACCCCATTTCTCCCACCCTTTTATTACAAAATTTATCAAAGGAGTTGCCTGCTGTGACTATTTCTACCCAGCCCAGTCTCCCAGAACCTACTCCAACCAGGCTTCACCCCTTCTGCCCCTCCCAGCACTGCTCTTCACAGTGACCTGCCCATTGCTAACCCAATGGTCAGTCCCCATCCTCCTCTGATTTGACTGGAACCAGCCTTGGACTGACCCTTGGTACTCCCTTGGTCACTCCCTCTTTGGTACTGACAACACATTCTCCTGATTTCCCTCCCACCACCCCTCTTCTCTTCCTCAACCTTCTTTGCTGGTTCCTCCTCATGTCTTCTATGGCCTCTTCATGTTGAAATGACAACCAAGACTCAGTCCTCTGGCCCTGGTAATGGATGGAGTTGCATCTTTCAAAAAGATAATTTGAAGAATATTATTCTGCCTTCAAAAGGGAAGAGATTGTGACACCACTAAGTGAAATATGCCCATCAGAAAAAGAAAAATGCTGTATGATTCCACTTGTTGAGGAACCTAGTACTCATCAAATTCATAGAAGCAGACAGTAGGATGGTGGTGTCAGGGGCTGGAAAGAGGGCAGTTAGTGTTTGAAAGTACAGATTCATTCTGCAAAATGAAAACATTCTGTGGATGGATGGTGGTGATGGTGGCATAAAAATTTGAGTGTATTTAATGCCACACAACTCTATGCTTAAAAATGGCTCAAATGGTACCTTTCACATCTTGTGTATTTTCCACAATATCTTCAAAAGTTCATCTAAGAAAATTTTAAATAAAGTTTATTTAAATTCAATAAAATAGCAGAGTGTGCTATCAGTTTCAGAGGTAGAGGTCAGTGTGCTCATTACATCACGTGCCCTCCTTAATGCCCACCACCCAGTTACCCACATCCCCTCCAGCAACCCTCAGTTTGTTTCTTATGGTTAAGAGTCTCTTATGGTTTGTCTCCCACTCCAATTTCATCTTGTTTTATTTTTCCCTCCTTCCACAATGCTCCTCTGTTTTGTTTTTTAAAGCCCACATATGAGAGGTAATCATATGATATTTGTTTTTCTCTAATTGATTTATTTCACTTAGCATAATACCCTCTAGTTTCATCCATGTCATTGCAAATGGCAAGGTTTCACTTTTTAAATGGCTGAGTAATATTCTGTTGTGTATATATACCACTTCTTGTTTATCCATTCATCTGTCAGTGGGCATCTGGGCTTTTTCCATAGTTTGGCTATTGTGAATATTGCTGCTATGAACATTCGGGTGCTGGTGCCCCTTCAGATCACTACGTTTGTATCTTTGGGATAAATACCTAGTAGTGCAATTGCTGGGTCATAGGGTAGCTCTATTTTTAGCTTTTTGAGGAACCTCCATACTGTTTTCCAGAGTAGCTGCACCAGCTTGCATTTCCACCAACAGTGTAAGAGTGTTCTCCTTCCTCCGCACCATCAGCAACATTCGTTGTTTCCTGACTTGTTAATTTTAGCCATTGTGACTGGTATGAAGTGGTACCTCATTGTGGTTTTGATTTGTATTTCCTTAATGCCGAGTGATGTTGAGCATTTTTTTCATGTGTTTGTGGGCCATTTGGATGTCTTTTTTTGAGAAATGTCTGTTCATGTCTTCTGCCCATTTCTCGCCAGGATTATTTGTTCTTTGGGTGTTGAGTTTGATAAGTTCTATTTTATTTTATTTTATTTTATTTTATTTTATTTTTTATTTTTATTTATTTATGATAGTCACACACACAGAGAGAGAGAGAGAGAGAGAGAGGCAGAGACACAGGCAGAGGGAGAAGCAGGCTCCATGCACCGGGAGCCCGACGTGGGACTCCATCCCGGGTCTCCAGGATTGCGCCTTGGGCCAAAGGCAGGCGCTAAACGCTGCACCACCCAGGGATCCCGGTAAGTTCTTTATGGATTTTGGATTTTTTTTTTAATTTTTATTTATTTATTTGAAAGAGCGTGAGTAGGGGTGGGGGGAGGGGCAGAGGGACAAGCAGACTCGCCACTGAACGGGGGAGCTCAACTCGGGGCTCCATCCCAGGCCCCTGAGATCACGACCTGAGCCAAAGTCAGATGCCCAACCGACTGACCCACTCAGGCTCCCCTTAATAATATTTTTTAAAAAGATATACTGAAGTCCTACTCCCAGTACTTAAGAATATGAACTAATGAACTTATTTGGAAATTGGGTCTTTCAGATGTGATTGGTTGAGATGAGGTCATATGTGAGTAGGGTGGGTCTTTACCCAATATGACTGGTGTCCTTATTAGAGGAGGACAGAGACACACATGGAAAATGCCAGATGACCCCAGAGGTAGTGCTCAGAGTGGCTGCTGCAAGCAAAGAATTGCTGACCCCCAGTAGAAGCTAGGGAGAGGCAAGGAAGGGAACCAGCCCAAGTGTCCGGGAACCGTGACCCTGCTGGCACCCTGATCTCAGACTTGTGGTCTCCTGAACTGTGACAGAATGCATTTCTGTTGTGTTAAGCCACTGGCTTTGCGGCACCCTGTTTGGAAGCCCTAGGAAACTCACACAGGCCCCTCTGTTCTCCCTCTATATGGTCTCCCCTCTATTCTCATGGGTCCCTCGTTCACTCCTCCACCCAGCCCTGCTCCACCCAGCCCTGCCCGGAGAACCCAGACTCATCTCGCCATTGGCCACCTAGTTGTCAAATCAGCCTTTCCCTTATAAAATGCCTAAAACTGAACTCTTCCTCTTCCCTGCGGAACTTGTTATCTCGCCTTAGTTAGTGGCCCCTCCTGTAGTAGATGACCCTGGCCAAAGCCTCTGGAGTCATTCCGGACTCTTCTCGAAAGCTCCCCTCCAACTAACTAATGCTGGCAGCTTCACCTTCCAAATAAATTCTAAACTGTGTTCCTTCTCCTCAGCCAGCTTCCACCCAGGCTGGAGCACCAGCATCTTCCGGATCCCCCCCTCCCCTGGGGCTGGGGATACTGAGGCCATGCTGTCCTCAGTATTTCCAGCACAGCAGCCAGGAAGATGCTTTTAAAATGTAAATCAGATTATGTTCTGCTCAAAATCCTCCGGGAGCTCCCCACCTCTCTCCCGGTAAAAGCCTAAGTCCCTGTGTGGCTGATGGGGCCCCTACACAGGCTTCTCTCCTTAGCCTCCTGAACTCATTGCTCACCGCCACCCCCCACTCTGGCCACCAGGCCACCTTGCTGTCCCTCCAGTTCCCCTGAGGAGCCTTTGCACTTAACTCTTCCCTCTGCCGGACTCTTCCCTCAGGTTTGCACATAGTTTGCCCTTCACCATCCTCCACTCACGCCTCCGCTGAAATGTCACCTTTCTCCCAGGGCTCCAGGGACTCCTTATTTCACATCATAGACCACCTCCTGTGCTCCAGCACTCCCCCGCTTTTTCTCCATAGTATCTATCACATCAAATGAAGTGTATTTCCTGCTTATGTCCACCTCCCTCCACTAGAATGTAAGCCCCAAGATGGCAAGATCTTTTGTCTTTTTCCCCCACCCCGCCGAATCCTAGTGCCTGGAACAGTGCCTGGCCCAGAATACTGCTTAGCATAGGATGGATGGATGGATGGATGGATGGACGGATGGATGATTTTCTGGAAAAAAAAAATTTATTGTCAAATTTTTAAAAGATTGTATTTATTTATTCATGAGAGACACACAGAGAGGCAGAGACATAGGCAGAGGGAGAAGCAGGCTCCCCACAGGGAGCCCAATGTGGGACTCATCCCAGGACCCCGGGATCACAACCTGAGCCAAAGGCAGATGCTCAACCACTGAGCCACCCAGGTGCCCCATTCATTGTTAATTTTAACTGCAGAAGGGAGTTGGTTGAGATGGAGGAGAAGGAGGCTCCTTTTCTGGCTCAAAAGCTGAATTTAGGGATCCCTGGGTGGCGCAGCGGTTTGGCGCCTGCCTTTGGCCCAGGGCGCGATCCTGGAGACCCGGGATCGAATCCCACGTCAGGCTCCCGGTGCATGGAGCCTGCTTCTCCCTCTGCCTGTGTCTCTGCCTCTCTCTCTCTCTCTCTCTGTGACTATCATAAATAAATAAAAATTAAAAAAAAAAAAAAAAAAGCTGAATTTAGATTTTTCCCTGTAGGATTTAGGGTCATCTCAGAGCCCACTGAACTGCCTTCTGATCAGGGCTGCAGGGGAGTCTGTTCAGTGCGGATTCTCCTCCAGGCAATTTATGATTCTTCTCCATCCTTGGTCCCACCTCAGAGCCCCTCCTGTGATGGACTAAATGCAGCAGTCCTCTGACGGAGCCTGAGCTGTTAGCCACTCTCCTCCCCCTGCATGCGGACCCCCTGCCTGATGCCCGCTCTTCCCCAGCCCCATTGCACATGTCTTTTCCAGTCTCAGCTTGGGGCCACCACTTCCCCACCATGTGACCTTGGGCACAGCTTCCTCAAGCCTCAGTGATTCCATCTGTAAAATGAGGAACCAGTGCTTGCTAGGTTCTAAGATGAAAATGACCTCTGACTGTCCGTGCCCCGCACCATACCTAGGTTTGGTGATCACCCAATAAGCTTGTTTTTTAAGTTATTATTGTAATGGACAAGTCTTTCCAATTTTTTCCCTTCTATACCCACTACCTACAAATGTCTCAATAGGTTTTTTTTTTAAAGAGAGATTATTTATTTATTCATAAGAAACACTGAGAGAGGCAGAGACATAAGCAGAGGGAGAAGTAGGGTCCTCACAAGAAGCCTAATGTGGGACTTGATCCCGGACCCTGGGATCACGCCCTGAGCCAAAGGCAGACGCTAAACCACTGAGCCACCCACGTGTCCCCCAATAAGGTTTTTAATACATGATTTACTAGTAATAACGGTGACCACAGGGCTCAGTTCCCCTTTACTAAACACTCCTGTGCCCAGCACCCTGCTGGCGACACCTGTCACCTCCCGGGTGCTCTGGCCCACCTGCCTTGCCCTGCCCTGCGTGTGTTCTTCCTGTGAGACCTGTCATTTGGAACCTCCTTCCTTCTTTTTTTGCCCCCAGGATCCAGGATGCCAACCAAAACTGTGGGATTTCCAAGGATCCTCCTTTGGGCCCAGCCCTGTGGAGACGGTGGAAGATAAGGGAAAAATGAAGCTTGTCCCTGAGATCCTGAAATGGACATGGAGGTGGAGTGGTGGGGGCAGGAGTGCACCCGGGATTGCCGGGTCACAACTCAAGCCGAGGGCAGGAACGGGACAATTCACACTGGAGATGGTGACAGTTCCAGCTGATGAGTCTGTCTGTCCCCAGCCTGGGCCCAGGGCGTGGGGTAGATCCAAGACTTCTGTTGCCTTCCTCTTCCTCTTCCTCTCCCTCTTGCTTAGGGGTTAAATGCTCCTGAGAAGATCAGAGGGCAAAGGTGAAAGTGGAGACCTGCCTCGCCCTTCTAGAAGGTTCTGATTATGAAGGTGTCCAGACTGTCGGTGAAACCCCAGGAAACCAGACAGAAAGAGTCCTGCAGACCTTGCGCTCCTCCCAACTATATAGAGGGACATCTGAGGCCGGGGGAGAGAAGGGGCCCGCCCCCAAGGTCACAGAGGACGTCAGTGTCAGGGCTGAAGAGGATGACCACTGTCCATTCCATCGTAGCACCAAGAGGCAACATCAGCAGGCTCCGGAGGGGATTTGGTTTTTGATGGTGGCCAAGGCACCATGATAAATCCTCCCAGTATTATCCCGCCAAGTGTTGTCGCTGAACTGGAGAGGACGCTATCATTGTCCCCAGGTGTCTGAAGAGGACAGTCAGCAACGGGAAGCATTCGCCCGCGGCCGGCAGTGGTCAGGAGCAGATTCCTACGCTTAAACTCCTAACACTGGTCAATCTGCACTTTCTTCCTGGAGGCAGATGGGGTTGAAAAGCAGCCTCGCCACTTCCAGCCTCTATGTCTCAGTCTTCTCATCTGCAAAGGGAGTGGCCACACTCTCCTGGACGTTGTTTCCCCAGTGAAATGAGCACACGTGTGGCCCTGCCCCAGGGGCGTTGGGAAATGACAAGTGTGCGACGGGCAGCTGATCTTCAAAACTTCAGCGAACGACTTTTATTGCAGTACAATACACGTCACATCAAAGTTAACATTTTAGCCATTTTTAAGTGTACAGTTGAGAGGCACAAAATACATTCACACCGTTGTACGACCATCACCACCATCAGTCTCCAGAACTTTCTCACCTCCCCCAACGCTGGCTGCCTCCCCACCCCTGCCCCTTGAACACTAGCTCTCCCTGCCCCCTCCTTTACTTTTGAAAATGTGTAGCCTCCTGGCTACACATCCTAGTGGGATGGGGCAAGGAGAGGAGAGATGACAATAGGCTGGCAAACAACAAGGAAAAGGAAATGGGAAGGGAGAGGAAAGAAGAGGCTCCAGGGAAGTGCATCCAGGAAGCTGCTTCCGAGGGGCTGGCCAACCCCACCCATGGCCAGGCCAACCCTAGCCCCTTGCCCCAGAAGGAGCGACCTCTCCATTGAATGAAGGAACGGACAGATGACCACCAGACCACCACCCCCACCCTTCCACACAGAAGCCAGGACACCCTCCTGGCCCAGGGTCTTGCCAGAAGTCTGCTCATTGTTAGCCTCAGGAGCCTCGGGGTCCTCATCTATAAAATGGGGGTGCAGATGACGGTTGGTATGTCTCCAGACTGTTGTGAGAATCGGTTGACAAGTTGGTAGTAAAGCACAGAGCAGATGCCTGGCGTGGAGTGGCCTTCAGGGTTGGCTACCTTGTTGCTGCTGTTATACTATCCCACCCCACCCACCAGAAGGAGGGCAAAGGTCCTTGTATACTGTGAGAGAATGGACTTTTCCATGCAACCTTTCCTTTGCTCCCAGAATAGCTCAACTGGTCTCCTCACCACCCCGAGACCAAGCTGCTGGGTGATTCTGTGCTGAGTGGTGTGGCCAAAATAGCTAGCCAGATGCCATGCCCATCCTAGAGGGCTTGTGGGGGGGGGGGCTCAGAGGAGGGGGCACACATGGTGGAGGGACACAGACATGTGTCTGGATCTCTTGAGCCAAGGTAGTCAGTGATGAGTATATTCAGGTTCTGGGGAAGGGACCCTGAACTGGACTTAAAGGTCAGGGAAGACTTCCTGGAGGAGATGAATAAGATGGGTAGATGGTCCAGAGAGCTGAAACGACACAGGCAAAGGCCAGGAGGTGTCAACTCTCTAGGGGTACAAAGAGAATCAGAAATGATTCTGTATTACAGGAGCAAATAGTGTGAGGTGGAGAGGAGGGGATGGGTCTCCAGCAGGGCAGAGAGGGTAGGGGGCAGGTCGAGGGCCTGTGTGCCCCAGTACAGAGTTTGGACTCTGACTCACAGGCGAGGGGGCCATGGAAATGGCAGCATCTGTATTTTGGAGCATTCACCCTGGAGGCTGTGAATACAGCGGGGTGAGAGAGATGAGCACAACAGACAGGGGGCTACCACAGGCATCCTGGGGGAGTTTCGGGGGCAGCCCAGAGAGGAGGAGCTGGACCCAGAGAGGTCTCCAAGGTGAAACTCTTAGGACCAGAGTGGTTGGCAGAGCAATGTCCCCCGAAGATGTCTACATCCTACTCCCCGAGCATGAGACTATTTTAGGTTACATACAGAGAGAACTAAGGTTGCTGATGGAATTAAGATTGCTTATAGCTGACTTTGAGATGGAGAGATTATTCTAATCATCTGAGTGGTGATTGTAATCATAAGCATCCTTAAATGTGGAAGAGGGAAGAAGGGTCAGTATCTCGGATGAGGAAAGACTCCGTTGGTCACTCCTGGTTTTGAAGATGAAAGGAAGCCACCAGCCAAGCAGCATGGGCAGCCTCTATACCTGGAAATACAAGGAAACGATTCTCCCTCTAGAGCTCCAGAAGGAACGCAGCCCTGCCTACTGCGGCCTTGGATTCAGTCCGGTGAGACCTGAGTCAGACATCTGACCCATAAACTGTTTCAAGCCACTAAGTTTGTGGTTAGGCGTCACAGCAGCCACAGGTGCAACTACTGATGGAGTGGGGGTTGGGAGAGGGGACCTCAAGGACGTCTGGCTTGGGGACTGGAAAGATGGTAATGCCACCAACTGAAGGAGGCCACAGGACAACAAACACATGGGGACAGGAGGAGTCTGTCTCCTGCCCTGACCCATCAGCCCAGCCCAGGCTCTCGCTGGGCACACAGCCCAGGGACTCAGTGAAAAACTGGGCTGGCGGGGGTGGGGGGGTGGCGGGGGATGGATGTATCCTTACATCATTGCTGCTGGAGGGAAGTGGCTGTTGCAGGAGGAACAAGATCCCCCACAATTCCTTGGGTCTCATTTCTCAGGCATCAAAACAACCACTCTCTTAAGCTTTCGCTTCCTAAACAAGCCAGAGAAAAAGCATTTAAACCTCAGGACGGAGGTCAAGATGGGTGACAAGCCCAGGGCCAGGTGGCCTAAGTAATGACGCTGAGGGCTCTCAGTGGGTAGATGATGCCTGCGTACCTGTACCTGGCTTCCTCCGGAGGAGGGATCGCAGGTGCGACTGGCTGGAATCCTCTCCCACCTCGCTCTCCACAGCAATTCTTTTTGTATTTTTTCTTTCCTTCTAAATACAAGAAGGCGGGGGCAGGGGGCGGGGATGTTCCTGGTCTCGGGCGGAGCACCGGGCTCATCCCTGCCCGGCCGTCCCGGCCCCCGGCCTCTCCGCCGGCCTCGTCCCCCGCCTCCCCCGGCCCTTTGTCTGGCTCCCGCGCTGCCGCGCACATGGTCGCCTGTCAAATTCCGGGCGGCTCCCGGGGCACGTGTCGGGAAGGCTGCAGCTCCGCCGGCCCCGCGTAACCATGGAAACGGCGGCCAATGGGAAGCCCGCCTGCCCCCGGGGGCGGAGCCGAGCGCCGCCGGCGGGGGCGGGGCCGGGGCGGGGCCGGGGCGGTGGCGACGCAAGATGAGGGCGGGGCCCGGGTCACACCTGCCTGACCCAGCCGGCGAAAGTGTGCGGGGCGCTCCCTGGGTTGTCTGCACCGCGCAGCTTGGGTAACATTTCACATGCGTTTCCTCGGCACTCCCGGGATTTTTCTTTGCCTTGAAGTAGAAGTTTAAGAGGCTAGACTGCGGTAGATCTGGGTTCAGATCCGACCAGCAACACCTACCAGCTGTGTGCCTTGCACAAGTGGCTGGACCTTTCTGTGCCAGTTTCCTCGTTTGGTAAACTGAGGCGTTGCAAACCTGTGAACAGATAACAAGCAATTCACCCAGTCTGGCTGGCACCAGGGTGTGCTCAACAAACAGCAGTGACCCTTATGACTGACGTCATTTTCCTGATCTTCCAGAAAGGAAGACCCCATTTGGGTGTGAAAAATCCACCCTCTCAGCTTGAGGTTCCCCAGATGCCGACTTTTGCCTCATTTGCCCAAGGCTGGTTCCAACTATGGCTTCAACGTGCTTGTCAACAAAATGGAAAGATGGGCCTGGGGTCTCTCACAGTCCCCTTGGCAGCACCCAGGCTGCCAAGTCCCTGGAGGCTGCCATAGAGCTGAGCACCTCCCGATTGGGGGTGGGGGTGGGGGGGCTGAGGGCAGAAAGAAAGGAAGGTTCAGTGCCAAGGGCTGGGGGCCAGGAAAAGATTTTGGCACTGACGCCAACCAACCAGATGACCCACACAAGTGTTTTTACCTCTCTGGGCAAAAGCATCTTGTAAAACAGTGAGGATGATACCTGCTGACCTCCCCCTCAGTGTGGTGGAGAATCTGAAATGAGGAAATGGATTCTCAAAAAAAAAAAAAAAAAAAAAAAAAAAGCAACCCTCTGTTTCCAAGTGAGCCTGGAAGAGTCCAACAGAAGCAGTGGTAGATAGCAAACTGCACTGGGAGAGACCTAGCCCCTCTCCCCTGGCTTCCCCAGGCTCAGCCTAGGGCATGGGACAAACATCCCTAGCCAGGAGCTTCAATTAGCAGGAATCTTTCTATCACTTTTATGAAGAAATGGAAAATGCATGTGTGCATTCATTCTTTTGTGTGCTCATTCATTCATTCATTTGTTCATTCAACAAAGTTTTCTGTGGGACTGCTGTGTGCTATAGCAGTGAACAAAACACGGCCCTGCCCTGAAAGAGGTCACTGTCTGGCTGGGGTGACAGGCATTAAAGAAATAAACATGGAAATAAACACGTGGCCACGAATATCCATAAATGCCCTGAAAGAAAAGCACAGGAGCCATGAGCATGGAGAAAATAAAAAGGAGTCTGGGGGAGAGAAGCAGTCAGGACAGGTCTCCCTGAGGAAGTGGCATTTCAGAGGGCCCTGAAGACTGAACAAGAGTCAGCCTGGCGAGGAGGGAGGAAAGGTATTCCAGGCAAAGGGAACGGTGTGCGGCGCCTTGAGGCCAGGGAGAGCTGAGGCATTCGGGGGAGCACAGCATCCTGTGGGCTGGAGACCACGGGCCGGGGCCGGGGAGTGGGGTGGCCCACAGACACTGGCTGGCTCAGTCAGGCAGGGTCATGCTAAGGATCTAAACTTTAGAAAATGGCCACAACATAAATTCATGGGGATTTACATTAAAATATACTTTATTGGGGCACCTGGGTGGCTCAGTGGTAGAGCGTCTGCCTTCAGCTCGGGTCACGATCCCCAGAGTCCTGAGATCAAGTCCCAGGTCGGGTTCCCTGTGAGGAGCCTGCTTCTCCCTCTGCCTGTGTCTCTGCCTCTCTCTGTGTCTTTCATGAATAGATACATAAAATCTTTTTAAAAATTAAAAAATATATATATACTTTTTTGTTTTTCAGAGTCACCCCCTGGATTCAGCTGGTGTTCAACCTGGTCTCACCTGCCTTCTGCCTTTTCCAGTCTGAAGGCGCTGGATGATTCAGAATCAGATGAGTTTCATTATTACTCAGCACACTTCACTGACTACGACAGAAAAGGAGACGCATTTATGGAAAGATGTTTAACACAAGGGTTAGAATTAGGGGTTGGGTTTTGGCTGAGGATAGAGCTGGTACAGGGTTTGGGTTAGGCTTGGGTTGGGGTTAGACTAAGACTAGTGTTGGGGTCAGGATTAGGGTTGGGTCAGGGTTTGGATTGTGAATTCGAGTTCCATCACATGCACCTCTATCGCTAGCGCCCAATCGAAAATCTGGGACATAAATAATAAGGGCCCAATGGATATTTTTGATGAATTAATTACTGTGGTTTATTGTGACCCAGAAAGACAAAGTGGCCAGGCAGCATCATTCTGTGGGTTCCTGGTTGTTTGTCTGTATATTGTGAACAGACTGGTAAAACTCACCCACACACTAATTTTCTATTCTTCTAAGACGGCACCCCCCAAAAATCATTCCTATGTAGGAAACAAGGGGGGAATGGCTTGTGCATGTCACTCCGGTGACCCATGCAGGGGAACAGAGAGCTTAGGGGACCAAATACTTCAAAAAAAGTCCAGGTTGGTGGAGGGAAGAGGAAGTGGGTTCCTGCAGAAGTCCCAGCCAGGCTGAGGGAGAGTCAGGGAACTAGATCCGGCTGGAAGGTGGGGTTTGGATGAGGAGTTGGGGGAGGGAAAAGGTGACAGAGGAGCAGTGGAGGTTAAGAAGGTAGGCAGACTACAGAGCGTACACATGTAACCCACGTAGTTCTTGGGGTGCACGTGGCTCTGGCCCTGCAGAGTCTCATTCGGAGAAGCTTGAGACGGTAGCCACAGATCATGCATGGGGGTTTCTAATATTATTTTGTCTTTCAAAGAATGTCAAGGAGGGTCTGACTCCTACACCACAGCCACACTGCTCAGTCCCATCACCCCTTCCTCTAGGGCTCTTGGATCGTGTTCTAATCCAGAATCTCTCCCTTGCAGCCCCCTGAAATGTGGCTTTCCTGCCCTCTGTGTGCTCACTCAGTTCTTCTCTATAAGATTCAACTCGGCCTCAGGGGCTTCCTCTCTTTGTTCCCTCTCTGTTCTCCCCACTCCCCAGAGCCCCCAGTAAGGAACAGCCTAGAACTGACCCAGCAAGTGCACAGCCCTCCCGCCCTCCCCTGTTCCGCACTCTCACCTCTGCCTAGAACCAGCCTTGGGAAGGAGAGAGTGCTCTGCAGAGGGCAGAAGGAAGAGCTGAATAGGCAAGGTCAAGATTCTCTTTTATGAGGCCTAGGTGAGTGGGGGAACGTTCCTGTGACTTGTCATAGTGTGAAGATTGCACCATCTCCATCGGGCACTGGGGAGCCAGGGGAGGGTTTTGAGCCAGAGAGTAAAGCGGTCAGATTTGTGAGCAAATCTTCCATGGAAGCAGGCTCTCTGTGTTTTGTGGCTGATCTTCCACCAGCACTCGGAAGATCCTGGTTAAATGGGTGACAAGCGAAAAGCTCAGTGATGAGTAAATGAATGAATGAATGGAATATTGAACTTCATGAGCATTCTGGATTTTCATGCCCCTCAAGGGCCCCAGGATGACTGCGCCCTCACCGCCATTCCTGAAGTCCCTGTTCTTCACCTTTATGACAACCAGTTGGGACCTCCTGACAATGACCTCTAGGCTCCTGGGAGACAGAGGACCAGGCTCCCCCTCCCAAATGGTGGAGCATCTGGACTGGCTCCACCAGTCTGCTGGGAATGGCCCGTGCTGCCCTGGGCAAGACCCACGGCACACGGGAAACCTCCCAGTGCTTTTGGCTCTGGCTGTAATTCTGGTTTCCAGAAACACATAAAAATAGCTTCAAGGACACACAGGGGGCGGGAGGGGGTAGCCCTGGTCCCTGACTTCCAGAAGAACTAGATACACACTCCCATCTCTCACTGTCCAGGGGCCCCCTGCTGCCCATATTAATCTGGATTTGAACCTGGGTCGGTATGTGTGGACCTCATGCCTAAACTTGCCTAGCTCCTCAGTCAGCGGCCCCCATCACCCAGCTTGGGGCAAAGAGAGGCTGACGCAGACGTTGTACAGGAAAAGCATCTGAAATCCCTCCCACTGCCAGCTCAGAGCAAAACTCCTGCAGGGCTCTGGTGCATGACTAAAGACAGGAGAAGCTGCCATCTGAGCTCAGAGCCTGGGATAACCATGGAGCATGCCTAGGGTGGGAGGGGAGGGGGCTGCCCAGTTGCAGGGGCTCACAAGCATCTTCAGTCTCCAGTGCTTGATTCCTCAAACAGTGGTGATGCAAAATGTGTGCCCCAGATCACCTTCCAAGCCCTGCAGCGCCCATCCTGAAGCCAGGCAAGAGCAGGAGGTTGAGGGGAATGGAGTGTTCTAGTGACAGGCACATTATGAGCACAGCCTATTCCAAGGGGTGTGCGTGCATCACCTGGAATCCTTACAGCCAGAATCTTTACAACCCCATAGGGACTTATCATCATTTGTCCCCATCATATAGATGAGCAAAGTAAGGCCCAGAGAGGCAAGTAACCAACCACCCAGCTAGCTGGGACAGAGCCAGGATGTGAACCCAGGGGGACTCAGGAGCCTAGGCTCCCACCTCTGCACTAAAGGAATGAGCTAAAGGTGGAAGCTACGGGTGGGGGTCAGTTTTCTTCCCTACCTCTTGAAAGCCCCAAAATAGACCTACTTTCCTGATGAAGGTCTCCTCCCCTCAGCTCCACAAATACCCACGTTCCCAGGCCGAACCCAGGGCGGGGGCCCACAGGAGCTCGCGCCCAGCAGGACCTATTTCTGGCTGCACAAGCGGCCTTCTGTCGTGGCCTCAGCCACAGCCCACGGCCAAGGGCCAGGCCCTGGCTGGGCCTCCAAAGGGCCCATTGTCCGGCTGCCTGGGCCACCAAGCCTGGCTCTTGGACATCCGGAGCAGGGGCAGAGGATGACCTGGACACAGTGGGCCGAAGGGCCTGTGTGAGAGCCGTAGGCGACTTGAAGGATATCCCAGACTCCACCGGCCTCAGGCTGGCCTCAGACAGGCCCTGAGGTCACACGCACACACCCAAGAAGTGACAACTGCAGCAAGGAGGTAAGAACCAGGGACTTAGAGCCGAGTGGGTTGGGATTCTAATACTGGCTGGCTCTGAGGCCCGCGTGGGTCATGCTCCCTCTCTGAGCCTTGGTCTCCTCCTCCATAAAATGGGACAGACACTGCCCCTCTTTTACAGATGTGCCAACCCAGCTTCAGAGAAGTGGCTCGCCTGAGTCCACACAAGGAGGAGTTCTACATATATATATATATATTAAAAAGGTTTTTGGGGCACCTGGCTGGCTCAGTTGGTAGAGCATGTGACTCTTGACCTTGGGGTTGTGAATTAGAGCCCCATATTGGGTGTAGACATTACTTAAAAATACAATCTTAAAAAAAAAAAGGTTTCCATTAGGAGCTTTTTCAAAAATACACCAAAGTAAAGAGTCTGGGGGCATCTGGGTGGCTCAGTGGTTGAGCATCTACCTTTGGCTCAAGTCATAACCTCAGGAGCCTGGGATGGAGTCCTGCATCGGGCTCCCCACAGGGAGCCTGCTTCTCCCTCTGCCTATGTCTCTGCCTCTCTCTGTGTGCTTCTCATGAATAAATAAATAAAATCTTTAAAAAAAGAAAGTAAAGAGTCTTATAAATCCCCCATCCTATCATTCAGATTCAATCATTATTGGGATTTTGCCACACCTGCTCTATCCCTGCCTTTGGTTATTTTGCTGTTGTTGCTTGAAGTAAGCTGAAAGCCAACCCTGGACATGCCCTTTCATCCCAACCCACTTCACTGTTGCTCTAAATATGTGGACCCGTTTTCATAGAAACACAATGCTACATCTGGCAAAATTAAGAGCAATTCCAAGGCCTTGTCGCAAACCCAGGGCATAATGGGGCTTTCCCAATACTCACCAATGTCAGGTTCCAGGTGATTTGTTCAAATTAGGATCCAGGTAAGGTCTCCACATGGCATTTGGTTGTAACATCCCATTACTTTTTTCGGAAGTTTATTTTCTCGCACTGACTTACCGAAGAAACTGAGTCTGTTGTCCTGTTAGAAGGCCACAGAAGACAGATTTATCTGTTTTCTTTCTCATGGTGTCATCTAACTTGTTTCTCCGTCCACATATTTCCTGTGAACTAGACGGTGAGCCCCTTTCCTCTTTAACTGGCTGTCTTATGGAGAAGTAATTCACACACCATAAAATTCACTCTTTTAAAGTAGACAATTTAATGGTTTTTAGTATGTTAACAGAGTTGTGCAACCACCACCATATTCAACTTCAGGACATTTTCATGAGGCCAAAAAGAAACCACATCCCCATTACCAGTCACTCCCCATTATGCCCTCCTGGCAACTGCTAGTCTTTTCTCTCTCTCTGGATCACCTATCTACTCTGGACATTTCATATAAATGGAATCAGAAAATATGAAGCCTTTTGTGACTGGCTGCTTAGCATATTTTCAAGGTTCATCATGTTATACCATGTATCAGCACTCCATCCCTTTTTATCAGCAAATAATATTCCATTTGAAAGTAGCCTATTTTTTTAATCCATTTATCCACTGAGGAGCATTAGCGTTCTTCCTCTTCTTGGCCCTTATGAATAATGCTGCTATAAACATTCATGTGTGTTTGGGTAAATATATGTTTTCAATTCTCTTGGGTGTTTATACATATTCCCAGGTCATACATAATACTGTGTTTAACATTTCAAGGAACCACCAAACTGTACTCCAAAGGAACTGTGCCAGGGATCCCTGGGTGGCGCAGCGGTTTGGCGCCTGCCTTTGGCCCAGGGCGCGATCCTGGAGACCCGGGATCGAATCCCATGTCGGGCTCCCGGTGCATGGAGCCTGCTTCTCCCTCTGCCTGTGTCTCTGCCTCTCTCTCTCTCTCTCTGTGACTATCATGAATAAATAAATAAAATCTTTAAAAAAAAAAAAAAAAAAAAAAAAAAAAAAAAAAAAACAAAGGAACTGTGCCAGTTCACCAGCACACCAGCAATGCATGAAGGTCCCAACTTCTCTACACCCTTGCCAACACTTGTTATTGCCCATCTTTTTAGTTTAGTCACTCTAGTGGGGGTGAAGTAGCATCTCGTGGTTTTGGTGACTAATGGCGTTGAGCATCTTTTCATATGTTTAGTGTAATTTGTATGTCCTCCTTGGAAGAATGTCTATTCAAATCCTTTGCCTGTTTTTAAATTGTGTTATTTGTTTTTTATTATTGAGTTGTAAGAACTCTCTATAGCTTCTGGACACAGATCTCTCATCAGACACATGATATACAAAATTTTACTCTCATTCTGTCGGTTATCTTTACACTTTTGGTGTTCTTAAAAGCACAAAGTTTTAAATTTTAGTGAATTCTTATTTATCTATTTATTCTTTTATCCCTTTGCTTTAGGTGTCCTATGCCTAATCCATGGTTATGAAGATTTACTTTTACATTTTATTTTAAGAGTTTTAGGGATAAAACTCAGAGGTTTAACACCTGCCTTCAGCCCAGGGCATGATCCTGGAGTCCCAGGATTGAGTCCCACATCAGGCTCCCTGCATGTAGCCTGCTTCTGCCTCTGCCTGTGTCTCTGCCTCTCTTGCTCTCGCTCTCTTTCTCTTTCTCTGTGTCTCTCATGAGTAAATAAATAAAATATTTTTTTTTAAAAAGAGCTTTGTAGTTTTAGCTCTTACATTTAAGAGCTTTTGTATATGGTGTGAGGTAGGGATCCAATTTCATTTTTTTGATGTGGGTATCCGGGTGTTCATACCATTTGTTGAAAAGACTATTCTTTCCCTATTGAATGGCTTCATACCTTTGTCAGAAATCAATTGAACATAAATGTATGGGTTTACTTCTGGACTCTCTCAACTCTATTCCATTGATCTATAGTTTATCCTTATGCCAGTGCCACACAGTCTTGATTCCTGTAGCTGTGTAATAACTACTAAAATCAGAATGTATGGGTTCTCCAATTTTGTTCTTCTTTGTCAAGATCATTTGGCTTTCTGGGTCTTTCACATCTCTGTATCCATTTTAAGATGAACTTGTCAATTTGTTGCCAAAAAAAGCCAATTGGAATTTTGATAGGAATTTCATTAACTCTATACATCTGTTTGTTGGACTTGCCAACTCTAAATGTAAACTTTGAATTGTATTGGACCCCAATGATCTAGAGTTCTGACCCCAAGCATCCACAAAGCCCCTGCCCTGAGCAGCTCTCAAGGGCTGCAGGGCCCATATGTTTCTGTAGCCAACCCAAGACCCTGAGAGCTTCCAGGCAATCTGCTGTTAGGTCTCATCTACCCCCATCCTTCAGTTGACTTTTGGAGTCAAAATGCAGAAGTTAACATTTCCTTATGTTAAACTCCTTTTGTAAGTTGTGGATACCAGGGCCAGGGAAATCTTCATGATTCTTAATTCTGCCCAAGCAGGGAACCAGCATCTCCCCCAGCTGAGGCCCAACAGAGCTGATAGCCCTCACAAGTCCTTCTCCCTATCTGACTGCAGCAGAGCCTGTTCTACTTTCTGGGTCATTTAGTCCTTGTTCTTCACCCACAAAGTCACTCATCTCTGAGGAGTGGCGGGGGTGGGGGTGGGAGGGTTCCCAGGCAACAAAAACCATCACTGAGTATATGATCCCAACCCTATTTCTCTGTCTTGTAAATCTCTCATTCAACTATTCAGCAGGTCTATGACTGAGCTGTGCTGGGCACTGTGGGGAGTGAGGACTCAGGACCCTGCATCCAGAAACTCCCAGACCAGGGGGCTGACAAGAGCCGCCATCTTTAAGCCTCTGGGCTTAAAGATGTGTGCCTAGTTCCCCTGAAAGTTCAGTACAACACCATGAAGCATTTGTTGTCATTACTATATCTATATCCAAAAAAATATTAATTGAGCAGCTGCTCAGTGCGTGGCCTGTGCAAGGGGGTGGATGCTCAATGCTGACAAAGACTCCTCAGGTCCCTGCCTCCTTGGAAATGGTCCCCAGTAGGAGAGGCAGACGTAGAACAAGAAAGACAAGGGAAGGAGGGTCACAGCACGCAGTTAACACCATAGCTGACAAAACAGAAGAGAAAAGTAACAGGAGGGACCTACCTCAAGTATGTTAATTGGCAAAGGACCCTCTGAGGAGGCCATACTGCCACCAAGACCCCAAGGATGAGAAGGAGTGTGGAAAAAGAACGCGTGGTAAAGCATTTCTGGTAGGGGAACCACGAGCACATAACCCTGAGGTAGGGGCTGGACAAGAGGTTGGGGTGGCAGAGGTGCAATGAGCAGGGGTGCAGCATGGAGGCGACGAGGCCAGAAGGGTCAGGACAGATCATACAGGTTGGGGAGCCCTGGCCAAAAGCAGGAAGGAGGACGGAGGCTATTGAGGGTTTAAGCAGGGGCATGACATGCTCCACATTATGTGTTTAAAACAATCACTCAGGCCCCTCTATAGAATCTTCCAGAGGAAGATGACGCTGACCTCCCTGGGTGGTGGTCAGGGGTAGAGAGAGATGTGGATTGACGTGGATAGAGCCAATAGGCTATGGTTGGAAGCACATAGAGAGGAAAAGAGAGGAAGCAGAGATGGCCCTCGGGCCCCTGTCCAGGGTGACGGCAGAATCCTAAAACAGACTTCTCGGCTCCCATCTTGTCTACTTCTCCTTTCTGGGTCAGAGATGCTTCCAGAGCTTCAAGCCAAGCCATGTCCACCCATGATAAGGAAGGTGGGACCGTTCAAGAGGCAGGCAAACCCTCCACTCATCCTCTCTTTCCTGCTGCCCTGCCTGGCAGGAGAGGCGGGGAGGCAGCCCAGCTTCGAGTCCACCAACTAGCTGTGAGGCCTTGGGTGGCCACAGTCCTGCCCGGAAAGCTTTATGGCCACTGGCTCCGGTTGATGGGGAGGTGGGTGGTCAGCAGCCCGTCACGGCCCTCAGCTTAGACACAGAATTAAGCAGAAGGTCCCCGACCTGGACTGAAGACAAACGGGGAATCATTCATTCATTCGGTGCCTGCAGAGCCCCATCAGGTGCCAGCATGTCCCAGGCACTGATGAAACAGCCACAAGCTCCCGACCTCATGGGGCACACATCCTAGGGGGGAGTTGACAGCAAGTGAGAAAAACGCGCCGTGCAATGGACGCCAAGATGCATGAGCTACACAGATCTTGCTCCAAGCACCACGTGGTTGGGATGAAAACAGTCCACACCTCGCCACTGTTGCTACTGGGCAATCGGGGTCATCCTCGTCTCCTGCTTCGTCTTCCCTCTTGCCGTGATTGTCCGGGACCTCGAGACAGGCAGAGAAACTGAGGCAGCTGGGAATGCCATGGGGCTCCATCTGACAATGGCTGGGGGCGGGGCAGGTGTGGGAAGCAGAGGTGGGCCTGGGAGCTCTCCCACAGGCCCGAGCAGTGCCTCCCTCGTCCCGGAGTAAGCATGTGATTAAGTAATCTTATTATGAAAGTCCCACATGATCAGACTCCTGGGCTACACTTTGAATGAAATTAATTCCAAGGTTCAACCAAGTCCCTGGGTGTTTTCCTTCCAGGGAAGGTAGTAGGAGGGAAATGAGGTCTGTATGTTCCAGAACCCCGAGGAACAGGCCCCAAGTCCCGATGCTGCTGGAGGCAGGGGCAGGGGCTGGAGGAGAGGGTTCAACCGGTCATTGCTCACCCCCAAACCCCAGCCACCTTAGTACATGTTCCCACTTGGATGCCCCAAATGCCAAAAATGGGTTCCTTGTTGCCCTGCCCATTGACACCACCCAGAAACACGTTTCTTCTCTGGGACCCCTCCCTCTGCAAATGATTTCATCCTCTCAGCTGTCCTCTCAGGACCTTGGGTCCACCCTGCCCGAAGCCCCCTCGTCCCGTCACCAGGTCCACCCGACCCCAGACACTCCTCAAATGTCTCCCCTTGTTTCTGTTTCTACAGCCTCCTCCTCAGCCCCAGCTCCACAGCCTGGAGCCTCCTCACAGACACTTCCCGCTCTAGACTCTTCCATGACTCCCCCTGTATTTGAAATGATCCCCCTCCCATCCCAGGTGCCAGATCCCAAGCTGGGCACTGGGGAGACCACATCTCCAGCCCTCAAAAGTGCTGCCCCTGCTCTGCAGCCTCAGCAGATGGGACTCCCCAGGGGGAGATGGACATGCCATGCACCCCCTACCTGAGTCCCACCACCCTCCTCCGAGGGACAGCCAGGTATCGGGGGAGATGGGAAGAGACCACCAGCCCAGACAGGCAAACAGCTTTAATGAGAGCCCTCGTTCTACCGATGGGAACGGCACACCCCAAGTACAGGAAAATGGGGCTTGCAGTGCTCACTCATCACTGCGTCCCCAGCACAGGGCCCTGCACACAGGAGGAGCTCAAGTGATGCTCCTAATGAATGTTGATGCTTTATCCCATCCAGCTGCCTCCTCACATGGTTGAGGGAGATGCCAGCAAAGGCCTGCATGGATCCAGGGGTCAGCATGAGCTCTCCTGGCCTCACAGTACGAGGCAGATGTGACTAGTGTGGGAAGGAAAAGGGCATTCTAGAAAGGGACACAGAGTCAGCAAAGACAGAGGGCGGAAAGGAATGTGGATCTCCTGAGAGGGCCCCATCAGCCTGGCCCCTCCTCAGTGCTCTCAGATAAATAATACGGCTTCCTGTCTCTTACAGATGAGTAGAATAAATGGTTAAATTCTTCCCTCCAGGTCCTACAGTCAGAAATTCTAACCTGAGTCAGAGGCCCAGAGCCCTTGGATCATCGCTGAACTGAACACCTCCCCACCTGGCTTTCTCTTAGCAGTGGGGTTTAGAATTTGTATGCACAGGAATGAACTTTACATGAAATAGGGTTTCCTGTAGTCTGAATTAAAACTTCCCCCTCTGGTATATTCTCCTATTACTGGGACGTGCAGCCCCAGTTCTTGATCTCGGGCCTGAGATCAAGAGAGGGCCTGAGCATCAAAGGAAGTGTGTGCTAGAAGGAGCCTGGAGCCATTCCGTGCTGAGGACAGGGCAGGTGAGGTGGAGGGGGAATGAAGAAAGGACAATCCTGTCCAGGCACCACCAATTCAGTTGGGGGTAGGAGATGGATCCCCAAAGAGCTGGAACAATTGACAATGTCAGGGCAGGAGTGAGAAGTCATCCATCCATCCATCCATCCATCCATCCATGCATCCATCCATTCAACAAATACATTGACTGAGCCCACAGTCTGATGAAGTGACAAACAGGGAAGCAGGTAATTACAATCCAGTGCTGTGACAGGGGACATACAAAGCACTGGGGGAGCCCAGAGAAGGCACCCGATCTAGCATGAGGTTGGGGTGGAGTAGTCAGGGAAGGCTTCCTGGAAGAGGTAATGTCTAACCTGAGACTTAGGGGGCAAGCAGGACTTAGCCAGACTAAGAGGTGAGGAAAAGCAGCTCAGACTGAAGGAACCCAACAGCACCTACCTACACCCAGAGGTGTGGTTCCGGCCTTCAGAGACCAGAACAGCTCAGTGTGGCTGAAGCAGAGAGCAGGGCAGCATGGAGGGGATGGACTGGGGAGGGGTGCATTTTCAGAGGAGGGTGTCTGGGGCCAGATCTGCCAGGACCTTGGGAGACACAGTTAAGAGTGGATCTCTACACAAGGGCAGCAGGAGCCTGTCAATACTTCTTAACACAGGAGACATGTGGCTAGATTTCCTGTTTAGAAAGATAACTCGGGCTTCTGATGAGGATAGGCGGGGTTATTCTGACCAGGCTTCTATATAGTAACTTGAGTTGAAATATCTATACCTAACGCAGAGATACAGATATATTAGGGATAGCCTCAAACGTTTACAAAAGAATGAGAAATTTCCAACCAAACCTAAAGGAAAAATAGGAACTCAGAGCAGGAGTGCACATGGAGGCTTCTTCTGCCTAAGGAAAATTTCCAAGCTGAGAGAAGCCTTGCCTTTGCCAGCTGCAGAAAAATGGGGGTGGGGGTGGGGAGAACAGAAACCAAAGCCCAGGACCCACAGTCTCACAAAAGACTTTCCCACAGTTAGCTGGGACCCCCAGGGTCTCCTGGGGAGAGGGTTAGGGTCTCCCTTGGGGAGAGGGTGATAAGAAGTGGACCAGTACCTTCTGAGGAAACAGCTGGGTTTGAATGACTCAGGCATCTCAGGGAAGCTCCAGCTTGTTAGGTGGGCCCGGACAGGTAGTACTTCCAAGTGCGTGGTTGATGCAAACAAAATCCTGCTATGAAGCGAAGCAACTTCGTCTCATGCTCTAGACTGTCCCTGTGTTTAATTTTTCAAATACTGTGATCAATGCACCAAGAAAACCAGGCATACAAGGAAATAAGACACCATGAGAAAACAAATGAATGAAAACACTTAGAGACATACCTGCAAAGATGTTCAGGTGTGGGAATTAACATAAAACAATGGTGCTTACGATATTTAAAAAAATTAAAAGGTAAGTGTGAAACATCACCGGAGAACATAAAACTCTAAAAAGTGACACAGCAAACTGACAAAAGAACCAAACAGTAGCCCTAGTAATGAACATTATGATAATGGAAATTTAAAACTCAGAGACGTTAGGGGCTCCTGGCTGGTTCAGTCAGTAGAGAGTGTGACTCTTGACCTAGGGGTCATGAGATCAAGCCCCACTGCAGGTGTAGAGATTACTCAAAAAAAAAAAAAAAAAAAAAAAAAAAAAAAAAGTCTGAGGCTTCATTTCTTGAACCTGTATGTCTCATACACATTGGTTTCTAATCATTCATTAAATATTAAATTGCATGTTTGTTTTTCACTGTGCTACAAAGCTGTATTTTTATAATTTATGCATTTCCTGCATGTGTGTTGTATTTCAAACTGATGAGGCATAGAGAGCACTCAGTGGCTGGGTTTGAGAATGGATTAAATGCAGCCAAAGAAAGAATTAGGTCAAAAGAAAATATCCTGGATGCACTGCAGAGAGACACAGAGATGGGCAAAAGGGGAGGGTAAGAGACAGAGAGGGTAGGCAAGATAAAGTCTGATCAGAGCCCTGGAAGAGAGAGAAAGGAACAGAGACAGTGTTTAGGAGACAGTGGCTGATAATGTCCAGGACTGATAAAAGACACCAAACCACAGGGGCGCCTGGGTGAGTCAGTCGGTTAAGCATCTGACTCTTGATTTTGGCTCAGGTCCTGATCTCAGGGTCATAATACTGAGCCCACAACAGGCACAACTCTCAGTGGGGAGTCACCCTGGACTTTTTTCTCTCCCTCTGTCTTTGCTTCTCCCCCTGCTCAAGTGTTCTCACTTTCTAAAACAAATACATAAATCTTAAAAAAAGAAAAAGACACCCAACCATAGATTCGAGACACCTAAAAAGTCCCCAGAGAGATAAATAAAAAGAATCCACACTTCCACCCAACATAGCGAATCCGCAGAAACCCAAAAGTAGGGCAGCCAGGGTGGCTCAGCAGTTTAGCGCCGCCTTCAGCCCAGGGTGTGATCCTGGAGACCTGGGATGGAGTCCCCCATCGGGCTCCCTGCATGGAGCCTGCTTCTCCCTCTGCCTGTGTCTCTGCCTCTCTCTCTCTCTATGTCTCTCATGAATAAAATCTTAAAAAAAAAAAAAAAAGGAAAGAAAGAAATCCAAAGGTAAGGGGAGAACATACCTAGCAGCAGTCAGAGGGAAAAAGCCAGATTCACCTTCCAGGGAAGTCTGGCTGGGCCGACAGCCGACTTTTCCACAGCAGCCATGGAAGTCGGGAGCCCTGGGACGTAGCACCCACCTGGAGTCTCCTATGCAATGAAAGGACACTCTGGCTGCCAGACCAGAGGCTGAGCAACCGGCTGGAAGCTGGGACAACGGTGGCCAGGACCAGATCAGCAACAGGGAAGGAGATAGGTGGACAGATCTGGGAGAGGCCGAGGACCCAGAACTGGGGTGACTTGGTGATGACTTTTTGTGATGGAGGAGGGCAAGAAGAAGCAGGGTGAAGGTCAAGTCTGGCAAGGGGGCTGCTTGGCTGGACGGGCCCTGCTGCCATGAGATGAAACAGGAGGAGCAGGTTTAGGGGGTTGGTGGGCTTAGTTTGGGATGTGGTCGCCGCAGAAAATCAAGTCCATTGGTACCCAAGGGATAGGAGGCTCCTGGGGCAGGAGGAGACAGGAAGGATTCCCTGGGGGAAGAGGTAGTGCAATCAGCTCTTAAGGGCAGGCAGCAGAAAGGGGAAGATCTGCGAGGCGGCAGCCTGGAGAGCACAGCACCCACGGCTCCAGAAGGCAGCAAGGGTGACGGGAGGCCATGGGAAAGGGCCAGGCCCGGCAGGGAGACACAGCGGCAGGCCGCTCCCTAGGAGCATCAGCAACCCGCAGAGCTTGGTCCGTAACAGGTGCTCGGCCCACGCGTGCTGAGCAAGCCAAGCGAGAGGTGCCGGCACACAGTCGGTGGTTGTGGTTGGTGTCAGTGGTGAGGCCAGCACTTAGCTGGTTTCCTTCTTCCGTCCTGGTGCAGAAAGCCACACCTGCTCCCCTTCAGCCGGGATTCCCTAACCATAATTATGCCTCCCGCAAACACCAGTGGGAATAGCACAACGTTGGGAAACTGAGGCAGTCACAAGCAAAGATTGCTTGGCAAAAGATTGTTTGGTTGTTGTTGGTTGTTGGGTTTTTTTGTTTTGTTTTGTTTTGTTTTGGGTTTTTTGTTTTGGTTTTGGTGGGTGGAAAAACAAGTACCCAGCCCCTCCTATCTGGCTCCCTACCACCCCGACCGCCTCCCATCCTGCAAAGGCCTTCCACGGAGGGAGGTGCCTACATTCCCATCTCTCCCTGTCACGAAGAGGAAAGCATGAGCCCAGCCTGGCTGGCATCCTCAAGAGTGCCACCTCTGGAGCTAAATGCACAGCCATGTAAGGACAGAGACCCTGTCCTCCAGGAGTGAGAACCCCCAGGGTTCCCCACAGCCCACGAGAGTGGGAGAACCGATGCTTCCCGGAGCCCTCCTGCTCCCGCCTGCCTCGAGGCTGCTCATTTCCACAGAATCTGTGGGCTGAGACTCTGGCGTGTGACTCACCTCCCTCCCCTCCTCTCCCTGAGTAAATGTCAAGTAACATTAGCTACCCCATCTCCCTCAGCAACAGCCCCCCTCATTTTTGGTGGTGCTGTTTACCTCGGCTGGATCAATCAGCGTTCGGGGAGAAAATAGAAACCCTTTTAGATCCAATTAATGAAAATCGGGCAGCAGGAGTGTGCCTGTTTAAAATTTCACTACCTGCACAAGGGAAGGACTGGAAAGACAGGGGTGGGGGAAGGGGGAGAGCCGTCTGGGCCCCACTGCCAAGCCAGGACCCAGCCAGCATTCGGAAGAGAAACCCCAATTTCTGAGGGAGAGAGCTGGCAATGCCCCCAAACTGGGTCCCGGTCAAACACTGCCCTTGTGGGCACAGAGCCAGAAGCGGCCTCTTTGCTGCTTCTTTGGATGGCAGGTGGGGAAGTGAGGATGGAGATGGAGGGAGGTGGTTTGCACTTCAGATGAGAGCCAGGGATGCGGAGTGAGAGCCCTTGGGGGAAACTCAGGGTCCTCCATTTGCATCAGAACACAAGCCTAGCTTGGTGAGGGGCTTCCCTCTGCCACCAGGACCCTAACCCCAAGGAGGTACAGTTTTATTCCTAATCCACTGTGTTCTAGGAATCATGCTGGGGGCTGGGGCCTCCACCACCAGGCTCATGGTCCTGTCTGCCACATAATGGTCAAAGGCAGACAGACCTGGCTCTGACCCCGGCTCAGCCACAGCCAGCTGCATGACCTTGGGCTAGTGGCTGATCCTTCTGAGACTTACAGTTTTCATCTGTAAAATGGGGTCATAATTGCATGCTTCATAGGGAGTTTCCTTGTTCTTGGGCATCTGTGACCTGGCTCATGGGACCTACCCCCATAGACAGCCGTTTGAGGTGGAGACTATGACTTGCCCATGACTGAGCCAGGATTCCACACAGCTCTGCCGAACCCCTGAGCAGGGCCACCCAGAACCTCAGGATCGCTAGGACCCAGTAATCCCACCCACCAGACCCAAAGCCACCAGGCAAGGCTTCTCATTCATCGTATTATGTCCCATGGGCAGCAAAGGGCCCAGAGCAGGTGCACCAGGGATGTCGTTTGGAAGGATGAAAGAGTGAGTTTTACAGTCTTCAAAGTGTTTGGCACATCCTTTAGGTGACAGTAGGAAAGAGGCAAGCGATCTCTGGGCCTAGTTTGTCTGTCAAGTGGGAATTGAATCAGATGCCTTTTGGACCCACTTCACATCCCTCTGGCTTCATCTCTGCTCCAGGTGAGCTCCAGGTGGGGACAGGTGCAGGCAGGCTCAGACTCTGCACACAGACCCTGTGCCCCCCACCCCACCCACACATCCTTCTGCTCACTCTGTGCAGCGTGGGGCACCAGGGGGAGCCATCCCAAAGGCCTGCATAGAGGGAGTGCAGGGGACTTCAAGCCCCCAGGGCCGTCCTCCATCAGTGCCCCTGTAGAAGGTGCTGGGTAGCTTCCCATATGGCAGCAGAGGGCCCAGCAAGATAGAGGCCTAGCTGCCTGTAGTGATTATCAGCCCTGTCACCCCCAGCCCTGTGTGGGCTTCTCTGGGTGGGCTCACTCCCCTGTCCCCTCCTGCTGCCCCCTTGGAGCACTCCCCAGCAAAGGATGCACACCCGGGTCCTCACCAGGCTCTGCTTCCAGGGCAGCTCAGGCTAAGACCGAGGCAAATGCTAATCATGGCCTGACGAGCATATGTGGTGACGACGCAAGAGGATGGTGGCACAACTGGAGTCCAAGCACGGCAGACATGTGACAGGCCCGGCATATAGCAGGTGCTCAATGAACAGGTGCGGCTTCCCAGGGCCAGGGAGGCATCCATCATTCACTGCAGGCACGGTTGACAGAGCACCAGTCTTGTGCCGAGCCAGGGCTTGGCTCAGAAATGGCACGGTTGCCACCCACGAGGGCCACAGCCTCCCAGGGCAGACAGACAAGTCAACGGGGGGGCGGGGATATAAAGCCAAGTGACGGTGGTGATATCAAAGCAGCAAAAGTGAGTGGGCGCAATGAGAGAAGACAGAAGGGTACCCCCTGAGCCCCCTGAACCCCCTAAGCATGGTGGTGGAGAAGGGTCCAGATGTGGGGAGGGAGGAGGGGACGGGGTCAGGGCAGGGCAGGGACAAGGCTGGAGAGGCCCAGAGCCCTGAGCTTCCAGCAGACCATGTCCCTGCCAGCCCAGCCTTCGCTGCCAGAAGCACCTGGGCCAGTGCAGCACAGATGTCCCTCTGCCCTGCCAGTGGCAGCTGGGGCTTTTGTGAAGTGCCCGGCTTCAGAGGGGTGCGTGCAGGGGGGACCCCAGATGTGCCCAGGTTCCACGCGACGCTGCCAGGTTCCGAACGGCCTGACAGAAAAGGGAGGCTGTCCCATGCCAGCCAGAGCCAAAGGCCCTGCCAACGCCCTGGTGTGGATGAGAGGCCACATCCAGAATACCCTGTGCAGCTGTGCGGCTCAGCCTGGCTCAGCAGGGTCCAGCAGCAATGACAGAGCACCCCCGGGGGCAGGGATGCAGGGCCGCGCTCACCCACCTGCACGTGTAGCGTGAGTGGCGGAGAATAGGAGTTCCTCTCCCACTAACTGCTCAGCCACTGCTGGGGCTCCGCTCCACACAGTCGCTCAGGAACCCAGGCCACCAGGGGCTCCCCAGTCTGACGGCTCCCCATCTGCAAGGGTCACTGAAATAGGAGAAGAGACAACAGGGAAATGGGAGCCCCAGCCTGGAGGGGACACTTGTCACCTCACCTCTCCACCCATTGGCCAGGGAGTGTGAGGAGTCAAGCAGAAGTTCGGTGGGTCAGTGCGGATCATCTCGACCACAACAGCAATGTGACCCCTTAGGCTGGGCCCCAGCCCTAGTGGCCACAGGGGTGGGGGGTAGAATGCAGCTCAACCTCCCAGAGTCTCCATTTCTTCTGTGGCAGAGTAGGGGCCAGGGTGGTCTCTACCTCCCCGAGCTGGAGTCGGCTTAGTTGAGAGGTCATATCAGCACAGTGCATCCCCCCGCACCCGGCCTATGAGCGGATGTCCTGTCTGTGGTTCTTCATCACCACCTTTGTTTTTTGTAGTTGTTATTTGTTTAAAATTTTAATTTATTTATTCATGAGAGGCACACAGAGAGAGGCAGAGACATAGGCAGAGAGAGAAGCAGGCTCCCTGCGGAGAACCCCATGTGGGACTCGATCCAGGGACTCTGGGATCACACCCTGAGCCAAAGGCAGATGCTCAGCCACTGAGCCACCCAGGTGCCCCTCGTCACCCCCTCAGACTACAACGATTATAAGTGGGAACTCACGAAACATTTTATTGCATTTTCTCTTATTTTACAAAAAGGAGCTGGAAGATGCAAGGGCAGAGGCACAAGCCAAAAGGGAGGAGGGCCGGGTGTCGTCAGGGTAACGTGACCGAGGGCAGACATCACGAGACCCTCCAAGAGCCACAGATCCTGACACTCCTCTGGAAGTGCTCCAGATGAATTCCGGACAAGCAGGGTGGAAACCGTGAAGTGAAATGACAAAACTGAAACACACACAAAATCCTGGACCTGGCACTTTGACAACTGTTCCTAAAAAGACAAGGGGATTTTGTATGTTTTCCCATGTCGGGGGAAGAACAGCCCCATTACCACATTCAAGTCTGCGACACGTTCCCACACTCGCTCGCCGTGAGTTGGCTTCAGGAATATATATGTTGAAAGGAAGGGATTCCTGTCACAGGATGTCCCCCCAGGCACTGTGGGGTGGGAGGCAGAGGAAGTGATGACCAGCTCCAGTGGAAGCTGACTTCACAGAGGTAATAACATTTGGGGCTGGCCTGCGAGAGCAACAGGGTCACATGCTGGAGAAAGGGACACTAACAGACACTGAAGATCCTCTTGCCCCCAGCCATTCCCAAACCCCTGTTCCCCTGCCTGCCTCCCATTACAGAGGCTAAAAAGCCATGTGCTTATTTTCCTAGCATCCCTTAGAGCCAGAAGAGGCCATGGGGCCATGTTCCGGCCAATGGTATACAAGGCAAAATCTGCAGGGGCCTCAAGATCTTTTCCTCCCTGATTAAAGGGGAGAAGTCCCAGAGGAGAGCACTCTCTCACACCTTCACTATGCCTCTCATCACGCACACCTTCTCCCTTCCCACTTGGAGATGTGGCCCCATGAAGACGTGGAGTCCTGGGGCTGTGGCAGCCACTTTATCACCATGAGGTTGATGCTTGTTGCTATGGCAGCTTGTTATCACCATGAAGAGAATCAGAGAGGCAACTTAGAGTCTGATCCTGTCGCTAAATAAACCTGCAGACATCATTCCTGGTCTTGTTTTTATTTTTTTTAAAGTTTTTTTATTTATTTATTCATAGACACACAGAGAGAGAGAGAGAGAGAGGGAGAGAGAGGCAGAGACACAGGCAGAGGGAGAAGCAGGCTCCATGCAGGGAGCCTGACGTGGGACTCGATCCTGAGACTCCAGGATCACCCCCTGGGCTGCAGGCGGCGCTAAACCGCTGAGCTACCGGGGCTGCCCCTGGTCTTGTTTTTAAAGGTAAACTTTAGTGAGTCTAATGGTTTAAGCCCCTGGAAGTTATGTTTTCTGATACCTGAAGCTAAAGGCGTTTCTAAAGGATACAAGGTCCTGCCTCATGAGAAACTCCAAACAATGAGCAGACTTTGCTTCTAGAAGCCAGCCCAGGAATGTGCATAAATTCCCTTTCAGGTAAAGGATGTTTTCATTATATTATATGAAAACAGAACCAAGAGTGTCCCTAAATGATACCAAGTTCACAGGCATCTGGGACCCCTGGCCAGACCCCATACTGTCCCCAGTTTCTCTCTCCTGCACCTTGTCCCCCACCCCCACTGCACCGCCCTCCTCCACGACACACGATTCTTAGACACACCAGGCTATGTCCCACTTCCAAGCTTCTGTCACCAGGGCCCCACTTGGTGTGCCCGACAACTACCCTCCCTGGTCAGCTCGGGCTACTGCAACAGACCCCACAGACTCGGGGCTTCACCAGCACATACTTTACTCCTCCCGGTTCTGGAGGCTGGAATCGGGATCAGGGTTTCTGTGTGGTCGGGCTGTGTGGTGAGGACCCTCTTCCCGGCTCTCAGATGGCCGCCTTCCTGGATGTGTCCGTGGGGAGAAAGGTCTATCTCTTCCTTCTGAAGAGGTCACTAATCCCATTCTGAGGCCCCCCATGGCCTGGTCTAAGCCTCACTACCTCCCAAAGGCCCCACCATCTCCAATACTGTCACCTTAGGGGGTCAGTGTTTCAACCTCTGAGTCCAGACAGAGGCCACAGGCCCTCCCAAGCCTGGGCGCCAGCCTCTCGCCACCTAGGCTGCATCCAAAGCCTCTCTTGGGTCTCCAGCTCCGGCCTCATGCCCAGCACTGAGCTTGGTACTGGTGTTATAGCTGCAAACAAGACGCGAGGGACAGACATCCACCCAGCACCCACAATTCACCAACTACCCCATTAACTGGGGCAAAGGAAGAAACGTCAGATGCCTAAAAAGCATGCAATGGGGAAGCCAGCCTGGGGGGTAGGAGAGAACCTCCCCAGAAACCTAACATTTAGACTGAGACACAAAGGGCACACTGAACTTCTTGCACTGGCTGAGGCGCACAGGTGATGGGCCTCTCTGAGCCTCAGTTTCCACCTCTGTGAAACGGGGCTCCTGGCAGGCCTCCCTCCCTGGGTCAGTGTGGGGCTCCAGTGGGATCCCATGGCGAGGCCCAGGCCTGAGTGTGTTAAGAGCTCGGCAAACAGGGACGCCTTGGTGGCTCAGTGGTTGAGCATCTGCCTTTGGCTCAGGTCCTGATCCTGGAGTCCCAGGATCAAGTTCCTCATCGGTCTCCCTGCGTGGACCCTGCTTCTCCCTCTGCCTGTGTCTCTCATGAATAAATAAACAAAATAAAAAAAAATTAAAAAAAAAAAAAGAGCTTGGCAAACACATTACTCTTCAGGGAGAGTGGGGGTCTACTGGCCCCTTGTGACAAGCTAACTGGAGAAACAGCCTTTGCCTGAGTATCTGTGGGCTCGGGGGACCATGGAGTGATGGGTGCCATCTCTCCTGTTTGACCCTCAGGAAATGAGAGGCACCCTTCGGCCAAGTCAGGGGGCAGGATGTGGGGAGACAAAGCCCCAGGCCCAGGGCAGGCAGGCTGAGAGGGAAAGCAGGGGCCAAGCCAGGCCAAAGGGAGGTCAGGAGTTAGGGGTCAGAGGGGAGAGCCCAAGGCTGGGAGGGGCAGACGGTCCCAGGGTTGAGAGTCCCAGGCCCCAGAGTCAGACAGACCCAGGTGGGCTCCTACCCCGGACCCCAGCCCCCCTACCCAGCAATGCTCACACCTCCGTGGCCCTTCCAGTTTGCCTTCCATTTCAGGAAGAAGTTCTGATGCCAAGGCCAGGGCCAAGGCAGCCCCCGGGACATGCTGTCACCCCACAGCTGGCCTGTGGCCTCCTCTGTTGGCCGTCTGCGTCTCACACCCTGGACTACGAGAGGTCAAGAGAAGGCTGGAGAAAGGTCATTCCCTCCGGGGTTGCCCGATTTAGCAGAAACACACAGAATGTCTAGTTACAACTGAATGTCAGATAAACAAATAATATGTTTAGTGCAAGCACGTCCCGCACTATTTGGGACATACTTGAACTAAAAAATTATTCACTGTTTATCTGAAATTTAAATTTAACTGGATGTGCTCTATTTATGAGGCAACCCCAATTCCATGATGTCCTTATGTCATGCCCTTCCTTAAGAGTCATCCGTGGCTCCTTGGTGCCTGAGGTCAAAGTGCAGCCTGCTGCACACATGACAGCAGAGGCTCATGTGGGGTGGCTCCTGTTGTGCCAGCCTCTGCAGGACAAGGCCGTGGAGCCCCGACTCGACCATGCATTTCACAGACAGCTCTGTGCCAGGCCCCATGCTGGGGACTGTGGACCCTCCCACTGTGCCTGCCCGAGGCTCCCTCCATGAATGAACCCTGTCCCCATCACAGGCTTCAGACTAAAAGGCATTTTTGTTGTTGTTGTTCTAAGCCCCTGCCGCCTCCCCATTTCCTCTCTTTTATGGGTGGGAAACCCCTGATTTCAGATCAAAGGGACCCAAAAATTCACATGGCATTTCAAGTTGAACCCACAGCTGAACCACTGACTTCAGAGAGCTCCCCAGAGCACCTCCAGGCAGAGCCGCTTGCCTGCCTGAGGCCTCATACCAGCCTCCACCCTAGACGCAGAGAGGGGGAGCTCGGCAGACACCCACTTTCCAGGGACCCTGGAAATAAAAAGATTGGAAGAGCAACAGCTGGCATTTCTGGGGTGCCACGTGCTTAGCACTCACAGCCCATCACTTAAGACTTGTGCCAAGTAAGACCTTCCTCACCCCCACCCAGAACAAGCCAGGTCCCCAGATGACACGCAGCCCGAGCGCCCTGCGCCTTCCTCACCTGGGGCAGGTCCATTTCATCTACTTATTTGGGGAATGGGTGCACTCAGGGTCTGTGTCTCCGCTGCCAGGCTGTTCCCCAGTGCCCAGGACGGCACCTGCCATACAGTAGGTGCTCAGCAAATGTTTGTGGGAAGGAGGGAGGAGGAGGAGGAGGAAGGTCATGAGCTCCATGAGAGCAGGAGCCTTGCCCAGCTGGCTCTGTGTGTGTGAGTGTGTGTGTGTGTGTGTGTGTGTGTGTGTGTGTGTGCGCCCCGGGAGGGTGCAAGGTGCATTGGAGCAACAAGGGCTCCCTCCGTCAGCGCCATAAAATTAGCTCCTAGAATTTAACCCATGAACCGTCAGGAAAGCAGAATCTTGTTCACTTGTTTCTCCCCCTCCCCTCCTGAGATGGTGGCCCTCGCTGGGACCACTGCACAGATCACTCTGCTTTCTCATCACAAAAAGCAAACCTAAACCCGGGTATGTATGAATGTACTTTTTACAGATTTTATTTATTTATTTATTTATTTATTTATTTATTTATTTATTTAAGAAAGAGTGAGCGAGAGGGAGAGAGAGAGAGAGCACAAGCAGGGGGAGAGGCAGAGGGAGAGGCAGACGCCCCGCTGAGCAGGGAGCCCGATGTGGGGCTCGGTCCCACATCTGAGACCATGACCCAAGCTGAAGGCAGAAGCTTCACTTTCTGAGCCCCCCAGGTTCTGCCTGAACCTTGGTATTTAGACGTGCATCAAATGCTAAAGAAAGACAAGGAAGTGATTTTTTTTTTAAGATTTTTATCTATTTATTCGCGAGAAACACAGAGAGAGAGAGGCAGAGACACAGGCAGAGAGAGAAGCAAGCCCCCCGTGGGGAGCCTGATGTGGGACTCGATCCCAGGACTCCAGGATCACATCCTGAGCTGAAGGCAGATGTTCAACCGCTGAGCCACCCAGGAGTCCCAAGGAAGCGATTTCTTCAAGAGTCAAAACGGGAATTACCAGTAAAGGGGGAAAAAGAGTATGACCAGTAAAGGATACACGAGGAGCTTCTGGGTGCTGGTGGCAGCACCCTGTGCCCTAACTGGATCGACATCTCCGTGTGTGTGTGAGGGAGACAGAGTAGGTTCAGGACCTCTCCAAAATCTTCCCTGTTGGGGTACCCGGGGGGCTCAGTTGGTGAAGCATCTGCCTTCGGCTCGGGTCATGATCTCAGGGTTCTGGGATCGAGCCCTGCACTGGGGGGGGGGGGGGGCGGTCCCTGCTCAGCGAGGTGTCTGCCTCTCCCTCCCCGCTTCTGCCCCTACTCCTGCTCTTTCTTTCTCTCTCTCCTCTGAAATAAATAAATAAATAAATAAATAAATAAATAAATAAATATTTTTTAAAAATAAAGGTAAAAATTTTTCCATGTGCCTGTCAGGTTTTCCTTTACAATCTGCTCCTCTTCTGAAGGTCCTCTAAATGTCTGCCCCTTGGGGCTCTGGCCTGGGTGATCTCCATGCACGCCTGTGGGAGGATCCCTGCAAGCCTAGCTTCAGCCCCATCCACACAGTACCCACTCCCAGTCTATTCCCAGCCCCGGCCAGTCCAGCTGCCTAGCACACAGCACAGATTTCTTGGGGCCACCATGACAGCCACGCTGAGACCCGAGGATCCAGTGCCACCAGCAAGATGACCAGGTCAAGGAAGAGTATTATAGGAGAGGAAACAGCATGTGCTAAGGCCCTGATCCATTCCAGGAACTGAAAGCAGCTCCTTGTGGCACAGAGGAGGATGTGAAGTGGCTGAGACTGTGCAGGGGCATGATCTGAAAGGCCACCGGGCACAAATGCCCATGGGCATCTGACTCTAGGTCCCCCAGTGTCCCCACAGGCACCAACTCACACAGGCCTCATGCCTGCTCGCAAGAGGGGCTTATGCCTCTGCCCCACCTGCACTCGCAGCCTGAACTGCCCCTGCCTCTGCCCTCCTCCTTCCTATCCCCATCCTCCCCCTTCCCCTGCCCCCGCCCTCCGACGTGGACACATTTCTCCACTGAACAGGGAAGACAGGATGAGCACACCCTCTTCCCACCCCACCAGCCCCACCAGCCGACAGAGCAGACTCAACAGCCTGGGACCCTGGGAGCAGGAAGTATGGTTGGCCTCTACATCCAGTCTGGAAGCTTCTTCCAGAGAACAGCAGGGCAGGAAAGCTCTGGCAACCTCCTGCCTTCTCATCGCACGCCTCCTCCGGGGCACCCAGCACGCCCATCCACTTCCTGTAGGGCCCCGGCTGCTGCCCTGCTGCCGAGGGTGGTCAAGCTCAGGCCTGGCTTTTGTCAAACGCCGCCCATCCCGAAGGCCACAGGCCCATGTGGAGGAGAGAGGGGTTGGGGGGGGGGGAGGAGAATTCTCCAGATTTTCTCCCAGCCTCCAAAGGGCCTCCAGAGAGCTGGTTATATAAAGTTTCTTTTTTAAAAGGGTGGAAAGGAAATGTTTGCAAATATTAAGGAGGGCCACTCAGAGCAAATAAGGGGGCGAATGCCCCTCAAAGGACAAGGCGGGTCCCAATCCAGGAATCCCCGGTGCTCCTAAGGCTGGTGGGGGGCGCAGGGGCTACACGGTCTTGTCCCCACTGGGTCTCCAGGCCAAGCTCGGTGCCAGGCAGGAGGAGGCGCTCAGCAAATATTTGCAGATTTAACGAATGAAACAGGGAGACACAGACCAGGGCTGGGGGTGAAGGGAGGGAGCCCGAGGAAGAAGACAGGAGGGTGGCTCCTGCCGGGGAGGGGGCTCAGCAGGGAAGGGGGCTGCTCAGGAATCAGGAAAACTGCTGAGTAAAAACTGTCTTTGAAAAGGCCCCAGATTATTCATCTAAGTCCTCATCTCGCTAAATTTCAGTTCAAGCGGCTGCAAATATTTGAAATGAGTAATTTCTCCTGATGAAGAGAGTCTGATTTTGATTCTGCCTCATTTATTTCGAGATTTAGGGGAGCACCCAGAGGAGAGGGGTTGAGCCTGTCATCAAGCAGCGGCCACCCCCTCTCCCACGCCGTCCCCCACCCCGGTCCTGCCCTGCCCTGCTCCAAAGTTGTGGTTCAGGGGCAGGAGGAGGGTGAGCTATGCAGCTGGAGCAGGGGAGGGAACCCACGGGAGCCCCTAGGCCCAGGCAGCAGAGGGGCGCCCACCAGAGGGCAGAACCAGAGCCAGGTGGCCCCAGGCCTCTCCCATCTCTCCGGGCCTCCAGTTCTGGTCTACTCTGTCACAGCTGACAGCTCTGCTTGGTCACCCCCATCCTCAAGTACCTTCAGTGGCTCCCTAGAACCCTAGGTTACTTCCCCAGCCCCACCTCCTTCAAAGGCTCCTCCTCCTCTACTCAACCCCAGGCCCTGGAAACTTCTCACCACTCCATGGGGCATGAGGCAGGCCTTATTCCTCCTATAAGGCTTGAGCCCAATGTCACTTCTTCTGCGAAGCCTTCCTTGTCCCTGGGAGAAGTGGGGGCCCCCGGGGGGCTCCCCCCAACTGCAGAGCCCTTGTCCCCTGTGCCCCCATCGTCCAGAGGCCTCCTTGCCTCCCTAAGCAGAGTGAGGGCCAGAGCTGGCTCTTCAGCCTGTGCGCTTGCAGCCTGCCGCACTCGTGTGTGCTGGAGAAGCATGTGCGACGGGGATTCATCAGAAAGGCACAACCCAGAAAGGGATGAGCGTACAAATACATACATGGCGGGACCAATGTATTAACACAGAGCCCACCCTGAGCACACAGGGGCCGCCACAGGGGCCCAGGGAGAGGTCAGTCCTCGGCACCCCTCCAGGGCCCGCTGTGGCCCTGGGATGCTGACAATGCAGGTGTCTCTGCAGCGCTTCACCCACGTGTGGAGGGGAGCATGTGACTGGCTCCGGGTCATCTGTCCCCACCAGGAGAAGGCCACTCGAACGGCATCCAGCAAACACTCACTGAATGAAGGGGAGGTCCCTTCTGACTCTGGCACCACAGGAAGGCACACAAGCCCTGGGCGGTGGGCCTGGCTCTGAATGCTGGTCTGACCATTTCTTTTGTTTTGTTTTGTTTTTAAAGACGTTGTATATTTATCCATGAGAGACACACAGAGAGAGAGAGAGAGAGAGGCAGAGACACACGCAGAGGGAGAAGCAGTTTCCATGCAAGGAGCCCGATGATGTGGGACTCGACTCGGGGACCCCAGGATCACAACCTGAGTCAAAGGTAGATGCTCAACCACTGAGTCACCCAGGCGTCCCCTTTTGCCATTTCTTGCCCTTGACCCCAGAGCAAGCCACCCCCCTGGGGTGTGGGGCTTCCAGAGGATCTGCGGTGCCTTCTGCCCTGGGGGCCCCAGGAACCCATGACCCTAGCAACCAGAATAACAGACGTGTTGAGGTGGGCAGACGTGTTGAGTGAGAGCCTGGGCACCCCACGCTAGGTGCTTTCACTTGCATTTTCTCCTGTAAAGGAAAAGCAACCTGTGGGTGGGAGCAGAGGGAGCGTCATGGGTGTTAATTCGTGGGGGCAGCTGGCGACAGGCTTTCACACACAGGGAGCCGCTGAGGCACGGGTTCATTTCAGGCTGTGCTGGCCCTGCAGTGTGCCAGGCTCCGTGCTGGGGGTGGGGTTCGGAGCATGAGTCAGGGTGGGGATCCCATCCCTTGAGGAGTTGCCGTGGCAGAGGTGAGACAAGGAGCATCACTCAGGGTGGATTCAGGGGAGGCTGCCCTCCCAGTTTCTGCGTAGAGGGGCAAAGCCAGACCCAGAACTCCATCCTGGCCTCAAGGCACCAGCGTGGCTGCGGCGGCCAGCTGCTACCAGTCTTCTCAGCAAGGGCTGGGCTCGGCTTAGACCCCAGAGGGGAACGATTTGACCCTGGTGAATGAGGGGGATTCCACCCCCAACCACCTGGAATCCCAGATTTCAAGATATGTATTGTATAAGGGGATGAGGTGGGGTGACAAGGGAACTCCTGGTTTAAAATGTGGGTTCCTAGGCTCCATCCTCAAAGGCTCTGATTCCGTAGGTCTAGCCCAGGCCCAGGAACCTGCATTTGACTACCAGCCCAGGTGACTCTGGTACAGCAGGTCGGGGCGGGGGGCGGGGGGGCGCCACTGCCCATTATTGCATTGGAAGAGCCTGGAAGATCTGGCACCTGCAAACGTGAGGGTGAGCTCCACCTCCATCCCTTCCTTGCTGTGTGGCCTTCAACTTTTTGTTTTTTAAGAATTATTTATTTATTTGAAAGAGAGAGAATGTGAGCAGGGGGAGGGGCAGAGGGAGAGAGAAAGAGAATCCTCAAGCAGACTTCCTGCTCAACATGTAGCCCAAAGTGGGGCTCTATCCCAGGACCCTGAGATCATGACCTGAGCCAACATCAAAAGTCAGACACTTAACAGACTGAGCCACCCAGGTGGCCCTTCAACATTCTTTATGCTGGTGCCTCATGTAGCCATTAGGAGAGGCTGGTGGGTACAGGATTTAAAAGCTCAGGCTCGCCAGTCAGGCCATCGGAGCTTCTGTCCCACCTCTGCTGCTCACTGCCTGTGTGACCTTCCTCAGCCTAATTAACCTCTCTGTGCCACAGCTCCTTCCCCTGCACAGGTGAGGTAATAATAGCACCCACCTCCCTGGACTGTTAATGGAAAATACATGTGTGCTGGCACCCACTGTGGCTCCTGTGCATGAATTCTCAACTCCCCAGCCATATCTCTGCACCTGCCCTCACCCCCACAGCAGCCAAAGGGATCCTGTTAAAGCCTGTGCTCCATCGGCACACACTCCAATCAACAATCCACAGCAGCCTCCTGGTTGGTAGGCCTCTTTCTCACTGCGGCCCACCGCCCCCAGCTGCTCAAAGTCCAGCCCATGTCTGTGCCCTTAGCCTGTCCACCACCTGGCCCCTGGCTCACTTGTCCACCCTCTACCAGAAACTCTCCCTGGTTTGGCTCCTTTTCATTCAAGTCTCAGTCCAAATGTTAATACTTATTGTGTGCTGACTTTTGTGTTTGATTAGAATATTTGTACTTGCTTATATCTTTCTAAAGAAACTCTGAAAGATTATTTAAAAATGAAGAACAGTGACTATTGGGGATGGGAAACCAAGCAGATAGAGGTGGAGAGAGAAGAGGAGCTTTTCATCTTCTGGGATTTGAATCACGTGAGTACTCTTTATGTTCACACAAAAAAATGTATTAATAAATGGACAAATGTAGTTTTTTGGCATCTCAGCCTTCTTAGACAGCTTCTCCCTGACCAAACTTACTAAAGCCGCCCCCTTTCCATCACTCTTCACCCTTCACCTGCTTTGTTTTTCAAATCAAAGTGTGTATTTGATCGTGTGTCCCTCCCATTGGAACATCACCCTGTGAGCACAGGGCCATGTCCCATCCCAGGGCCGTGTCAGAGGTGCTTAATAGATCCCTGTGGAAGGAGTGAAAATCATCCCAGAGCTACTCCCACCTGCCCAACTGTGCACTCCTTCACACATACTCCAGGGCCTACTGATGTTGCACGCTGCATTGAAGCTGGCATACCATCATTGCTCAATAAATGTTTGTTGAATGAATAAAAGACCTGTTAATAGATGAATACATAACTTTCAGAGGGACAAGCAAAGCTTTTTAAGAGGAAAACTCTTAGAAGTATTAGGCACAGAGTAGATGCTCAATACATGGTAGCTACTATAATTATTACTAAAGTATAAATTACTTACCTGGGCCTGTGAGCAAGAAGTGAAGCCGGGAGAACCCTGATGAAAAGATGAAACAATTCCAGAGACACAAAATTCTTCTTTGGAATTTTTTTTCCCCCACTAATTGTATAAGTTCCCTTTACTTTTCAAAAAGTCTCTGCCATTTGGTCTCTGCTTGCCCACCCTCCCTGCTATAAGATGTCCCAGACAGTTTGAGGGCCAGGGGGCCCATCGGAGAAGCTACAGTTTCAGACCAGTGGTCAGGAAGCCCACAGCCCCCCAACAGTCCAAGGGGGCCACACCCAGGTGCAGGGCGTGGGAGAGAGCAGGGGGTAACCCCCTCCCGTTCCCCACCCACCCTAGGCCTCCTCCAAGCCCTTCTCCCAGCAGCCCTGAGAGGCCACAGACATGTGGTAGAAAGAACTCAGCCTCCGGAATCTGACAGCCCTGGATCCTGTCCCAGCTCCTGACCTTCCAGCACATTCTGTGCCCCAGTCACCTTACCTACTTTTTGATATGCCTGGTTTTAGGTTCATCCTCACAACATCTTTGGGAAGCAGCTCTATTCCTGCTGCATTTCACAGCTGGGGAGATTGAGGCCAGAGAATCACTTGTTCACGATTACATTGTGAGAGTGTCCCAAGTCCGATGTCACATCAACCTGTCTGCACTCCTCACTGCCTTATGCGGGTGCTCTACCGTGTGATCCTCAGTCTCCCTATCTGTAAAATGGGGGGCTAGAGTCTTCTTTTCAAATGTATCATGAAAACTTCGTTGTTTGAAAATTGACTCATGGAAGAGTCTGAGGAAGGGGCTCATCAGAGGTTTCCTTCCCTCCCTGGTGAAGCCCTATTTCGGCCCCTCATGGAACAGCAGTGTTGGACAGGTCACCTCCCCGGTCACCCCAGGAGGGCTGAGGATGGCCCGGGAGGCACAGATGGGGCTGCTGGGAGGACCTGCGAGGGTCCAGGGCTCAGCGAGCCTGCATGGGGAGGGGCTGGGGCAAGAGAAAGGCAAAGACTGGTCCTATCTGCTGCGCCCCTGCACACCTCGTCACCACGGCGACGCGGTGCCTGCGGCCTCCATCCTCTAACAGAGCCCACGAGGAGCTCAGAGCTCGAAAGGAGGGGTGGAGAAAGACAGGAGAGCAACCCCCTCCCATCTTTTCTTTCTGCCTTGCAGTGTTGTTTTGGGGGTTTTGTTTTTTGTTTTTTTGCTTCAAATCCAGCCACTGTGTGGTCCTGTCCGGGGCCTCCCGCCTCCTCCCACCTCCTTACTGGTGACTGTCACACGACAGACATTTTTAGTGGTGACAGCTGGCCTTGTGGAACTCGGCTCCAGTACGGGAATGGTTTTTAAAAAAAGAGTGAGCCAAACCACCGCCACTTTAAATAGCAATGCAGCAGGGAGGAGAGGCAGGCTAGCGCGTGCAGGCAGGAGCTCCGGCTGGGTTTCCGCACACGGTGCTGGTGGAGGAAGGGCCAAGCCCAGAGGACCTCAGGGCTGATCCTTCTCGCCTCTGCATTTGCGGGAGGGAGAAACTGAGGCCCCCAGAGGGTGGACGTCACACCGCAGATCACAGGCTTGTGAGCAGGAAGGCTGTGACCCCACCCGGGTGTGTGCGGGTATGACCAGCACCAGGCTCTTCCTTGCGACAAGGCTCCACCTCCCAATGCCACCTGCCCTTTTCTGACCTTGGAGAGAGCCCACTACGATAGGGGTGATGGTGATGGCTTCCAAGACCCCAGTGCTCCCAGATAGGTGCACCAGGAGGGCAGAGGCCCCCAAGGGCCGAAGACAAGCCCTGTCTCTGCAGGAGCTCTGGTAACATTTGCAAGGCAATGGCAGCTACAGGCTAGGATTCCCAGGGGTCCTCCAGCATCCCCTAGACCCTCATATTTGTAGCCGCAGGATCTGGAGCCCGTTGGACTGCTCTCCGTCCAGTCACACACCACGTCCTGGCCCCTTCCGTTCCCCCAAAATTCCCTTTCGTAGCTTGACACTGACCATCATGGGGGTACCGACCCCATGGAAATGGGCAAATGCTACAAATCAGAGCTTCTCTTCTCCTGGGGGCGCTGGGTGCTGTCCATCTACCAGCATGCACGCCACCGTCCAGGCCCAGGCACCCAGTGGCACCCACGGTTTCGCAGACATCACAAGAATCACCTCTGGAGTCCAAGGGACCCAGGCTCCAACTTTGCCCCTTCTGCAACTCACTGTGCAAACTTGGGCGGGTCACTCCTCCATGCCGAGCCTCGCTAGCTCCTCTGTAAAGTGGGCACGAGGGTAGCCGGACACACCTCACGCCAAGAATAGAGGGGGAAAGGAGTGCAGGGTGCTCAGTGGAGGACAAGCCTTCAGGAGCAGCAGCCGTTCTTACCATCACTGCAGTTATGTGGCTCTCTGTGTCTCCACCATCCTGTCCCCCCGCCCGGCCCCCTGCCCTTTGCTTCTGTCATCACTAAGGGGCAACTGATGCTCAGTACAGAGAGCACTGCCAGTTGGGCCTGAGCAGAGAAAACAGAGGAGGAGGCCCCCCTTCTTTGCTCTGGACATCGCGTTTCTCTTTGTGCGCCCTAAGAATGAATTCCCCAAGGCTGCCCGACCGCACCTTCCCTCTGCCCTTCCCTGCTGTAATTGCCTCCATGACCCTAACCTTCAACGCTGTATGGGCCGGTTTGATGCCCACCTCCACCCCCAGAATGTGGGCTCCATGAGGACGGAGTGTTTGCTGCAACATCCGGGGTCTAGATGGGTGCCTGGCACATTGGGAGCAAGAATGTGCCCTGAGGGGCACCTCAGCCAACAGCGTCTCCGAGGCACATGCCAAAGCAACCTGGAAAATTGTGGGTTGGGGATGTTCAAACTTCGAGAAGGGAAACGTGAAACAGGAGGGAAAGATGAGAGAATACTTCTGCATAGCAAGGGGAATGTCTTGTACCCTAAGAACCTCAGTGTACACGTGACCTCGCGCCCTCCTCTGCAGAACCCACTCGGTGTCTCTCTTTTGATCCTCCCAACACCCTGGGAGGTGGATTTTTTTTGTTATCTCCCCATCCCATTTTACAGAGGGCACTGCAGCCCAGAGAGGTGAATCCACTTGCCCAAGGCCACACAGCACCAAGAGAGACTGTACTCTTGCTAGTAACAATCTATTAAAAATTTCCAGCCCTGGGGCGCATGGTTGGCTCAGTTGGTTAAGCATCTGACTCTTTATTTTGGCTCGGGTCATGATCTCAGAGTCATGGGATCAAGCCCCATGTCAGGCTCCTCACTGAGTGAGGAGTATGCTTGGGATTTTCTCTCTCCCTCTCCCTCTGCCACTCCCCCACTTTCATGTGTGCTCTCTCGCTCTCGCTCTCTCTCATAAATAAATCTTTAAAGAAAATAAAAATCTCTAGCCCTGTCCAAAAGAGTCTTCCTGCATCGAGAGAGAACCTTCTTCACCGTGAGGGAGATCAGAAATGAAACAGGCTGGATGTGAAGCAGGGAGAATTCAAGAAGACGCTGAGCAAGGCTTAGAAAGGGACAGGGGGACAGGGTTCCTGCACTGGGCGGGGGTGGGAGTGAAGAGAGGGACTGGAGGGCCTCTGCGGAAATCCATACCCCAGGCTGGGAACTGTGGTCAGTGTCCGTAAATAACAGAGTTACTCTATGTTTCGAGGCTTAGAAAAGAAAAAAGAATGCTAGTAAGTTAAATAAATGTATCAGCATGTCATGGTATGCATTGAGAAACACATTTTTACATGAGAAAATCTTTGGTGGGGTGCCTGGGTGGCTCAGTCAGTTGGGCGTCTGCCTTTGGCTTGGGTCATGATCTCAGGGTCCTGGGATCGGGCCCCACATGGGGCTCCTTGCTCACCTGGGAGTCTGCCTCTCCCTCTGCCCCTGCTTGGTGCTCTCTCTTTCTCACCCATTCTGTCTCTCAAATAAATAAACAAAATCTTTTTTAAAAAATTAAATTAAATTAAAAAATAAAATCTCTGGTTAATAATATCTAATATTTTTAGAGTGACTATATGCCAGACTCTAACAAATATTTTAATATATTAAATTTGTATTTTTAAATGTTATCTTGTTTAATCCTCCCAGTGATCCTGTGTAGGGGTACTACCATCATACATGTGGATCGGTCAGGCTTCTGCTACAACACTGCTGTGTAACGAACAACCCCACCAATCCACTGGCTTGTCACATTTCTCCTCCTCTCTTATAGGTCTGCAGGTCAACTGGGCTGGCTCTAGTGGGTCGGCTGGATTCAGCAACAGGACACAGCTCAGATTCAGGTCAACATTAAGTGCATGTCTCCTTCTAGAACCATCAGCTCCCTATGCCCTGTGTGCCTCATAGCACATGGCAGAGGCTTAAGCAGCCAGGCCGAAAACCCAACCATATTTCAAGCCAATGCTTTTGTCACATCCACTAATAGCAGATCAACCAAACCAAGTCAGGTGGCCAAGGCCTCAATTCAGCAGGCTGGGGAAACAGACCCTGCCTATGCCAGAAGCAGGGACCACAGAGTTACATGGCGAAGAGCATGGATGTATAACTCTATTACAGGAGAGAGTGAAAATTTAAGAATGATGTCCAAGGCAGCCCGGGTGGCTCAGTGGTTTAAGGCTGCCTTCGGCCCAGGGCCTGATCCTGGAGTCCCAGGTTCGAGTCCCACGTCGGGCTCCCTGCATGGAGCCTGCTTCTCCCTCTGCTTGTGTCTCTGCCTCTCTCTCTGTGTCTCTCAAGAATAAATAAATAAAATATTAAAAAAAAAAAAAAGAATGATGTCCAATCTGCCTGCAAGGGGTTTCACAAGTGAGAACACAGGGCCTCACATGGGGACACAAGTGGCCCAAGGTGACACCACTGTTACCATGATTCCAACTGAGATTCTGGCCCAAGCTGTCTGACATCAAAGCCCCTCTGTTCCATGGCTTGTCAGGCAATCCCTGGCACATAATAGGTGCTCAGTAAATTATTGGTTTGTTATCAAAGTGCACACTTCAAACAGGTGCCATTTCTTGCATGTCCATTAAAAGAATCTTTTGAAAAGAAAAAAAAAATCAGTCAATAAATGAAATGTTGGTACCTGGTACAAGATTTGATTCTGAAGAGCCTCAGCCGGGGCAGGAGCTTAGCATCCACAGCGAGAACCTGGGAGGCTCAAGGGAGCTCCACAGGGGCTGGCCACAGAGAGGGGAGGTCAGGCCCACATGGAGGCTGCCCCTGAAGAAGAGGCCAAAGGGAGGCCTGGCTCTCCTTAAGAACCAAAGGCTGAGATTAAGAGAGAGAGAGAGAACGGCCAGCCTGAAGATGGAGCAGCGGAGTCTACGGGGAAGGAGGATCCACTGCTCACTGGGACCTGCACCAGCCACCTCTCCCACGAAAGCAAATTAGGTGAGGCACTCGAGCCAGCCAGTGAGCACAGGAGGTCCGGGGGACTCAGGGTCGAGGCTGTGGTCCAAGGTCAGCTCCAACATGACATCCGCCCTTTCATCTTTTGGGTTGCAGAAGTGAGCAGTGGGGGCGGCGGTGGGTGGATAGTGAGGTTCTAGTCCTGCCCACTGGAGCCCTTTGCTCTGTGACCCAAAATTCAAGTCACACAGTGCCTCTGAGCCTCAGCTTCCTCCCAATTAAAAAAGTGGGGGCACCCGGGTGGCTCAGTCAGTGAAGTGCATCCAACTCCTGGGTGATGGGTACCCGTGTTCATTATCCTATTCTCTCCATTTCTGCTAAGTGCTTGGAGAGTTCCATCTGAGAAGGTGAAGTGCATCCAACTCCTGGGCATCCACACTGGGCGTGGAGCCCTGCTTGGGATTCTCTCTCTCTCTCTCTCTCTCTCTGCCCCTCTCCACCTCTCTCTCTCTCCCTCTGCCTCTCTAAAAAAAAGGAGGAGGCGGGGAGATGGTCAATAAAAGGTAAGGCTTGAGCATCTTCCTAGACACGGTATCACATGGTGCCCAAACCTAGAGCTGGGACACCCCAGTTCATGGGTGAAGCAGTGGCAGCATCGGGCTGTCTCCACTGGGCAGCCCCTCATGAATTAATGCGCTCCAGCAGTGCTGGGTGACCGGTTGCCAACCTCCCCCACCAAAAAAAAGAGAAAACAGAGGGTATTGTGCCTAGTGAGGAAACACTCTGCACCTGTGAGGTTGTCCACCAGAAACAGCGAGCCCGAACCAGGACCAGCCTCTAGACCCAAACGGCAATTTACAGAAAATACAAGGAGCACAGACTTAGGTGAGAAAACACGGTGGGGACCCGGCCAGCAAAGTCCAGCCCGAGGGAGACTCTCCAGGACAAATACATCACAAGGAAGACAATACGGGGTCAGGGACCCTATTTAAGAAGCGATTTAAAACACCGATCTCAACGTGCGGCCCTTAATTTAAATCCTGGTTCAAATGAAAATAATTCTGTAGGAATGCATGTGGTATATATGTCACATAATATGCAATTACATATTAAATACATAAATATAATTATAGATTAAATGCCTAGTGTGTGAATACGCTAAATACTACACAAAAAAAGATATGTGTTTATATTTTAAATATAAATGGAGGCCATTGGAAATTTGATGACACTACCTATGCATCCCACATATATAATTATATGTGAAATATATTTACACTTAAAAGAAATGCAATGATATTGATTCGAGTTTGGGAGGTATCGTAGCTACGTGTTACATTTTGAAAGGCCCTGATTTCTAGAGCTGCATACTGAAGTATTTCCAGATTAAAAATATATATATATATCACGGCTGGGAGTTGCTTCAAAGGAAATAGGGACAGGAATCGGTGGGGACAGGTGAGGTGACCCGACTGTGATTGTTGGCGCACCTGGGCAATGGGTACCCGTGTTCATTATCCTATTCTCTCCATTTCTGCTAAGTGCTTGGAGAGTTCCATCTGAGAAGGTGAAAGCTCCCACCATAAAAAAAAAAATGTATAAAGGGCTTGTCGGGGTTTTTTTCTGATATTTTTTATTGTGGTAAAATACAGATCATGTAAAATTGGCCATCCTGACCACTCTTAAGTGCACGGTTCAGCAGCACAAAGTACATTCACGCCGTCCATCTCCAGACCTCTTTCCTTCCTGCGAAACTGAGATCCTGTCCCCGTTGACCCCTGGTCCCACCCTCTACCCCGGATGACCCCAGGTCCCCCACACCAGTGGGATCACACAGGACTTGTTCTTTTGTGACTGGCCTCCCTGGCTTAGACCATGTCCTCTGGGCTTTGCCCGAGGAGGCAGCAGGAGGCAACATCACCTCCCTTTTGAAGGCCAACTAATATTCTGTTGTTCCGATAGGCCAACCACATCATGTCCAATTGTCCGTCCGTCCGTCCATCTGTCGGTGGACACATGGACTCTTTCCACATTATAACTCCGTGACTCATGCTGCTATGAACATGGCAGTACAGGTGTCTGTTTTTTCTAAGTCTCTCTGAGAAGATCCTAGGGGCGGCCCCCTTTCCAGAAGTGGGAACTCGGGAACCATCATTCCTGCCACACTCAAAATAAAATGTATCAAGCACCTGCTAAGACAGCGCGGACATTGAAGCGAGCAAGGTGGATGCACTGGGCACTACTAGAGCCATCTGTCCCACGGAGTCCCTGTCCCACAGGGTCCAGCCAGCCTCAGGGCCTTCGAGGCAGGGGGGCTCTGGCTGAGTGGTGGTGGGCCAAAAGGGGACCGTGCTCACCAGGGGGTATCACATTCACCGGCCAAGCGAAGGGCAGGGGCAGGACCATTCCGCCCAGCCTATTGAAGTCATCACCCCACAGCCATCCAGGAAGGGACCCTCTCCGCCCCTCCACCCCTCCCTCTCCACAGCCCACCTTGGAACTCTGGAATCTCAGGGGAAGCCTCAGCTGTCAGCACAGCACAGCGAGGCTCAGGGGTCCAGTCTGCTTTAACGGAAGCTAAGCCTGCAGGCAAACTTCTGGGGTGAGTGGGGGTGTCTCTCTCTCCTCATTTTTCTACTCAGTGCCCTGGAAATGAGGTGATTCTTGGAGTGGTGAGGGCTTCTCTTTAGAAGCCAAGAAAGCTTGGACCCATGCATTTCCTGCACCGATCGTGAGCCCCCGTGTGCCAAGACCTGAGCTTCTGGTCTCAGGGGGAATCCAGTCAAGCTGGAGACTCAGACACACCCGCTGGTAGTTCAGCAGTAAGTGCCATGAAGAGTGAGCGGCAGGCCCAGAAAGGGCCCCAGTCTCCACCGAAACAGGGTACCTGGACTGACTCACAGAGGCTGGAAGGGTGCCAGGCCTCCAGGGACTCAGAGGGGAGGGTGGCCACTGTTCAGTGTGAGTCTGAGCCTCAGAAAAGAGGCTGGGGGAGGGGGCAGGGCCAGAGAATGAAAAGCCTGTTAGCAAAGGAAGAGAGTCTGGGGCAATAGGGAGCCATTGAAGACTGTTTGGCAAGGGATACCTGAGCAGATAATGCCCTCAAAGGTTCCATCGCTCTGGCTGCCAGGGTGAAGATGGGAGAGGGCAGGCTGGGGGAGGGCACAGGGGTTGAGGGTCCCACAGCAATCACCCAGTGTCTCCATCCCAGTCCTGGGAACGACCTGCAGGGCAAGCCCCCATCCCACACACAGCCTGGAAACTCCAGAACTCTCCAGGGCTTTGTCTTTGGCCTCCACCCCAACCTCCTCCCAAGGACGCAGCTAAAGACACAGAGCCCCAGAAGGACTCACGTGGGCCTGAGCAGTTAAGAACTTGGGATGGAAGTCAGAGAGCCATGCTGGCCCCTTGGTGTTCATGAAGCCTCAAGAAGGTTGCCACCACTGGGCCTCAGTTTCCTCACCTATCAATGGGCATATGTACATTCTCCCCCTTCAGGGAGGTGAAGAGAACCAATGAGAAATAAGCACCAAGTTCTAGCACAGCGCTTGCTGGACAAATGTTGGTGACTGATTACCAGTGAGTATTACTATTACATACAGCCCAACAGTCCCTAAAATCCCAACCCCTCCACCACGGGGCAGCAGGGTTCAACTGATCCTGGTCTTCTCTGACCTGCCTTTTTCTGACTCCTTCTGCTCAATTCTCTAACCGGTGAAATCCTGCCTTGCCTCAGAGCCCTGCACAAAAGTCACCTCCTCCAGAAAGCCTGCCAGGATTCCCCCCTCCCCACAACATGGAAATTCTCACATCCACAGCCCCCAGCACTCACCTCTGAGGCAGCTCCTAGCTTCCCTAGCCATGAAAAGCTTGTGTCACCTTGTCACCTCCCCCTTCCAGCCAAGAGGGCTGAGGTCCTAGCATAGAGGCTGGTATGAAGCAAGAGTTGAACAAATGTGGGATGGAAGAGTAGAAGGTGGACAGATAAGTGGGTGAAACAAGTATAGAAACCCGACTCAAACTTGCGTAAGCCAAAGCAGATAGCGGGCTCAGGCAAGGCTGGATCCAGGTGCTCAAATACTATCATCTCTTTTTCTCTCCCTCTCTGTCCTTCCCTCTACCGTGCTGGCTTCATCTTCGCACAGGTGTCCATGTGGTTGACCCCAGCAATAAACCCTACCAGCCCAGACTGCCAGCAGAAAGACAGCCTCACCTTCACATGATGGCGCCCACCAAGCCCTGTGGCCAGAAGGATGGCCAGGCCAGGATCACATGCTTGTCCCCAACAGAGGATGGGGAACCACATGACCTAGGGAACTGAGGGGGAGGGCTGGGTGCTGCGCAGGTAAAAACAACAGCCGCCGCCCCCCCCCCACCTCAACGTTCCCAGTGTCACCTCCTGGGGTGAATCTGCAGGCTGCTCTGGGGGAAAGTGAAGGGTAGACAAGGGGCCCTCTTCAGAGAACTGAGCCCCAAGAGGAAACCCACACGTAAACACATCACTGGGAGCCTCACCACGTCAGCCAGAGCAGATGGCCCACGGAAGGTGTCCGCGGAGGAGGCTGGCCCCTTGGCCAGGGGGCGGGGGGTGACTTGCCTCCCAACCCTCCTCCCCCAGGGGTCCTTGGCCCCCACCACCCCCACAGGGCAGCAACCCAGACTCAGAGAGAGGAGGCCTGACTTGGTCCTGATTCCGGTGGAGGGTTTCAGGGTGAGGGGGCAGTGATAACTGGAGTCAGAGACCACACAAGTGTTCCAAAGCAGTTCTCCCCTCCTCCCTCCCAAGGACAAGGACAGGACAGTGACAACAAGAACTGCCCCGGACTGGGCACTGGGCAGGCCCTGTACCACTCTACGACACAGCTAGCATCCTCAGTATCTTACAGGCAGGGACCCTGGGATCAGAGAAGGGGTGTCACCCGCCCAGTGTCACATGGTTCTCACCATGTGAGCTGGGACTGGCCCCCGGGTCTGGGTGCTCGCAGAGCGGTGTCCCCGACACCCTGCTGCTTCCTTCCACTCTAGACCAATGGCCCTCGAACTCGGTCCTGGCGCCTCTGCCCTGGAAGCTGCTGAAAATCCCATATTCCCCGGGCCCCTCCTCAGACCTGCTGCAGCCCTGGAATCTGCATTAACCGCCCTCCTGGAGGTTCCGAGACAGCCAGACCTGCAGGCATCTGGGAACACCATCTGGTTTCCAGAATATCAGCTCAGAAATCCCGCCAAAGGGGTGGGGATTCAGGTGCGGATAATTCTCATTCCTCAGAAGCCCAAGCATCCCACTGGTGAGAGGACCTCTGAGGGACAGGTGCCACCCCTGTCCCTCCCCATCCTTCGTGGTCCCACATACCCGAAGCTTTTAACTGAGATACTCAGTCCCTTCTCGGGTTCCAACACAGATGTACAATTCCCACCGGGACTGGGGCAGCAGGGTGGGAAGGGGGGGTCCTCCGGCCAAGTCTTTCTGCGTGTTCCAACCTCTTCATGAAGAAGAGTCCGCCAAGCCTGGAGAGAGTCTTCCCTGCGCGTGTGAAGAGGTAATCGATTTGCTTCCCCATTCTTTATTAATCAAAGGCAAACCACAGCCAGCCGGGCCTCTGATCTAGGGAGCGGGGCCACACGGAGAGGGTGCCATTCTTGCCCGGGGCGCGGACACCCAGCACCTCTGATGGGGCACGGGGCCTTCATTCCCGCTGAGCTTCCTCAAGTGTCCAGAACACTCCCCAGAAGCCAAAGGGCCCAGCACACCAGGTAGGAAGCTGGGGCTCCCGGCAGGGAGTGCTGAGCGGAAGGGATGAGTAGGCCAAGAACAATCTGCCAAGGTTACCGAGGAGGCAAAGCCCAGGTGCTGTCAGCTGAGGCCGGGGCTTCCTGCTTTTCTCTTAGATGTAACCAGAGCCTGGGAGCACGTCCCCATCCCTGGGAGTCTCTTGGCCACAGCACCAGAGCTGGGAAAACAAGACCAGCAACCCAGTTAAAGCCCACTTTTGCAAAGATGCTCCCCCCCCCCAGAACGCACTGGGCCTGAGAACCCCCAACATCTGGCCTGAATCCTTCCTGTTTCTGTCACATCTGGGATGGGGGCATAGAAACGACCCTCCCCCCCCGCCCCAATTTCCCACCACTGGCTTCTGACAGCTGAAGAGCCCGATGTAGGAAAGGCTTGTCTGGGATCTCACAGAGGCTCACTCAGCAGATATTTGCAAAGAGCCTCAGTTTCCCTTCTAAGTAACAAGGATGCCGAACCCTCCCTCATCCCCCATCTCCCTGCCCATCTCCTGGGACAAGCCAGGACCCTGAAACAGGAGGGGGTAGGGGGCTGAGTCCAGGCCCGGCACTGAGCCCCAGCCAAGCCTGGGCTCTGGGTCCTGCCCAAAAAAGCCACCCACTCACTTGAGATTAAACAGACACTCCTCTCCTCGGTTCCAGCTCCTTCAGAGGCCCCCACGTACCTCACCACCTCTCACACTGGCCCCCTCCTCACTGTCCTCTGCCTTCTGGACACCCCTCTCCTACTGCTCCAAAAGCCCCAAGTCCCCTCTGGCCCTAGGGCCTCCCCCCATGCTGTTCCCTCAGACTGGAACACCCTTCCCTGGTCCTGACCTGGCCAAGCCTGGCGTCTGTCCATTGAAGGCTTGCCCATACCTGGGGTCTCGTTCCGACCCCTGTGCCCGCCCCAAACTCTGTTAGGGTCAGCTTATGTGTTACTGATGGCTGAATGGCTCTGATTCCCCCTCGCCCCCACCCTGACCCACCCTGACCGTTAGCACTGTGTACCCAGAGGGCCAGACACAGTTCACAGTAAGTGCTCAGCCAGCGGAGAATGGCAAGATTCCCGCCAGATCACGGGTTTTGGGGGGTTTGGGGGGTGTAGTCGGACGCCGCGGGGCTGAGGTTACAGAGCGGAGGGTGAACGAGTCCAGGCTGGGGCAGGCGCCCGGCCCCGCCCCTTAAAGGGTCCTGGAGAACTCGACGGAGCCGTCCCGGGGTCCCCGACGTCGTGAGGTTTAACCCAAAGGGCCTTCCACGCACCCAGACCCCACAGGGCAGGGGACCTGGGCTCCCCGCCGACAGCGCGCCCGAGCGCTCCCGGCGGCTCCCTGCAGGTCCGGGCCCGCGGTGGCGCGCCCCGGACCCAGGGGTTCAACTACAATTCCCATGATGCCCCGCTCCGCGGCGGGCCCGGGCGGAGCGAACGCCGGCGGCACCGCCCCTCGCGGCCTTCTGGGAGTTGTAGTTCTCCCCGGAGGAGCGCGGCCTGAGGACGAGGGCGTCTAGGCGCTCGCTCTGGGAAATGGGGAGGCTACGCAGCTCCCGCGGGAAGGGAGGGGCTGAGGGAGCAGGCTGCCTGCTGGCCTGGCTGCAGGGCCTTTCTCTCCAGCAGCCTCTCTCCCAGCATTGTTTCATAACAATAACAGCGACTCAATTTTGTGAGCACCTACTATGTGCTGGACCCAGTACCAATCTCCGGGAGGATAGAGGAAGACAGACATGGTCCCCGTGTTTGTGAGCGCCCAGTCCAGGCAGGGAGGCCGACACGGGACATTTAATTGCACAAGTACTTAATTACTTGTGCCGGATCCAGAGGAGTACAGCATAAGGCTATAATAGCAGGAGTGACAGGGAGGGTGGTGGTGACTATTTTCTGAGCCAAAGAGACGCAGAGAATAGACAATGGGCTGGAATCTTTGCAATTCAAAGGGTGAATTTGATGGGTGGGGTGAGAAAATCAAGTCCCATCCTTGCCAACTTCTTCATTATTCCCAAGAAGAAATTGTCCCAGAGAGACGAGGGGACTTGCCTCTCACCCAGCCTTGCACACAGTGGGTGTGAGGAAGAGTTCCAGGCACAGACATCTAATGCCCAGAGTCCTCCCTCCGTTGGGCAGAGCCCAGCCCTTACTCTGCCGAAGGTCTTCACCTCCCTGAAACTGTTTCCCCCTCAGTGACCCTCATGGGGTAATTCTAGCAGAAAAACCAAAGATGATGGATATGCAACCAGCGTTTTACAAGCAGGAGAGGTGCCAGTGTGAGTCACTTTCCGTTCTGTGCCCCAATGTGATGCCGTGGGACAGCCAGGAGCCATCTACAGACTGCCGCCAGGTGCCAGCCAGGGGACAGGCTGCCAGGGCTGGAGGTCCGCAAAGGAGACCCTCATGGCTCGAAGCCCTTCTCTGAGGAGCCAAAGTTTCATCTGAGCCCTGAGGTTGAGGACAACCCAGTCAAGTCTCTAAGGCAAGCATGGAATGTTATGTTCCCAGTGACATGTCACAGGTGTTTAGGTGAAACCGCAGAGCTTCAGTGCACATCGGACCATGTCACCCCTCCTATAAAGCCATCCATGGCTCCCATCAGCCGTCCACATGACGTCCACAACCCTTAGCCTGACCCTTGCCCACTCCTTGGCCTTCTGTTTCAGAATTCACCAAGCCCTTCCCTCCAAGGGGGCCTTAGCAGACCTTTGGCCAAAGCTATGAATTGGCAACCCAACAGGCACTTCTCCCTTTCTTCCCTCTGCTGTAGAGACAAGAAAAATTTAAAAACTCCATTTCCTCAGCCTTTCCTGCAGTTCAAGGTCACCATGTACCCTGGTTCCAGCCAATGAGATAGAACAGAAGCCCTTGGGGAGCAATCTCCTTCGTGAATAAAGAGATGGAGTCTGGCAGGCAAAGGCCTTTGGCCTCTTGCTCTTTCCCTTCTTTCTGCCTGGAACACAGACTCAAGGCCTGGAGATTTAGCAGCCATGTTATGGTTATGAGGTAACAACGTGAGACCTCCTCATTGAAGATAGCAAAAAGGAAGACAGAAAGAGCCAGGGTGCCTGGTGGCATCTGTAAGCCACCACACCCACCCCTTATGGCTCAGCTCGGGCTTATCCCTGTCTAAGTCAAAATCCCTCGCCTGTTTAGGCTACTGTAGTAGAATTTCTTTATCTGCAATTAACATGATGCTGACAATACACAGCCTGGCCCGAGTGTCCCTTGCTTAGTGCCGGTCTTATTTGTGTCCTTACAAATCCTACAGGATGCTTATTGTACTCCAGTCTGTATGCTGGCCTTTTTGGGTTCTTTGACCAGGCTGAACTCATTCCTGCTCCAGGACCTTTGCACTGCCCCCCACCTACTCATGGCTGGCACCTTCCATCATTGAGGGCTCAGCTTCAGTGCCACCTTCAAAGGCCCTCCACGCCCACTGCACAATCTTAGGGGGTCCCCCCAGACACCTCTACCGCGTGACCCTGCCTATTTTTACCACCATTCCTTATTGCTAGCTGATCCTCTCTGGCATTTTCATTTCTTCATTTGCTTATGATACAGAATGTGAGCTTTGTGGGAGGGGGTCGGGATTTTTGCCTGTATCACTTACCCTGCATCCCAGGTGCCGGACACATAGTAGGCATTCACTAAAGGTTTGTTGGATTCATTAAGTAATTAATGCTGCTGTCTCTGCCCCATGTGCTCTCTCTCCCGCTTCACTTGGGAACTCCACACCTTCCTTAGAGCCGTCTCCTCCTAGGAAAGCCTTACTGGTGCCCGGACATGGCCCGGGTCAGGTCTGGTTCCCACACCTGTGACTGTCAGTGTCTCTCCTCCCCTGCCCTTTCACTCACGTTTGTAAGAAGGTGACAGCTCCTTCTGTTAGATGCCATATCCCATCCAGGATGTAACATCCAAGAGGGCAGAACCCATCTTCTTTGGTTCCAGTTTTGTGGCCCATGCCTGGCACAGGCGGATGTGTTGGTCAAGTGAATGAATGACAGGAGCTACTTGCTGACTGTGCCAAGCACTGGGGAAGGGGCTACTTCAGTACTTGATCTTGTTCTTTTTTTTATTTATTTATTCATGAGCGACACAGAGAGAGAGAGAGAGAGACAGAGAGAGCCACAGGCAGAGGGAGAAGCAGGTTCCATGCAGGGAGCCCGATGTGGGACTCGATCGCAGGACCCCAGGATTGCACCCTGAGCCGAAGGCAGTCAACCACTGAGCCACCCAGGTGCCCCAAGATCTTGGTCTTGACGGCAGGGATCACTTATAGTCCCATCCACCACCACCAGGCCCCACCCCCACCGCACTCCCTGCTACAGGTAAAACTAAATCAGATCTGCCTTGTTCTGAACAAAGGGGCAGCTGCCCAGACGGGCGCCTGCATCAGCAACGCTAAGCAAAGCCAGCCTGGCTGCATGGCCCAAAGGGCTTTAGGACTGTTCCTCAGCGAGATTTTGCCCCTTCCTTCCACCCCATCCTCCTTCCTCACCCTCTCCCCCCAAATAACAGCACAAACCCTCCGTCCTCACGTGGAATTTTTCGTCTTCAAAGCACTTTTATAAACATGAGCTCATTAGCAGAGCAGCCCCTTGACACCAGGAGGCTGCTCCCTGGGTGTCTTCTGAGTCATAGCGCCAGAGTTTACCGACAAAAACAAGTTTTTCCCATAGAGTGAATGTGGCACCACAGCCAAGATCACTGTGTCTCAGAAAAAAAGGAAGGAGGAAAGAGAGACACACCGCCTCTGGCAAGAACCAGCGGAGCGCCAGGCCTGGTGTCAGCACCGGGAGAGCTCGGGCACGTGCCCTTGCCTAAAGCCGGAGTGCCCCTGGGGGGTAGGGGCCCCAGTGTGCCCCCCACAGTGTGGCACTTCTTCCGGCATCTCTCTCCTGCCCTACGTCTGCCTTTCCGCCACCCACTCTGTCCCCACCCAGGCACACAGCCCCAGCCCAGCCAGCAGGTGACCGCTGTGTCCTCACAAAGGAGGGAGGCGGCATCAGCCATCTGGTCCAGAGGGTGGCTGCTTTGGGTGAAGGAAGTAGGGTTCAAATCCCAGATCTTCCACTTACAACCCCAGAGACCCTGGGTGAGCAACTGAGGCTCCATTTCCCCCTCTGAAGAATGGGGCCGTGTGGGGACCACATCACTCAGAGTTGGCCGCGAGCGGAGTGTGAGATGGTGCGTGACAAGCACCTGTTCTCCGCAAAGGGTGCGGTTTCCAGCCTGGCTGGTGCTCGGGCTCACAGAGGGGCTTCAGAGGCAAGGCCTGCACGTGGGAGCCTACCGCAGAAGTGGGGGCTGTCTCCTCTCCCTGAGAGAGAGCCTGGTCTTGGCCACCCCTGCCTCCATGCCCCACACCAGCTCACGTACAGGAGAGGCATTTAATGAAGGTGCACAGAAACCACCACAAGAGCTAGACCGGCTCATGGTAGAAGCCCTGGGAAGACAGCAATCTAGACACTCCTCCTCTCTGTCCCAGCATACGCTGATGAGTCCTACTGTGTGCCCGGACACTGTGGCCAAAGCTGGTAAGAGCGCTGAGGGTCTCTGCACAACACATCCCAGCTGCCTCCTGCTTCATGCTGGAGTGAAAAGGTCGGGATGCACGTGGCCCTCAAATGTGGGCTCCTTGAGAACAGAGCCCCTAGCCTCCCACTGGGTGTCTGGTTCACCTTTTTCTTCCCTCCTCACAGAAACTTGCTTTTCAAGTAGGCAACTACAGCTCAGATAAAATATTCACCTCCCTTTGTAAGAATGAGGAGGCTCCTGCTGGGAACATCCAGGAAATCAGTTGTTTTTCTCCTAAAAAGAGAGAAAACCGTCTGGGGGGAGGGGGGCAGCTTTTGTTCTTTGCCCTTCACTTTTTCTCAATCTTCATCCTAAATTTCCTGCCTGGAATGCTGTCATGATTCCTGGAGGTGAAGCAGCCATTTTGTACCTTAAGGATGAAAGCCCCACACTTGGGTTGGTGGAGCAGGAAGCCGGAGCCCGAGGGGCATCGGGAGAGGCTGCCCCGGGCCTGACTGCATCCTGCAGGACTGTCTGGGTTCTGTGCTTAAGCCATCTCAGTCGGGGTTCTGTGCCATGAAGCTAACAGCAAACCCTGACTCATCACCAGGCCACCCAGGAGACTCGTGGCGCTTCGCACAAGGGCCAGCGCAGGGCAGCTGCTTAATAAACATGAGTGAGCACTGCAGTGATGGATGGATGAGGCAGACCAGACCTGCCAGGTGCCCTGCGCCGCACACAGCAGCACCTAAACTGCAAAGACATAAAGGGGGTAGTGACGGACAATCCCATCAGATCGAGGAGGCCTGGGGTCCCGGCCAGCCTCCCCTAGGCCATGCTGTGTGACCCCGAGCAAGTGCCTACCCATCTCTGTGCCTCAGTTTTTCTATCTGAAAAATAAATGTTTGGGACTTTGGGTGGGTCTGCAAGGGCAGTGGCCCCTGAGGTTCTTTCCTTTTTGTGCCGGTGAGAGAGGAAGGGAGCTCCTCTCACCTGTGAATCCAAATTCCATAGAGGGGAGAATAAAAAGAATCAGCTACCAGGTTGGTTACTATCTGGGAAGGGCTGGCCTTGACGAAGCTTGCCCCGTGCCAAATGCTGTGCATCGTCCCCACCAAGTCTTCCCACCACCCTGGGACCCGCGGGCTCTCCTAAGCCCTGTTTAGCAAATGAGGACACTGAGGCTTGGGGGTTAACTAGCTTGACCCACCCTGCCCGGTGAGCGTGTGGCAGGCCAGGGCTGGCGAGCTGGAGAGATGAGATGGGACAGAGGCCTCATCCCCAGGTATGGGGGGGAGGGAGGAGGACCCGCAAGGCATGAAGTCATTTTCCCCAGGGTCCCCGGGGAAGGAAGTCAGCAGGCAGTCCCAGGTCTTTCTGCCTCCAAAGCAGGTGCCCCTGACCACCGCACCACCCTCCCCGGAGGAGTTGGCCATGGAGGGTAGGAGGACAGAAGATTGCACAGACACCAGTGTGAACCATGCAGTGTTTGCTCTGCAGAGATGCTCAGAGCCATGGGGACAAAGAAAAGTGAATGGTACAGGGGCCCGTCGATGGCTCAGCGGTTGAGCGTCTGCCTTTGGCCCAGGGCATGATCCTAGAGTCCCGGGATCGAGTCCCACATCGGGCTCCCTGCATGGAGCCTGCTTCTCCCTCTGCCTGTGTCTCTGCCTCTCTCTGTGTTTCTCATAAATAAATAATAAAATCTTGAAAAAAAAAGAAGAAGAAGTGAATGGAACTGATGAGGATAGTTTGAAGGGGTAGAGCAGGGACAGGCTTGTATTCTGGGCAGGAGCACTGGGCACTTGTTCCACTGTGTTCTCTGCAGGTGGGGGATGACTGACTGTTTTCCCCATCAGTCCGTGAGCTCTTCTAGAATCTTCCTCAGGACTTATCACAGACCAGGGCCCAAGAGAGGGAGAGAGAAGGACTGAATGAGACCCAGCAGTGCCCCCAGGCACCCCAGGGTGAGCGGGCAATGATGGCAGGAGCTCTTGCACAGTCCTAGCATGACTTCCCCCCTGGTTGGCCCTCACTTTTTCCCACATCTCCCATGACTGCAGCCCTCCCTTTCTTCCCTATGGGGCAGTGGGGGTGTGGCGGCTTGGGAGGGCCAGAAGTGCTGGCTGACAGGGGAGGCCAGAGAGGAGTCTGGGGAGGGAGGTTAGACTTCTGTTAGAGTCAGTGTGACCTTACCCTCTTCCCCCCAAATTCTGCATGATTGTCAAGCCCTCGGGTGGTTCCAAGGCCAGGCCAGGTTTGAAACCCTCTGACTTAACCTGTGCGGGTCTTAGTTTCCTTATCTGGAAAATAGGGGAGTGAAAGCCGCCCCCCCCCCCCCCCGGCCCCTCCATCCCTGTAGCATAGCTGTGAAAACAGCGAGATGGTGCTTGGGAGCGTTTAGCACAGGGGAAGGGCCCTACACATAAATGGTGGTGACTGCTATTCCACACATTTGACCAGTAAGCGGCCACAGCAATGAGGCCATGGCCCTGACCTCTATGTAGCCCAGGAGATGGCCCAGAGACTGTGCAAGAACCAGAGGATCATTTCGTTTGTGACAAGCCCACTGTGACCAAATAGTCGTTCAGTATCTCCCAGATCATTTTTAAAATGCAAATCTGATCAACAGAGAGGAGAGCCTAATGTAGTAATTAGCAGAAGGGAAAAGCAGAAAAATGGATAAACCAGAAAACAAAAAAATCAGCCTCCTCCACTAACCCCATAAATATGCCCAGCAAGAGGCAAATATTAATTGCTTCTTCCACTCGAACCCCCTGTTTGCAGGATCTATTTGTGTTTGTTTTAACAAATGCTGCAGGAGCCAGCCCCCAAAACCATCTCTTTGGAGGAGCCCAAAGTCACCAACAAAACAGACACCTGGCTGGGCTGGACCTGGGAGAGTTTTCTCTTAAAACAAATGCACCCAACTGTCACTTTATTTGTATGATACCGAGGAGTGGAAGGGTGGCTACATTTACCAGGATTGTAAGTACTTGCAGGTATTCGGAGCTGTCCAAAACTTGCCTTCTGGAAAATAATAATCCCACAGAACATTTAAAGAATGATCGTGGTATTGGGGCACAAAGACAGTTTCAACAAACTCCAAAGTAAAACACATTCTCAACACAGTGAAACAAAATCTTAAATTAATAGCTAGAGGATTTTCTTTTTTTAAATCTAACTTGGTGGGAATTTGGAAAGTGATTTCCAAAAAATTCTTGAGATAAAAAGGAATTCGAAAGGACATTATATACTATTTAGATGTTTCATACTGTGTGGACATTAGATAAAATGAGAGTGCTGAATGCTGAAACAGGATGCAGCCAAAGCAATACTCAAAAGGAAAATTCATATCCATAAATATACCTAAGGTTTCCTAAGAAAGAGATTCCTTTAAAATAAAAATTTTTAAAGGTGACTTATTCATCAAGCAGCCCCCAATAAGGGGAGAAACTTCTGCCTAGATTGTCTTGCCAAGTTTCCCTAAAGCTCATAAAACCCAAGAAAGTTCATATTTGATTTCCTCTCCAGAAACTCTCCACCTCTAGACTTGGTGATGATGAAGTTCCAGGAGTAACAGAGATGTGTAGATATGCTCTGGGTTTACTATCTGTGATAGACAGAAAATGAAAGTGAACCAGAGAAAGTCCTATAGAGAACCCTCACCCCCACTTCTGTTCTCATTAGTGGCTGCCTTTGCCTGAAGCTTCCGGAAGGGCACTGGATAAGGACTCTAAGGAGGCCAAAGTTCTAGGCTCTGGTGTTTCCATGCATTAGCTGTGTGACTCTAATCAAGTCACCTAACATTTATGCAGCAGTTGGCTTTTGCTACAATGATGCCGTATAACAAACAACCACAAGCTCTCTGAGGCCTCCTATGCACACACTTATTCTCACATGCACTGGTCTGTAGGTTGACTGAAATTTGGCTGCTCTAGGCCGGGCTCCACCAGGCAGTTCTGTTTCATGATGTGGATCAGTTGAATTTGGTCTCAGGATGTGGGTTGGATTCAAGTCTGTCCCATTTGTCTCCTCATTCTTTTTGGATAAGAAGCTAAATGGGACATAGTTTGTCATAACGTATCACAAAGATGCAAGATGTATAGCAAAGACAAGCAGTACCTCCCCAGGTCTCCTCATAAGCATGAGGTCTCTGCTCCCCATAGTCCATTGGCCAAAGCAGGTCATATGGCCAAGGCCAAAGTCAGGGGAGCAGGGAAATCTATTCTGCCTCAAGAAGGGGATTGAATAATTGCTGAATAACTCAACCTGTCCTGCCTTCTTAGCTTCGGTTTTCTTATCTATAAAATGAAGTTGATGAAAATTCCTACCTCTTTGTAGGGACAAAACTCTTGAGCTCTGTTCTAAGCTCACCATACCTGAACCCTGCACTGGTTGGCACTGGACTTGGGTTATGTCCCACTGCTGCCCAGTGGGAGGATGGGGCTGCAAATCCTGAAGCTGGGCTTGGAGCCAATGCCACCCAAACCACAGCGTTGTCTCTTGATGGAGAAGAGCCGGAGCCTATATTGGGAAGTTCACCACAGAGCCCACTAGCAGTGCCACACATGTTCTTGTTAACGGTCAAATCTCATTGCTGAGTTTCCCAAATTGCTTGAGTCTTACTAACACGTCCACAACAGGGATCCCCTCCCATCCTCAGGCCCCTTCTGGTGCTCCAAGCAAGGCTGGCAGCATTAATTTTCCCAGCTGCCTTTTCGGCTCCAATGGTATCTGAGTGCCTCTGGCCTAAGACTAGCCTGGTGGGTGTCCTTGCCCAGAAACAAGAAGATAAAGAGACTCATGCAGACTCTCTTCACCATCTGGTCTCAGGACAATTCCCCCAGTCAGTGCAGCCTTATCTTCAAAATCATGAGGAAGCCAAAGGCAGGAGAGTAGAGTAGTGAAACATCTGGATTCTGGGGAAGAAAAAAACTCAAGTGCAAACTCCACTCTGCCCCTTTCTGACTAAATTTAAGCAAAGCAAGTAAGCTCTGGGAAGCTCAGCTTCCTCATCTGGGAAAAGGGGCTCCTGACTATCATGTGGGCATCTGCATGGGAGGGTGGAAGGATGATTCAGAACACTGGCTCTGGAATGGGGGCGGCATGGGGTTAGACTCTCAGTTCTTCTGATGAAGAATTCCTGAAAGGCTTTGGTCTTTTCATCTGTAAAACGGGAAGATACTAGCTGCCGGATGGGATGCGTGAGATCCCATGCTGTCAACCACTGAGTGCAATGCCTAGTACACACTCAGTCCTCAACAAAGAATGGTTCCCCTCCCTTCTCATGACCCCCCAAAATATCAAGTTGTTCGCCCTAATCAATATGGAACAGAACTAGTCACTAAACATGTAATGATGAGATATGTCGTATAATGTGCTTATAAACGTTAACTAGTCCAATGAGTAAAATATCCAGATTTGTCAAAATTTAACATATATCCAGGTTTCAGAGATATAAGATATAGGATGGGGAGTGTCTTAGAAAAGATTAGTTCAGGGGCACCTGGTGGCTTAGTGGTTGTGCATCGGCCTTTGGCTCAGGTAGTGATCCCAGGGTCCTGGGAACGAGTCCCACATGGGGCTCCCCGTGGGAAGCTTGTTCTGCCTGTGCCTGTGTCTCTGCCTCTCTCCGTATTTCTCATGAGTAAATAAATAAAAATCTTTTTTTAATAATAAAAATCTTTTAAACAAAATTAGTTCAGCGTCTGATAATACAGTAAGAAATCAACGTGTTGAATAATGTCTGATTTCATTACCTTGGAGTAGCCTTGTCTCCCCGAAAATATGCATACCATTGGAGAACACACTGTCCTTTCCCCCTTCTCTTTTGTCCCATAAAGAGTTTAGCACATAGTCAATACTCAACAAATATCTGTTGAAAATGTAAATCAATCTATCCCTCGATTCATCACAGAACCAACGGATGAATCAACAGGACTGCTTGTTGATTCAGGAACTGTGTTCACTACTAGGGGAAGGGAAGACTGGTTAAAACCTTTTTCTTTTCAAGAGAGACTTCTCGGCTACACTGATATTTAAATATATTTTTATTCACATCTGTAAAGCTAAAACACTTGTTCATCAGGATCCTTTCACACAGGCAATATTTGTTCATTGAACAAACACTAATTGGACGTCCATTATTTGCTGGACACTGAGCTGCCAAGCACAGAAACTTCTGTCCCTGCCCTCAGTTTACAGCCCAGAGGCAGAGACACATACACATGTAAAAAAAAAAAAAAAAAAAAAAAAAAAAGTAAGTAAACAAACATTTTCTTGGTAGTGTGGGATGTGTGATCCATGAATTGGCCAAAGCTCCCCTTTATCTTTCATCAAGGACTATTTGTCAGTGACAAAGCTGTGCGTTTACTGAACTGGTCTATGCACCTGCTGAGCCCACCTAAGGACTACATTTCCCAGCCTCCCTTGCAGCTAGGTGTGCCGAGACTCAATTCTGGCCAAAGAAACTGGGAGGCATGATGATTTGGGTTTTGCTCTAAAACATCCTGCTGAGTCCTCACACTCGGTCCTACCGCCTCTGTCTGCGATGCTGCCAGCAAAGAAAACTTCTTGGATGGTGGAACCGCATAATCGGAGGAGCCTGGAACCTGGAGGAAAGCTGTCTGACCTGTCTGTGCTGGATTGCAACGGGAGGAAGAAAGAAACTTATATTGGGTCTAGCCTCTAAGATTTCAGGAACGATTTTTCCTGCAGCCGAGCATAGCCCAACCCCGAACGCTGAAAACCAGTGAAATCAAGTTGAATATATGAACCGAAGCAGCATGGAAGGTTCACGGGTCCACATGGACGATCACGAGCCTCAGCTCTCAAAACCTGGGCACCACCATCTACCTGCCAAGTGCCTCCCCAGGTGTTGAGTTAAAAGAGCCGACCCTGGAGGCAAACCAGTCTAGATTTCAGTCACTTAACCTCTCTGTGCCCCAGCCTCCTCATCTCTAAAATGGGCATGATAATCAATGTACGTCCGTCATAGATGCTATCATGAAGATGCAACAAGATGATTTGTGTAAAGAACTTAATGACCGGTACATAGTAAGTACTCAATAAATAGGCTAAGAAGAGCCACTGGGAGCCACCACCAAGAACACAAAGCAGAGACCCATTTTGCTGCACCCCCACCCCTGGGAGGTCAGTTCTGGAGAAAGGCTTCTGCCCCCAGCACAGACCACAAGGCTCCACTCTCCTCCTACCTGGAAGCCTCTCCCCTTCCTGTCCCTCTCAGCCAAATTAATCCAGCTCCTCTGAGGTCACGGGCAGGGCTCCTGCTCACATTTCCACCCCTCCTGCAGCCAGAGCCCTGTGTGTGTGTGTGTGTGTGTGTGTGTGTGTGTCTGGGAGGGGGTGGGGGAAAGCAGGTGGAAGGGAGGAAAGAGCTGGGTTTCAGAGGACCAAGTGTGCATCCTGCCCCCTATTCCTCCACTCATTAGGAGGACGCTGCTCAGAAGCTTCTTGTCTCTGTGCCTTGGTGTCCTCAACTGTATGACAAAGGTGATGATAGCACCTGGGTCCCCAAGAAGTTGGATGGGTTCACTGACGACATGGATGTCCAGGGTCCTGCCGGGTGCCTGTTCTCCAGCACAAGATCCAGAACTAAAATCCTTTTTAGCCCCATGTTTAAAAAAATAAAAAGGAGCTTGCGAGATGAATTGAGGACAGATGATCAGTACTCACTGGGCTGTCTCTCCCTCCCACACTCTCTTCACACTCACACACTCACACACACACTTGAGAAATGATTTTTTTTTTTTTGAGAAATGCTCTCAAAACAAAACAAAAACTCTGCTTTGTTCCGTGTAAGCAGCATTAAAAATTCACCAGTTGTGGGGAGCGAGAGGGACAGGAGTGCAGGCTGAGCTCGGCACAGATTGCCAGAGTTTGGACCAGTGATTCGGGGACTCGGGCTTTGGGGAGACCCCCAGGGGAGAGCATTGGGGTCTTGGGGACCCTCTGCCCAGGAGGCCTTGTGAGGCTGCTCACTTTCCCCTCCTGCTAGTCCCCATCACAAAGCCTTGTTTACTTCCTTTATCACCCTCATTGCAATCTTGTTTATTTCTCTGCTTGTTTGTTTCTTGTTTGCTTCCCATCTGGTCTGGAATGTAAGTAACATGGACTGGACGGGGACTGCGGTGGTTCTAGGAGCTGATGCAGAGCCAGGCACGTAGTAGGCACTTAATATTTGTGAAAGAACCAAAGGGCAAGAGTCCATAAATAAGCAAACGGATGAATGGACAAGAGAGCAACGGCGAGGCACAGGGCATCAAGAACGGATGATGACAGCCCTTCCCTAGCTTGGACCAGGGCCAGTACCCATGCAGCGGCGTGGGAATATGTGTGGCCCCAGAACAACTTTCAGAGCCTCAGTTTCCTCAACTGTAAATTAGAGATGATAACTGGAGATGATATACCTACCTCATTCGACTGCTCAGAGATGAATGAAGAAAAACATCCGTGTTAAACATGATTCTGTGTCTAGCACAATGATCTATAGCTTTATCCACTGAGTGGGGAAGTGGGTGGAGGAGGCAGGCAGCATATTCACTAGCTCCCACCACTCAAATGAAAAAGAATTCGAAGATTCAGTTCCTGAGATCCAAGGAGCTTCTCACTCCTTAGAAACTCCCAGCTGAGTCGGGTGAGGGGACAAAGGTCTGTACTAAGTGAGTTATAAAAACAACTCCTAGCCAGGAACCCCTGAGCCGCCCCCCACCCACCCACCCACCCACTCTCACACCCACCCAGGGCTGGCCTAGGATTAACTCTGGCCTGCCCAGCATGCTCAGCTTCTGGCAGGATTTTGAGAAAAAAGAAAAGAGGGAAAGGGGGACGTCTCGCGTTTCATTTCAATACTAATCCCTTCCACTCTTCAAAGCACTCTGCAGTCCCTTGCTGCTTACAGGACCTCCTGGAGGAAGGTGCTGAGTGAGGAGACTGAGCCCCAAAACGAGGCGATACAGGCCAGTCTGGGGCTCGCTCCCATTTCTCCTGACCTCCCCCCAGCCGCCACCCGGCCAGCTAGACCACCTCAGATGTCCAGAACTGAACGCACAGACTCCATCCTCATCCCAAGAGCAGCTACCCAGCAGGTCTGCCATAGAGGCTCCCAGCTGAGCCCTTGGCAGACATCACTAATCAATTGGGGCACATGCCAAATCCCTTCCAACCCAGAGCTCCAGGCAGACACTACCAATCAATTGGAATTGGCCTGGGAGATTAAGAGGATCCTCAGCTCCGCTCCAGGCTGTGCGAGCTGCCTGGTGTTCTCCCAGGGGCTTAGCACAGCGCCTGCACGCTGGCCAGCATTTTAAAACTCCATAGTTATTGAGTGAATGAATGAATGAATGAATGGATGGATGCATGAACAAATAGACATCCGGCCTGTCCCAGGTGCTCGGGCAGAGACCCTGGTTGAGAGATCCAATCACGTCTCTCTACACATTCCATTAATAAGGACAGAATTTGTTGGAAAGGCCTATAAATCCAAGAGGAATAGCGGGGGTCTCCATCCTCCCCTGCTGCTCTGCTCATGGTGCTCCCACTTCCCCAGAGCCCTGGGATTGGAGCCACTTCTTTCAGGTATGTGACCCCAGGCGAGTCATCCAAGCTCTCTGCACTCAATGGCTCCATCCATAAAATGGGGATTTTACCTGAATCTGCCTCCCAGGCTGGGGTCCGGACACAAGAATATCACCACGGAAAGCACTGGGACTGGTGCCTGGCACAAAGCAAGAGCTCTGAAAAGCCAAGTTTCCATCAGTCTTTCTCATCACACCTAAGGACCTTGAAGCCAGGAACTATGATGGCTTGCTGGGCACCAGGCCTGATGCCCAGGACCATGCTGGGCAAACACGGACATTGGTAGATCATTAGCATCCACTAGGGACAGTGACAGGGTAGAGGTTCTGTGGGGCAGGAGGTGGGGGTTATCTGGGGTCCAGGACCCCAGCTGAGCTCCCCAGTACCCGCCCCCCAGAGATGCAGTACAGGGCTCTCACCTCCAAGTGTCACTAGCCTCTCAGCATCAGAGAGGACTCAGCAGTGATCCCCGAGGTCAGTAGCAACCCCCCTCCTGCCTTCTCTGCCACTGTCTGCAGTCCCCAGTCTCAGTCCCCATGGAGCAACACTCCAAGTCTCAGAGACAGTGAGCTGTGGCAGCCAGGCGCTGGACCAGGAGGTGGGACAGCTGAGTTCCAACCCTAGCTCCAGTCTGCCACTCTTAATACATCTCTCCTCCTTGCAGGACCTCAGTTTATCCATTTGGAAATTAGAAGCGTGGGGTGTATGTGGGGGGGATCCTGGTCTCTAGGGCCCCTGCATATTCACGTTCATTGACTGATTTAATCCACAAGCATTTACTGAGTGCCTACTGGGTACCAGACCCTACACTAGATAGACTCTGAGCTATTCTCTGCTAGAAGGCCCTTCCCCATCTTTGGCTTCCAAAGCTCAGCTTCCTGCAGGAGGCCCTCCCAGACCAGCTTTGGGGGCCGTCCCTCGCCCTCCTGCAGCCCTGTCCCTCTTCCTATCACAGACTAATCACTCTGTTTAACTTGTCTGCCTCCCTCTGAATTGTGGCCTCCTGTTCTTACAGGACCACATCTTGTCCCCTGACCCATTCATAGGGATTCCAGAGGACAATCCTCTTGGGCAAATGAACAACAAAGGCATAAATTCTAAATCTCCCCCCCATCACCCCAACACAACACCCTTCATTAAGCTTTTTGCCTCTGCATCCCTTTTTCCTAAGCCAATCACTAGGAACCCACTAGACAAATCCCACAATCCCACTGCTGACCAGCAACCTTCCTAGCCATGTCTCCCTCCTGCGATCTGGGTAACCAAAAAGACTCACAAGGCATATGTGGCACTTACAAGGTGTTAACTGCCCTGGCATGGGGCTGACACCACTGGGGGTTTGATGGGAGCCCAGGTCCCGATGGGGGTTCTGTGCCATGCTCTGTGCTGTCCCAGCAGACACTCAGTAAATATTTAGGCATTAATTAACTTCCTCCAGGGAGCAGTGACTCAGTGCCAGATGTAATCCCCCAGCTCCATGGGAAAAGGTGAGTACTTGAACCTTTTTCAGGTGCCCAGACAAATAAGGCCAGCTCTCCATCCAAAGAAGCCTCATATCACTCATTGCTGCCCTCCTGCACGGCGTGCAGGTCTGAAGGCCCCTCATCCCCACATGGATGCACATGGATGCTCACACACACAGGTACACACTCACTGCCCTCGCAGTCTCTGGTATTCTGCTTTGAGCCATCCCTGGTGCATCCGAACAGAAGCTTTGGGTGGGATCCGCCCATTCTACAAACATTTGTGAATTCCTACTGTGTGCCCCAAGCTCCACTGCTCCCAGGGGCGCCAAAGACCTCAGCTGTCCCATTGCTTCCTTCAGCAACTGTTTGGTGACAACAGCTGCGGCAACTCCCCCCTCCCAGGCCACCCCAAAAAAGATCAAGGGTTTTTATTAAGCTAGACAACTGCTTCGCTCTCCCCACTAGCCCTTCTCAATTTTTGAGAAGGAAAGGAAACAAAGTGAGTGTGGGCCCCAGACAAGAAGGCCCAAAGAATAGGGTCACATGGATGGGCTGACCTCCTCTTAGCTGATTCCCAGAAGTGAAAAAGCCTTAGGAGAACTCAAACTTGCCTTGGGGCAGGGGTGAGTAGGGGACTGGGAAGTGTCAAGGGGAGCTGCCCCAGTGAGGGGCCTAGCCCCCGCCTCCTCCTGTGGCTAGAGAACCCACCTCCATCCCTAACCTGATTCCCCAACTGGGCGCCCCCCCAGAGGTGTGCTTTGGGGTGCAGCTCTGAGCCTGGCTGTGAATGATGAGCTGAGGCTGGAACAGATACTTACTTCTCTGTGACTCCTGGAGACGCTGGTCTCTGAGCAGTTGGCAGGGAAGTAGTGGATGTTGATGACATCAAGGTCATGTGTCGCCCTCGGCTGAGGCCTGGGAATCGGACTTGGATCCACCGAGGGCAGAAGTAAGCCACTGATTTCGAAGAAACCAGAGGAAGTTCCAGGCCTACGAACAGACCTGGGTTCAAATCCTGCCTCTACCCCTGCTTGGCTGTGTGATATGACCTTGGGCAAGAACCATAAACTCTCTTAGTTTCCTCTAATAAATTCTGAGTGAGGACAGAAGGAAGGCCTGAAATCAGCATTAATAATCCATTCTTGGACTCTTGCAACTGGCCAGACACCAGGGATCCCAGATATGACTGTTGCATATGGAGTCCTCACATCCATAAAACCAGACAGAACCTCCCACCTTCCTTCTTATGCTATTGATGTCTCAAAAGTAAACGAATGAAACTTGTGTGTATCTTGAAGACAGACCCTAAGGAAGTAAGGGGCAATGGATTTTTTATTCTGGCACATATTATCTCATGGGCAAGTTCCACTCTTGTGTGTCCCCATCACCAGACCACCTCTTCCATAGAATGGAAGTAAAATGCCCTTTTTCCGCAGTCACCCTAAAATGTCAGTTCTGGTTTCTCTGGATGGGGGTGGGGAGAGATGCTACCAGCCAAAGGGCTCAGAGCAGACAGAGACAGCCCAGAAAGGACAGAGTCTTCACCAGGAGCTGTGGGACCTCAGGCAAGTCGGGTCTGCTGTCAGCACCAAGTTCCCTTGCCTGAAAAATAGGGTAAATGCTCCCTAACTTTGTTTTCACCATTGATGCCTGACATTGAGTAGATGCTGAAAAGTGTCTGTGGAAACAAATCTGAAGAATCCCTAAGAATGAAGAGAGATCCAGATGCTGGAGGATGGACCAGCTGGGTCTCCTCACTCCCACCAAGGGACAAAAATAGGTGCTGAGGACAATGGGCCCAAGGAAAGAGGGCACCCAGGAAAAGTTTGCTCCTGGGCCCCCACTCCCACCCCTGCCCCCACAAGGCCTGCCTGGTTCTCACAGTCTCCTTGAAACCCAGTCCTCCTTCACGGGGCCAACCCAAGGACGTCTTCCTCAGACAAACCTCTGGACCCCACATTCAAGCAGCAGTCACCCCCCAACCAGACGGAGAACCCCCAATCCTATCCCTCTGTTCTCCCATCTCTCAATCTCCAGCTGGGAGGAGCTGGCCAGTGGATGGTTCAGCGCCAAAGGGAAACGGTGTTCACAAAAGTTAAGCTGGTGAGTTCCTGGGCCCTTGGTATTCGCCTCCCGTCCGGAGCTCACAGTCCTGGCACAAATCCTAGCTCTGCACACTGGGAGCTGTATGATTCCACACATCACCCCACTCCTCTGAGACTCAGGTCCCTGCTCTGCAGGCAGTCACCATGAGGGATTCAGGCTGTTTCTGGCGAGGGTCTGTCCCACATGAGACACATAATAATAGCCCTCATTGTCATTATTATTAGTTAGGAAGGATAGGAAAGGTTACAGAACCGGTGATAAGGACACACGGGCTCAGAGGCCTTCGTCTTCGGACCTCAGCTGGTTTCGAGGCCGTAGGCTCTCTGCTCTGGGGCATGCCTTGAAGACCAAAATTCACCCCGTTTTGGGTCTTCCCGTCAGACGAATGGGGAGAACAGAGCTTCCCTGAGTATTTCCTGAGACCCCTCGGTCAAAAAAGTCAAGGGTGTCAGGCCCAATATTCTCTGCGGTTGAGGCACCTCCAAACCCTTCTCCCTTGGGGGTGCCCAAAGTCAGCCCCGTGGCCCCACTCGTCTCCTGCCAAGGCCTGGGTCACCCGGGGCCGGCAGGTGAGAGAGGAGGTGCCGCGTGGCCGGGAGCGGAGAGTTGCGCGCACCTGCTGCAGGTGAGGCCCAGCCGTGCGGAAGGGGGAGGAGCCGTTGCTGCAGCACCCAGGTGAGCCGACCCCCGGCTCCTAGGAGCTAAGCCGAGGGCGGCAGCGGGCTCCAACGTGGCGGTTACGGGGCGACCCGGGCTGCACACAGCGGCCCCAGCGGCTGCGAGTCCCGCGCGGCGCGGCAGCCCCAGGAGAACATTCGAGGCAGCGGCAGCGTTGGAGGCCCCGGGTCCGTTCGGTATTTGAATAGCACAAAGGAACCGCCTTGGTCTGATTGGCCAGCCGAGTGGCCCCGGGGCGGGCAGCGCCTGTCACTCGGGAGGCTTCGGGCGCTCCTATTGGCTCACGAGGTGTGGGGCGGGGCCCGGACGCTCGGCTAAATAGCTGGGGCCGGGGCCGGCCGAGGCTCATTGCTTTGGCGCCGACTGGGGAGTGCGGGCTCGCGGGTGGCGCGCAGCGCATGGTGGCGGCTCCTCTCGGAGCGCAGCCGACCCGCTGACCCGGGCTCCGTTTCCCCTGCCCGGCGCGCCCCGGCGACCGGCTGGAGGCCGATACAGCAGCAGCCCTAACAGCAGCAGCGGCCGCGGCTGCTCCGCCGCCACCGTCTCCGCGGGAGCATGGAGTGCGCCCTGGACGCCCAGAGCCTGATCAGCATCTCCCTGCGCAAGATCCACAGCTCCCGGACCCAGCGCGGCGGCATCAAGCTGCACAAGAACCTCCTGGTGTCCTACGTGCTCCGCAACGCGCGCCAGCTCTACCTGAGCGAGCGCTACGCCGAGCTCTACCGGCGCCAGCAGCAGCAGCAGCAGCAGCAGCAGCAGCCGCCCCACCACCAGCACCAGCACCTCGCGTACGCGGCGCCCGGCATGCCGGCCAGCGCGGCCGACTTCGGCCCGCTCCAACTTGGCGGTGGCGGGGACGCGGAGGCGCGCGAGCCGGCCGCCCGGCACCAGCTGCACCAGCTCCACCAGCTCCACCAGCTGCACCTCCAGCAGCAGCTGCACCAGCACCAGCACCCGGCGCCCAGGGGCTGCGCGGCGGCGGCGGCTGGGGCGCCCGCGGGCGGCGCGGGGGCGCTCTCGGAGCTGCCCGGGTGCGCCGCGCTCCAGCCGCCGCACGGCGCGCCCCACCGCGGGCAGCCCTTGGAGCCGCTGCAGCCGGGTCCTGCGCCGCTGCCGCCGCCCGCGCCCGCCGCGCTTTGCCCGCGGGACCCTCGCGCCTCCGCCGCCTGCTCCGCGCCCCCAGCGGCCGCCCCTCAGGCCGCTGCTGGCGCCTCCCCGCCCGCCTCCCCGGCCCCCGCCTCCTCCCCAGGCTTCTACCGGGGCGCGTACCCGGCCCCCTCGGACTTCGGCGTGCACTGCAGCAGCCAGACCACCGTGCTGGACCTGGACACTCACGTGGTGACCACGGTGGAGAACGGCTACTTGCACCAGGACTGCTGCGCCTCCGCCCACTGCCCCTGCTGTGGCCAGGGCGCCCCAGGACCCGGCCTGGCGTCCGCCGCCGGCTGCAAGCGCAAGTATTACCCTGGCCAGGAGGAGGACGAAGACGACGAGGAGGACGCGGGCGACCTGGGAGCCGAACCCCCCGGGGGCGCCCCGTTCGCCCCCTGCAAGCGCGCCCGCTTCGAGGACTTCTGCCCGGACTCGTCCCCGGACGCGTCCAACATCTCAAACTTGATCTCCATCTTTGGCTCGGGCTTCTCCGGGCTGGTGAGCCGACAGCCGGACTCCTCGGAGCAGCCGCCGCCGCTCAACGGGCAGCTGTGCGCCAAGCAGGCGCTCGCCAGCCTCGGCGCCTGGACTCGAGCCATTGTCGCCTTCTAGGGACCCCCGAGGGCACGGGGACCCGGGGCCCCGCGGGGCTGGGGCCAGACAAAGACTCGGCCAAGGGGCGAGAGGAGGGAGTGAACGGGCGCCTGGCCACCCGGGGCTGAGCTGGGGGTGAGCCGGGGGAGGCGGCTGATGTTTTATAAATTGTAAAATAAAAAAAAAAAAAAAAAGAAAGAAAGAAATCTAAGATGTTGGACTTTATTTTTGCAGAGAGAAAAAGCGCCTATTTAAGTATGCTTTGTGTTTCTCCTACTCTTTTTTTCTTTTTATTGTAGTGATTGCAGTGGTGTTTAGCGAGGAGCCAGCCACGTGAGGGAGGGCCGCTGCCCGGAGGAGATGCCGGGCAGCGGGGGGCGAGGCAGGGCGCCCGGGCAGCCGGGGCGCGCCGGGGGAGCAGCGCAGGAGGGCGCGGGGCCCGGGACGCCGATTCCAATCAGTTGTCAGACCCGGAAAGCCCGGCGCTCGGCTCTCCCGAGTCCCTCCGCGGGGTGAGGACTGGGTCTTGTGAAATCCCGAGCAAAAACAAAGGCAAACTCTCTATCTCCGAAAGGGACGTTTGGGTCACATTTCCTCTCCGGGGGCGGCCTCCAAAGTTCTCAAAATGAGAAGGCAGAAATGAAAACACTTCAACTTTTTTTTTTTTTTTTTCTTTCCCGGGGCGGGTGTCTTGAACCCCTCCTCTCCCCGCCCCTCTGGCTTGGCCCTCTTCCCCTCCTCCACCCGTCTCCCGGACTCGGGGGTGGCGCCCGACACCCCGACACTCCCGGACGCCGTTTGGGGAAGGGGTGGGGGGCGGGCACGGCGGACTACATTTCCCATCATGCCCAGCACTGCGGTCCTCACTAAACAAAAAAGGAAGTCGATTCCTTCACCTGGATCCCCCGCGGCCCCGAGGGAGGGAGGGGCCGGGGCCGCCGACTGCGTTGGAGACTTTTCACTAAGTTCCCGGTCAGATGTGTTTGTGTGTGTGCTTCTAAGTTGCACTGTCCTGGTTGAGGCTTCGGTTGCGTCTCATGAAACCAGCATTGTTCGAGGCTGTGAGAACCCTGTCCTGTGTCTTCGGCTCGATAGATTTTGTTTAATTTAAAGCCTTTTGTTGTAAAAAGGTGGGGTTCGGCGGCGGCCCATGTGGACTCCCAAACAAGTTGCCAACCCTTCCTTCTCCCTCGTCCTTCTGTATTTTTGTGCATACTGAATTGTATATCACCGGGTAAAACTGTTCAGATGATTTGTTTAAATTTATAATCTTAATAAAAAGTCGGCTATAGAGGATGGCGGTGTCTTGTTTTCAGACAGGCCTGGAGGTGATGGGGAGAACTGGGGGAGGTGGGGAGAGACCCCTACCCCCGTGCAAATCCCAGCTCCCCGGGGCCTGGGCGGACTGGACCTGCCCACATCCGCAGGGCCGGGGGGTGGGAGCGGGATTGGTAGTTCTGTAGGGGGGAGGGTGTTGGTTGTTGGGGATGAAGCCAGTGCTGTGCGCCTCCCCGGCCGCCCTCCGCAGAGGGGCCTGCCCCCCTCGGGAACAGCCGCCCCCCCTCCGCCCGGGGACCCCAGCAGGAAGCCGAGCCTGCCTTCAGCACATTTCCTGCGCAGCCAGGGGCGCAGGGCCTGAGCGGCCTCGAGTCTGAGCTCTCTGCGGCCGGGGAAAGCAGCCGAGGGACGCCGGGGGGCTTCTGGGCCACCCACGCTCCCCGCCCCGCGCCTCCGCCCGCTAGTCCGCACGTCTCGGGCTGCAACTTGGGGAAGTTTTTTCCTTTTCCTTTTTTTTTTTTTTTTTTTTTTTTTTTAAGTTGAGTTTGTTATCACTGCTCGGTGCCACTTGGTGGTGTGCTGGCGGCGTCTCCCTCCCTCCTCGGCCCCTCCCCTCTCCCTCCCTCCTCCCTCCCGCCCGCCTCTCTTCCCTCCCCAGTGGATGGAGGCAGGAAGGCTCCAGGCGCGCTCTCCCCTCTGACCACCTACGGAATGACCTCAGAGTGGGAGAATGTGCCAAGGCCCCGAGGAAGCTCGCATTCTCCCCACTGGAACCAAATTCACATCTGGAGCCGCGGCTCAAGCCCGGGGGCGCGCGGGGTGGTTCCAGCTTTGCAAATAGGGGATAGGAAAGAAAGACTGGGGGGGGGGGGGGGAAGAAAGAAAGAAAAGAAAAAAATGAAAAAAACAGAAAACAAAAAAACAAGCAAAGTGGCAGCTTGCTCCTGTTTGTTTGACAGTGGCTCTCGGTGTCCCTCCGTCCCCGGCCGTCTCCCCAGTGTTCTCACCCCAGCTCTCCCCTTTTCCGGCGCGAGCCACCCGGCAGGACCACTCGCGCCCCCCGCTCAGCCTCCACGCCTCCAGCAGCGACAGGAGGGGCCGCCGCCGAGAGGCCCCACCCCAAGCTCCGAGAAGAGGTCGCACGCCAGTCCCAGGGGCCCGCTCGGCTCCGGGGCCCCGGGTGGCGCGAGGCTTAGTACTCGGGGACACTCCAGAGCGCGGGCGGGGGGCCGCGAAGGTCCGCGAGGGGGGTGGGGGAAGAGAGAGCACTGAGGCGTGAGTGAGGGGGAGGAGCGGCACCTTCACCCCCGAGGGCTGTTTTCTCGGCCTCCCACGGGAAGAGTCTGGAGCTGCTGGGGAGGGGGACCAGTGTGTCTCCCCGCTCCCCATTTTTTCCCTGCAAGTACGGGGAAGAGCTGCTGCACGGTTCTGCTCTGATCCACCAAGCCAGTTGCCAGAGCTCCCCCTAGCGCCACTTCCCGCGCTCTGCGGCGGCTGCTCCTGGGAGTGGGCGAGGCACAGCCCGGGGCGCGGGCCTGGGGCTGGGGGCCGGGTCAGCGCCCACCTGGGTCGCAGCGCAGTGTCCCTATCCCTCCCCGGCTGGAGCGGGAGCCCGGGGCCACGTGCGTCCCCATTCCAGGCCCGCTTCGAGGAGGGGGCACGTGGCCTGTCGCCTTTGTTGGGAGCGCAGGACCTGGGCACGGGAAGGGACCGGCCAAGGGGCTCGGCGTCCCCGCCTTACGACGCCCGGCTCCCTACGGCAGAGGAATGTGGGTGGTAAGCTGCCAAATAAGAGCTCGGAACCCAGCAGGACCCTGGACCTGTGTTCCCTTCCCTTTTGCCAGATTTTATGAGCTTCAGCAATACCAGGAGACTCAGGCACATTAGGATCTAACTGGCGGAGGGATGGGAACGGAAGACTCTGACAGCACCCAGAAGGGAGGCACCCTTCTACCCCCGTTATTTTTCAGGGCCCAGACATCCACGCAAGGGGTTAATGCCCTGACCATAATATGCAGTGACCCAAAACACAACCCACTGGCCATCTACACCTCACCCTAAGACATTCCATAGAAAACAGTAACACAAGCACTTGCTGCTATGCTGCACAACACGCTGGGGGGCCACACCCAGCCACACGGTCCCCAACACCAGAAGGTCTAAGCGGCATCTTCATTCCACTCAGTCCCCCAGGGTACCGCACAGCACGCAGCCGGCCCAAACATCCTGAGAGACTAATACTCTGGTGCATAGCACAACTGAAAGGCTGGGGTGGCAGATGATGCCTGGCCATGACAGTCCTTGGAAAGGGGGAAGGGGGCAGCCCCTCCGTCCATGTAGGAGTCCATAGATCCAAATCTGCAGATAACGCCCTCTTTCTCCAGTCAAAAGACCAAGCCACACCCCACAAGAGGCCCCAGGCAGGAGTCAGGGTGCTGGAAGTAGAATAGAAGAGATTGGGGGACCCAAGGAGTGATGAGGGGGAGTTTCCAGAGAGCAGTAGAAAGCCAAAACTCCTGCAAGCCCCACCAGGTTAACCAGCATCATCGCCACTACCACCACCCCTCACACACACACACACACACACACACACACACACTTCCCTGTGCTCCTAGAACACTGCAGGTCTTATTGCCCTTGACGTGGTGTAGGGTGTGTAAGTGTCCATGGTATTCCTCCGGTGTAGGGCATGCCCACCAGGAGCTGCGTCTTTCTGCATCCCCACTCACTGGTCACACATTTACAGAGCACCCACTTGGCGCCTAGCCTGTGCAGAGCACTGAGCTAAGCACCACAAAAAATACAGCAAATAAAAGAACAGCAAGTCCCTTTTTATGGATTCATTCATATGGTTTTCTCTGAGATAGATACTATTAGCATCCTTGTTTTAGAAATGAGAAAACTTGCCCAAAGTCACGCAGTTAAGAAGTGGCCAGGCTTCCTATTGGAATGCAGAGTCTAGTGGGGAGGAATTTGTAACATATGACACAATGTGAGCCAGCAATAGTCTCATCTAAATGGTAATATTGATAAGTTCCAGCTGAACCTCAACTAGCAGGTTGGGAGCACCGCCCTCCCACTGCTTTATTGCTTCATGCTCTGGGACCCTGGGCAATAGACAGAGGGACACACAGGACCATGGTATCTGTATCCCACCCTGCCCAGGACAAAGACTGACCTATTTCTGGTACTTTTCAGGATGCTTATGGTAGAGGACAGCAACGTTACTGGAACCAGCTTGGGTAAAAGGTGGGATTTCTTGGCTGATGGAACTAAACTGCGCAGTGGACAGGGGTACATCTGGCTTCAGGTACAACCGGATCCAGGGACAAATCATTAGGATGGCCTCCCTTCTGTCTCTCTCTCTCTCTCTCTCTTTCTGTATGTGTGTGTGTGTGTGTGTGTGTGTGTGTGTCCTGTGACTTCCTTCTCTGCACTAAGATTACCACTCCCCAACTGCAGACCCACTTCTTGGGGGGTCTGTCAACATGGCTGTAGACGGCAGTTCCTGGCTTCCCATCACAAAGCTTTGCCACCCAACAGGGACTGTCCTCTTATTTTTAATTCAGAAAATCTCAAGAAAGGATCCTATCATGTCCCAAGCCTGTGTCCTGTGCCGGACCTGTTGCTAGGGTCAGAGGGCGGTTGGTAGTCCCCACTGGAAACTCCTGGGCAGAAAAGGGGTGCTCTTCTCAGAAGTGGGTGGCACAGGGTGGCAGACCAAAGATGTCCTCCAGAGAGAGGGGCTGCAAGCCAAGCTAAAGGAAGCATTTAGACGTGAGACTTGGGGAGACCCAGGGCACAGGCATGGCTGCTTCAGGGCTTGCCCCTGAGGAAGGAACATTCTCCTAGCTCCTACCCAAAGTAATGAGGCTCCAAGGGCCATCTGGTGCCTCCCAGATTTGCCACTCAGGAATCACCAGGAGAGGGGAGCCTGCAGCCCCCCGGGGCAGGGGGCAGGGTCTTGGGGGAGCCAGTGGGCTCCGTGACAGAGACAGTGACAAGGGCCACCCTTGAGGGGCTAAGAGCTGTGGGCAAGCTGCGGGGAGGCCAAACTGGAAGGACTTGGCTGGAGCTCATATGTGCCCCCTCCAAGCACTCCCAGATACAACAGCAAAGGCTTTGGGGAAAGAAAGGCCAGGGTGATCAAGGGGTGCCAGCGGGATGGAGAGGGAGGGGCCATGCCTAGGTGAATCATACCCCCAGCTGGTGCAGTCTGGGGACATCTGGGGTACAGGTAACATCTCTTCTCATGTGCAGGTGAAAAAAAGGCTGACTACGAGCTCTGAAATGCTAGTGATTATTACTAGGTGGGGACTTTACAGATGACCTTTGCTTGATCATTAATACATTTCCATATTTTCCAAATTTTCTGCAATGAGCACGTATTGCTTTTTATGCAGAAGAAAAAATGAACAAGACATTTTTCAGAGAAAAATGTGACGTGACAGGTGCTGTAATCGATGTACAGCCTGCTACAGAGCAGAGAGGGGGAGCCGCTATATTCAGCCTGTCTGGGGCAGGCTCACCCCCTGAGAAACAGAATACACACCAAAAAGCCTTGATTCACCAGAATTCACCCTCCTGCGCTCTGTCTTTGTTAAAAGAGGCGTGAGACAAAACGACAGCTCATCTTGAGGATGTTGTTGAGGAGGCATTCTGGAGGGAGCCTTGTTCATTCTCACCTCTGACCCCTGGCCCAGCTCCACCCAGTCCTACCCATCAATCATCACCCGAATGATTTGCTCCGAGTTGCTAGATAACCTGGCAAGGTGGGGAGGAAGAGGCAAATGTGCTTGGTAAATGTTTTCAGCAACCGAGGCTGAAACCAAAGAGCAATTGGCAAAGCTCGGCCTAGAGAGCACTGGATCAGGAGTCTGGAGACAGAGGGGAGGTTCTGGCTCAGGCCTACCTTGATAGGAGAGTCCCTCTCCTATCAGGCCCACATTCCCTCACCTGTGGAGACCCGGTAAGAGGAGAGAAATCAAGACCCCAAAGTGGAAAAAAGCAGCCATTGCTTCCAGCCTTCTGATGATCTGAGGCTTTATGTCCAATCACAGCAAGGAAAATGCAGGAGGCATTTATCAGATTCCACAACTACCCATGAGCAATGGTCATCTGCCTGTCTCACGCACTCAAGATATCCATGCATTCGGGGGCACCTGAGTGGCACAGTCAGTTAAGCGTCTGACTCCTGGTTTCAGTTCAGGTCCTGATCCCTGGGTGGTGAGATCAAGCCCCACATTGGGTTCCATGCCCAGCGTGGAGTCTGCTTAAAATTCTCTCTCCCTCTCCCTCTGCCCCTCCTGCTCGTTCTCTCTCTCTCTCTCTCCCTCTCTCTCCCTCTAACATAAATAGGTATATCTGGGGGCGCCTGGGTGGCTCAGTCGGTTAAGACTTGGCCTTCGGGAGCAATGTGAAGAAGAAGAGGCGAGACCCCCGGACCGGCCAAAGCCCGCGTGCCGCCACATCCCCGCGTCCAGCGCTTACGTCCTGCTGCCGTCGCCACCATGCCCAAGAGAAAGGCTGAAGGGGATGCTAAAGGAGATAAAGCCAAGGTGAAGGATGAGCCACAGAGAAGATCTGCAAGGTTATCTGCTAAACCTGCTCCTCCAAAGCCAGAGCCCAAGCCTAAAAAGGCCCCTGCAAAGAAGGGAGAGAAGGTACCCAAAGGGATAAAGGGGAAAGCTGATGCTGGCAAGGATGGAAATAACCCTGCAGAAAATGGAGATGCCAAAACAGTCCAGGCACAGAAAGCTGAAGGTGCTGGAGATGCCAAGTGAAGTATGTGCATTTTTGATAACTGTGTACTTCTGGTGACTGTACAGTTTGAAATACTATTTTTTATCAAGTTTATAAAAATGCAGAATTTTGTTTTACTTTTTTTTTTAAGCTATGTTGTTAGCACACAGAACACTTCATTGTTGTTTTGGGGGAAGGGCATATGTCACTAATAGAATATCTCCGAAGCTAGATTGATAACAAGAGGGAAAAACACCTTCCCCTTCTAGTTTTGAGAAACTTCCTCTTGGCTCCCAGGAGGAAGGATTCCTTGATGTTGACACACATGAGCCACCTTGGTGGTGTGGAAAAACTAAAATTCATTTTTTTATATCCTCTTCTCCCTCTCTGCCTTCAACATAGACTTGACTCCCTTAAACCCAGAGACCTGTTGGAACCTGACCCCATGAAATGGTTCCCAGTATGTCAGGCAATCTGGACTTTACGGTGTCACCACTGAGATGGCGTCCCTCAAAAGAGTTCCTTTTTTTAGCTTGTGGATCTTCAGATTGATAATTCTGCCATTTTCATTTCATTTCCTGAAAATCAGGGTCGGCTTGTGAAAAGTTGTTAAACAACATGCTAAATGTGAACTGTCAACCCTCACTCTAAACTTTCCCTGTTCAGAGCATCACATGAAGACTTCATTGGGTTTTTTTTTTTTTTTAAATGAGATATTCTTTTTTTTTTAATTTTTATTTATTTATGATAGTCACAGAGAGAGAGAGGCAGAGACACAGGCAGAGGGAGAAGCAGGCTCCATGCACCGGGAGCCCGACGTGGGATTCGATCCCGGGTCTCCAGGATCGCGCCCTGGGCCAAAGGCAGGCGCCAAACCGCTGCGCCACCCAGGGATCCCACTTCATTGGGTTTTATAGTGGCTTTCTGATTTTGGTAGTCCGTTGAAGAAGGGAGTTTGAAAGTTGTTGTATACTGTTAACGATCGTCTGCCCATGTCCTGCCTGAAATACCATGATTGTTTATGAGAAGTATCTTTAATAAAGCTGGATACAGTTTGGCTTGGAAAAAAAAAAAAAAAAAGAGTTGGCCTTCGGCTCAGGTCATGATCTCAGGGTCCTGAGATCGAGCTCTGCTCAGGTTCCCTGCTCAGTGAGGAGTCCACTTGTCCCTCCAACCTTCTGCCCCTCATCCCCGCTTGTGCTCGCTCTCTCTCACTGTGTTCCCTCTCTCAAATAAACAAATAAAATGTTTTTAAAAATAAAATAAATAAGTAAATCTTAAAAAAAAAGAAGAAAGGAAAGAAAGAAAGAAAGAAAGAAAGAAAGAAAGAAAGAAAGAAGAAAGAAAGAAAGAAAGAGAAAGAAAGAAAGAAAGAAAGAAAGAAAGAAAGAAAGAAAGAAACTTATGCATCCAGCCATTCAAATATTTATGGAGCGCCAGGCACTGTGCTAGGCACCAAAGATGCAGCCGTGAACAAGACAGCCAAGGGCCCTGCCCCCATGGAGCTTACATTCCAGCAGAGGAGACAGACGAGAAGCAAAGGAAGAAATAAACATTAAGTTATGTGTTACAGGAGAATAAAAACAGGGCTAGACAGGGCTCAGGAGAAGAGGGTGGCGCCGCTCAGATGCGGTGGTCACAGCAAGTGACGTGTCAGCTGAGAACTGGATGGGTCAGCTGTATTGGTCAGGATAGGATAGGCTATGCTGTCACCACAAATTGACCCCCAAATCTCAGAGGTGTAACACAGCGAAGATGGAGTTCTTGACAAAGCAATGTCCAGCCAAACTGGCAACTCTCCGAAGCTGCATGCTCCACAAAATGACTCAGTGATTCAGGGGTGCAGAGTCTCGTGGTCAGGAAGCGAGTCCCCTCGCCTCTCCTCATGGGCCATTGGCCCCAGTTAGTCTCCTGACCTGGCCTAACTCCTGACCTTTCCTAATTGCAGGGGTCCAGCAGGAGCAGGGCTGGGGGCAGGCAGGAGGGCCTGGGAAGGGGAGGTGAAGGGCAGGTGGTGGGGTACTAGAAATCTCTACCACTAGCCTCTGGGGACACAGTGACAGAGCAGTCCAGGCAGGAGCAGCAAGGACAGAGGCTGAACACAGGGCCTCACTGGGCAGGTCGGAGGACCAGGAAGGTAGCTTGTGGGGCTGAGGCAGAGGGCACAGGGGACGGTGGCAAGAGATGGGACCAGGGGGAAGGCAGGGACTGAGGATGCGGCTGTGACCTACAGAGGAATGCTGAGCCGTGCCTGGCATACAGAAAGCACTCAAGAAACAGGAGAGCCCTTACTGGCGTTTTGGGAATTTCTGTTCTTTCCCTAGGTCAGCGGGGGGAGGGTGTCTGGGGTGCAGAGGGAGGAGATAGGCCAGTACAACCACAGTGTGGGTCAGCTGCCCCAACCAGTTTCCCTAGTCACACTGGGCTGGCCAAGGCTCCAGGCCAGTTGGAGCTCTGACCCTCTTGCTAATGGATTGGGCCCCATGGACGCACCCATCCAAGGGACCCTCAGCAAAGAGGGAGGCGGGTGGGCGGTGGTCCCAGTGCCGCATAATGGGTTGTGTGGCATCCCCTCCCTGGAAGTTGTAATATTGGATGAGCAAAGGCGGACCAGCACATGTGAGGCCAAGCAACAGGGGGCTCCGGGTGGCCGCCCCCACTGGGTGTGCCTGTCCAAAGCCCAGCCTTGTGCTTCCAAGCACACAGACCTGAGCGCGAACTGGACTCTGCCGCTTTCTAGGTAACAACAGGCTCTTCACTTATCCCTCTCCAGCCCTCCCCAGTCCCTTGTCTACAAAATGAGGTTGCCCGTGAGTACTCACCTGCACAGTGAGTCTCCTACGGCACCACAGCTGGCATATAGTAGGCACCCAGTACATGAGAGTTCTGATATTGATATCTGCCCAGATAATAAATCTTCGCTGCAGAAATAAGGGCTGTTTTTCTACAGACTCTCTCCTAGTGAGCAAAACTGATGACCAAAGAAGTAAGAAGGTGGCAACTTCCTTCAGAGAGATCCAATCCAGATCTTTTTACTCTGGGGCTGGGGACGGAGGGCGGAGGAGGTACCCTATAAACTTTGTTGAAAAAAAAAATTTTTTTTTTGTCTTTCCATAGTTGGCACTCATGTTTTCAAAAAGGTTAATCTCCAGGAAGGTGTCTGGGTATCTTTAGGGCCTGGCTATGCCTGACAGTCAACATGTACTCAGTGTGTGTTTAACAGTTTTTCACTCAGGACATATGCTTAGAGATTGAATGGACGGATGGACAGATGGATGGCTGAGTGAATGGGCTATCTGTCCATTCCAAGGAGTGGTTTATTTTTTTTTAATTTTGTTTATTTATTTATTAATGATAGAAAGACAGAGATGCAGGCAGAGGGAGAAGCAGGCTCCCAGCAAGGAAACCAATGCAGGACTTGATCGCATGACTCGGGGATAATGCTCTGAGCCAAAGGCAGATGCTCAACCACTGAGCCACCCAGGCATCCCACCAAGGAGTAGTTTATTTTTTTTTTCTTTATTTTTTTTAAAGATTTTTATTTATTTATTCATGAGAGACAGAGAGAGAGAGAGAGAGAGAGAGAGAGAGAGAGAGAGAGAGAAGCGGGCTCCTCGCAGGGAGCCCGATGTGGGACTCGATCCCAGATGCTGGGATCACGCCCTGAGCTAAAGGCAGACGCTCAACCGCTGAGCCATCCAGGTGTCCCACCAAGGAGTAGTTTATTTGTTTATTTATTTTTTCCACCAAGGAGTAAAGATGAAACAGTTGGTATAGGATTGTTTGCCTGTCTTCCCCTAGTCAGGCAATTCCCACCCCCTTCCTCCTCCATCTCTAACTCCTCTCCCCTCTTTCTGGAAGCTTCTTGAACATTCTCATGTACCTTCCACATTTATTACCCACCCCCATGCCCTCAGTTGCCCTCCAGGGCACTAAACACACACACACACACACACACACACACACACACACACACAGACGCATGCACACACTCCAGGGTGGAATTTGAGGTTCTCCTTCAACATCCACATTACCCAGCCTGGGGAGCACTGGGAAAGCCAAGGAATAAAGCTTTCCTTTCTCCCGAGAAAGAACTGGAGGTCTGAGACAGATAATAGACCTGGCTGAGAACAGAACAGGTCCACGTGGGGAGGGCAGTTAGATCTCTGACCTACAGGCATTCCAACTGGATGGACAGGTATGAAACTCTTTTAAGTCAAGAAAGGAATCCAGGTATCCAGACTGGCAAGCCTGGATCCTCACCTCTGTGGGTCCTGAGCACTCAGGCCTCAGCTGGCTGGAGCACAGAAGAGATTAACTGGCTCAGGAACTGGGAAGTTCTTGGGTATTCAGCTGCGGGCACAGCTGGACTCAGAGGCTCATGTGACGTCACCAGGGCTTGCTCACCGTCCCTTGGTGCTTCCTGGCTCTCCTTGGCCTCTCCTAGGTTTGCTCAGAGGCATGAGCAAGATGGCCACCGGCCAGGCCCAGCTTCACAGGCCTGTGACCAGGGCGATCACACAGGGCTTCACATTCAAAGGACCCCATGCTTGGGGTTTAACGTTCCGCAGCTGCTGTCTGGAAATCCATAACCATTTGTCTTTGAATCTGTGTTGTAAGTGAAATCTGATGGTACAATGGAGCACGCGCCAAGGACTTGGAGCTTCAGGCCATGTACTATTCTGTCTCCATGGGACATGTTCTCAGCTGCCCCCTTACCCCTTGGCACCCTGGCCCTGCCTGGCCTCCCCCTCTTTGTGACCATGCCACTCTCCACCCTGGGCACAGGCACAGGGAGGGTTGGGGCAGGTATCACAAGGTGTGCCAGCAGCCATCATTGCCCTGGATTGGCAACACCACTGCTCGTCTGGCATGCAACTGGAGCCCCTGTCTAGGCAGGGACGAGCCTGCCACCTACCCTCGTCCAAGGCCTGAGATCCTTGGATCACCTCTGCTGCAGGCTGAGGTGGGGGCCTGGTCAACCTCTCCAGGCCCCACCTCTAGGCCAGGGGCTAGACACAGTCTGGTGGTTGGTGGGAGGGGTAATTCAGCAACCGTCAGGCCCAAGGGAGCAAGGGAGAATGCATCTGGGCACCCAGGGCAGGGTCGGGGTCTGGGAAGGTCTGCAGTATCCCCAAGCCCAAGAGCACTCCCTTGGCCGGCTGTGTGTGGCTAAGGAGCCACTCCTCCTCCTATAACCTTCCTGAGTCTGCTTTGTGTTTGTCTTTTCTGGCCAGCTCAAGGCACCCTCAGGGACAAGCCACAAAATGAAAATTATACAATTTTGGTGATTCTGCACAGGAATTAAATGATCTGACATTTGCATTTAAAACTGGTATTGCACAACATAGAGATGAATGGTAAAATCCATGTTAATCATTTAAATTTTTTTATTTTTCTTTACTAGAATGACATTAAACAGCAAATAAAAAAACACCATGACAAGTTGAGTACAAGCCTACGAAAGGAAGTAAAAGCATTCTAGGTACTTTTAATGGTACTTTTTCCTGCTTTTTGAGCAAGGGGCCCTGCATTTGTTTTTGATGCTGGGCCCCACAATGCCACAGCTGGTCTTAGCATCCCCAGGACAACACTGTCTCAGCTTAGCAACCCTGGCAGCAGGGGCACCTACCCAACAGCTCCCAACAGAAGTACCAGCCATCAAGCTCACAGGCACAGCCTGGGTCACATGCTCATTCCCGAACCAATCACAGCAGATGGGAGGCAGGGGCCCTCTGATTGGCCAGGTCTGGGCTTGTGTCTATCCCTAAGACTGGGGGGTTGGTAGCCCCACCTCAGTCCCTTCCAGTGGGTTCTCCATGAGGGAAGAAGGGATCCTATTCCCAGAGGAATGGGGGCTGCTTGGTCACCAACCCCAGTGTCCTTCCTCTACACACTCCTCAAACTCAGTTTAAAAAATAAAAAAACAGGGACACCTGGGTGACTCAGTGGTTGAGCATCTGCCTTTGGCTCAGGTGATCCCTCGGGTCCTGGGACAGAGTCCCGCATTGGGCTCCCTGCAGGGAGCCTGTTTCTCCCTCTGCCTGTGTCTCTGCTTCTCTGTGTCCCTCAGGAACAAATAAATAAAGTCTGAAAAAAATTAAATAAAAAATAGGGACACCTGGTTGGCTCAGCCAATAAAGCATGCAACTCTTGATCTCAGGGTTCTGAGTTCGAGACCCACTTTGGGTGTAGACATTACTTAAAAAAAATAAGATCTTGAAAACAAAACAAACGAAAAAAAACAACCCAGCTGGTAAAGAACAATTTGGTTCCACTCTCCTGGCTCTTATCTTCCCAATCTCCTTTGCTGGGTCCTTCTCCCCTTCCTGGAAATGCCAGAGAAGTCCTGGGCTCTGGCCCTAGTACCCTTCTCTTTTCCTGCCACCTTTTCCTGGACAAGTCATGCAGTCCCACCAACCCCCTGACTACTGTCCCCAGTTGGGACCTCTATGCTGAACGTGGCTTAGGGGTCCCAACACCACGTGACCTATCCTCTTGGGGTCTCAGGCATCTCAGAGCTCCCCTGTCTCCACCCACACGCCTGAGAGCCCACTCCTGCTTCTTCCTCAGCCTTTCCCATCCAGTCCATGGTACCACCCATCGCCAACCCGTTCAGGCCCCAAGTCCCAGAACGTCTGGACTGTTTCCCATAAATGCACTTCCAGTCCCTGCTCCCCGCCCTCAATCAACCCCTGGCAGCCCTCCTTCAGAAGAGGTTCCCACATGCCCTCTCCCTCTCCTCAGGAAGCTGCTCTGCTGCAGGGCCCCAGGCGGGGCGCCTGGATGACGGTGCTGAGCTCCCCTGCTCGCTGCTCTCCCTCCGCTCCCTCTTGCTCTCCTACTGTCCCTCTTCCAATTGAGAACCATGAAGTCAGATCCCGGCCTGCCTGCCCAACTCCCAACCTTCCCCGGGGGTGTAATCGCTGAAAGCCCGTTGGGGAGGGGGCAGAGCTCAGTGGTACCTCCCTGGCCGACATCTGACCCCTGTGGTGGGGACGGGCCACCTTGGCAATTCCGGCTGTCCCCGTGTCATCACCGCATACACTTGCACCCCGGAAGCCAGCCTGAGGAGGCCCAGCCGCCACTGCTCCTGCCCCGCAGGGAGCGAATACAGAGTGCCTGCTCTAGCCTGCTGGGTGCCCCCACCCCAGCCCGGCAGAGTGCCCACTCTGTGTGAGTTGGGGTGCTCCCGCCTCCTGCGGCCAGGCTGTTCCCACCCTGGCTAGGCCCTGGGCGCGGGGGGGGGGGGGGGGTTCTTCTCTCGGCCCTTTGCTGGCTAACTCTCTCCCCATTGGGTCTGTGCTCTAGTGTCGCCCCGACACCCCCCTAAACGGTACCCCTCTACCACCCTGACCCACATTTTTCTCGTCACCCTTACAGCGGGCTGATGTTCCAGCGTGAATTCCTTCTCTCGCTCAGCTGTCTCCTTGCTGGGGTGTAGACTCCACAGGGCAGGGAGTTCACAGGCCGCTGCATCTGGAGAACAGCACCTGGCACACAGTGGGTGCTTGATAAAGTTGTTGGCTGAAAGACCCAACCTCCTGTGGGCCAGGAAAGCATGGGAAGGTGGCTGTGAAAGAGCCCCATCAGTGAGAGGAGGGAGGCCCCGGTGGGGGGAGGCTGTGAGGCAGAGAGGAAGCAAGGGGGGCCTGGTGGTTTGGGGGCGGGGGCTTCAGAGCCAGGATGGACACTTGACCTGCTATGTCAGGGGGCATCTCTGGGTCATCCAAAGCAGGGCAGTTCCTGCTTAGTGTCTCTCTTTCCTCCTCTGCCCCTCCACTCTTGGGGTGGGGGTGGGAATCTCCTTTAAACCCAGCCTACCAAGGCTAAGTCCACACAGTCGAGCTCGATGGGTACTGCCCAAGCTTGGTAGTGAACCACAGAACCACGAAAGCTCAGTGCCTGGGACACTGGGGAGTTGTCCACCTAGGCCACCTGCCAGGGTGGCTCTCCACAGGGCCCCAGAGCTCCTGTACTGGAGTTGGGGGATGGACAGCCTGGCAGCCGGGACTCCATCCAGCACCTGTTGTCCAGCTTTTTCTAGGATGACTCCAGGCACGGGGAGTCTACTTCATGCATTCACTCAGGTGTTGGGCACCTGTGCACTGTGGAACAGTCACTGTTCCAGGCACTGGAGAGTCAGTGGTGACCACGATAAACTTGCTCCCTGCCCTCCAACTGAGCTTACATTCTATTGAGAGAGAAGATGATGACCAAGTAAGCAAATCAATAGATAATAAATTCAGATCATCATGAGAGTCATACAGGCAACTAGAACAGAGGGCAGGATGGAGAAGAGCTGGCCTGGTGGAGGCCCCGTCAGCAGCTTCTCAGAGAAAGCAGGGAGGGCCCCTTGGAGGTAGCAGCATCTGAGCTGAGCCCTGAACAACCAGACAGAACCACTGCTCACCGTGAGACCCAAGCTGTCCAAGCAGAGGATACAGCAGGTACAAAGGCTCTGGAGCAGGAATGAGCTTGGCATCTTAGAGGACCACGAAGAGAGCAGTGTGACTGGAGGGGCAGGAAGTGGGGAAGAGTACAAGGGATCTGAGGAGTTGGATCATGTGGTGGACTGTTCTGCCAGCGGTGAGAACCCACTTGAAGAATATGATGGGACTTACCTTCGAGCGGCTCAATGTGGAACCAGGGTTTGGAGGGCAGAGCGGAGCCAGGAGACCTGAGAGGAGGCTGCCACGCTGGTCCTGTAAGAACTGACAGGGGCTGAGATCGAGGTGGCCGCGGTGCAGGTGAGGGAGAAGTGGACAGATTAGGGTTATAATTTGAAGAAGGCTCCAATAGCACCTGCTTGCGGGTTGAATTTGGGGGATGAAAGAGAGGCTAGTGCAAGGATTTGGGGCCTGCTGGATGCTGTCCACTAGTTGGGCTGCCCAGATTGGAGGACTACTGGGAGCACCTAGGTCAATAAGCAATTTCCACTGGACCAGAAGTCTTCCTCCTGCCCGGCTGGAAGTGCCCCATCATGCTGATGATGTAGGACCCACGTCAGACAAACTCAGGTTCCATCCTGACTCACGGGAGCTGGAGTCCTTGTGCCATCCCCCTCTCCCCCTGGTTTCCCCCTCCCTGAGCAGGAAGGTGACGTGACTTTCTCAGCTCACCATGGGGACTCCATGAGGGCTCAAGGAAAGCATATCTTGTAGGCTGGCACATGGCTACCAGCCACAATGGCTATCACGGTCCTTGCAATCCTGCCTCCTCTTGTCTTTGTGTGACTGGCCCTGCCTCCCGGAAGGAAATGGGGCTCTAGAAGTAGGTGCCTCTCACACAGGACAAGGATGTGGGGCCGGTCCTGGAGAGATGGGCTCTGACACAGGAGGAGGAGGAGGGCTCTGGGGCCACCTGAGTGGAGACAGCACAAGCCAGCCCAGGGCCACCCTGATGTTTCAGTTAAGTCTCTGGGGAGAGGCCACAGGAATGTGCACCTGAACAGGAAATAGACCCAGCACCTCCCTGGCCAGCCAGTGACTTCATTCACCAGGACCTCAGTTTCCTCCTCTGTGAAATGGGGACATAGTTGACCCATAGTAGGACAAAGGGAGATGTGCTTTTAAGCACTTCACACAGGGCCAGACACAAGGGCTGGGCTCAGGAACCACCAGCTCCAAGGTCTCCTAGGGACACCCCAAAGTCAGGCTACAGGCAGCTTCTGGATCCTAGAGCAGCAGTGGCAGATGAGGACATGGCAGGGTCAAGAATGTGCATGGAGGACTCACCAGGCCAGTGTGGTCCAGGCTGGAGCCTGGGCCCGGGGCTGGAGGCAGCAATGGGACGAGCCCCACTGTCTATACTTCGGAGATTTCCCAGGGGTTCTCGCTACTTGGAGTCCTTGTCCACCTGCAGGGAAGCCTCCCCTGCCCTGTCCTCTTCAGGCCCATTGTCCCCTAAAGGCTTTCCTGTACATTCTAAAACCTCTATGAAGAACCGAAGGGCATCACTGAGCCCAGCAGTGAGGATGGCTGTGTTGGAGCCCAAGAGCCCGGGTGTGCATCCCTCTCCCCAGAGCTGTCCTTTCCTTGTGCTTCTGCCCCTGCACACCCACCCGTGTAGGCTGGTAAAGATTACATGAGATAATGCAAAAAGAGAGAGAGAGAGATAATGCAAACCCTGCATAAGTGTTTCCCCTTCAAAGGATTGTGCGGTCATCCCTGTTAGACCATGTTTATTTGTCTCCAATTAATACATAAGGAAACTGAGGCTCAGACAGGTTAAGTAACTGGCTCAAGGCCACACAGTTAGAAGTAGAGCCCACGCACCCTTTGACCAGCCCACTCCCCACCCCTTGCAGAGGTTAGGGAGCAGATTCTAGAACAGTCTGCCTAGAGAACAGACCAACCCCAAAGTCCCCATGTGGAGGTCTGAGCAGTCTGGTCCAACTGAGGCTGGGCTCTGGTTATCTGGGGATGGGGCACCTGCACTCTGCCTGCCTTTGCAGTGCCCCTTGGGAAAAGCCCTCACCTAGTCCTAAGCAAATAAGGAGGGAAGAGGGATCTGTCGACACCTACATGTAGAGGTTGGCAAAGGTCTGCCCGGAGAGGGGGCTAAGTGTCACAGAGCAGTGGCAGTGAACAGAGGGAAAAGCACTGGGACCAGAACCAGCTGGTCTGCCCTGTGAGAGGGACACCATGGGGCACTGACCTCATGCCAGGCGCTGTGGACACTATCTCCGGGCCATGGCTCAAGACTGCTTGCCATCCCCACGCACAGATGAGAGAAATGAGAGACCCGGAGAGGTGAAGACCTTGTCCCAGGTCACACGGATCTGCCCGATTCCCGAGTCCTCTCTACCACTGTGCTCCCTAGAGACATCATCCTGCGCCAGACATCTCCAGCTGGGCACAGTGCCCTCAATGCCCCCTGCTCAGAGGAGAGTGGTGGATGAAGCTAGGACTCCGGGCTCTGTCCCTTTGCTGAGTAGGGAAGCCACCTTCCGCAGTATCACAAGCATTAGAAAACGGAACCATCCCTCCCTTGGCTTATCACCATCGTCACCCCCATTCCAGGCTGGTGGCAGGGGAGAAAGTGTACCTCAAGTCTGGGGTTGACTTCTGGACTCAGCCCACATTCGCTGGGATCCTGAGAGCAGGGGCTGGCTCCAGCGGTCACCGCCAGCCCCGGGAGAGGCTGCAGATGCCCAGATGCCCACCAGGGAGCCCTCCCTTGCTGAGTCCAGCCCGCTGAAGTTCTCATCATCAGTCCTCCGACAGCTCTCCTCCTCCAGGAAGCCTGCCCATCTGAGTAGGTCTCCTCCCTCCTCTCCCTCCTGCCTCCCCGCCAGAGGTACACCAGACTTGGCGCTCTTTAGGAAAAACTTTTGTATCCGTATATTTTTATTATTATTATTACAAAATAACATGCAGGCATTGTGGAAAGATTTAAAAATCCACTATGAAAACCAACAGGCAAAGTTAAAACTTGAGGTTTCTTTCTTTTGTGGCTCACTAGTGTTTAACATTTTCATAAATCTTTTTTGGGGAGCAGGAAAAGCAATGAAGATTTCCCAAAAACCCTCACATCCCCACCACCCAGAGCTAAGCAGCCCTTTGTCCATGTAGATGGAGAAAGACAGATGGGGCAAAACTGTAGATTTTGTTGTTTTACAAAAAGGAGTTCTACTTTACCTCTAGTCATTGGAGCCGTTTTACCTGCTCAGCAACAAAGTCCTAAGCATCTTTGCAGAAGAATAAATAATAAATAAATAAATAAATAAATAAATAAATAAATAAATAAATAATAAATAAAGCGCATCCTCTGATGGCTCATTGTACGACCATTCCATCCTGCTTCTAATAATCCCCAACTGTTGGACACACAGGGCATTTCGAATGTTTCATTAGGATGAGTCATGCTAGAATAGGCTCCAGGAAGAAGGGCCCACCTCTCTCACTCACTGTAGCATCCGAGCACCCAGCACAAGGCTTGGGGCAGAGAAGGTTCCGGGGATGTCTGCCAAGTGAGCGAGCCAACGCCAGCCCCAGTGAGCACCTGACAGCTTGGCCCTGACCTGGGCCTCTTGGGCCCCATCTGGCCCCTTGAGGACTCCAGGTCCTGAGCGGCAAGTTGCCTTCAGGTTCCTCAGGGCTTGCCTTTCTCCCTCTCTCCCCAGCCACTCTACCCACACTTCCCTCACGTCTTCCCAGCCCCCACACTTCTGCCTCAGCCCCCACACCCTCAAAACTGCCCTGCGGTCCCCACATACCCCAACTTCGGTGCCGGCCCTCCAGCCTCCCCGCTGGGCTCTCCTGGGAGACATGGCCCGCCTCTGCATCTCCACCATTCCTCCACAGGGAAGGCCCCAGCTCATCACTGCCATTCACAGAGATGCCCCAAGCCCCGTAGCATGCGGCACCCTCCTGGGGGTGGCAGGAGACAGGACAGGCATGTAAGGAACAGCAATGGTGGGTGCTAAGTGTAGGAGTCCCAAGTAAAGAGAAGCTGTGTCTGCAAACAGTTCCTTACCACACCCCACCTTGCAGTTAAGTGGCTGTGCCTCCAGCATCCCTTACTACACATCCTGGGGCCGCCACTGCCATATATGCAGCCCCCACAGCCAGGGTATGCTGAGTGGTCAGAGAGGGGGACCGGCGCGTGGACACGGGAGGTCTAGGGGCCAGGTGAGGACTCTCAGAGGAAGTGATGAGGCCTCGGTGGCACGCTGAAAAGATGACCAGGGGTTTCCAGTCAGGAACAGGCTTCTGGGTTCCATGGTCCAGGGAGTCTGAAGAACGGAACAGAGGCCAGTGCAGCTGGGACCCAGACAGCAGGGAAGGAAGGGAGCTGGAGCACTAGCAGAGCCCAGGGACAAGGATTCCTGGAGGTCCCTACAGCCTGGGCTCTCCCCACCCCCACCACCAGGCTTGGGGTCTCAGCAGCCCTGCCCGCCTCACCATCAGCCAGGTCCAAACATCTACCCAACAGAGCTCATCCAACTCAGCAGCCACAGCTGAGCATGGCCAGCCCCACCCGAGGCACAGAGGGGCAGTCCCCAGGGCCGCTGAGAACTCATCCCCTTCCCTTGGCACCAAATCCTACCTGAATCTCCCCCTTCCCAGCCCAGGGCCCGCTCTCTGCCCTGCACTGAACCTTCAAAATGTCTTACCTGGGCCAAGGCCCCCAGCCCCATCACTGGCACCCAGCTTTTGACCCTGCTCCCAGACAGCTGACAGGGGGTCCTAAAACCCAGTGGATGTTTTTGTCTGTCTCTCACATACACACACACACACACACACAGGCACCAATTAAACATCTTTCCTGGCCACTGATACTACATTTATTTACTGGTGCCTGCTATGTGCCAGTCTGGCAGGCTCTGGGGTACAGCACCCAGTGGGCCCCTGTCTTCCTGCAGACCACTGACAGGGAACACAGACACGAAATGCATACATTTTGCATATAATTCAATGTAATTGTGTCATGTCAACGGGATGTGTAGATATGGGAGTCTCTTCCAGAGGTCGCTCAGAGCCCTCTACAGACTAGCCCCCCATCTACTTTTCCAGCTCTGCCTCCTGTGACCCACACCTCCACACCTCTGTTCAAAACTGCCCCCCACTAGAATGCCCTTTGTCTCTGCCCATCATTCAAGGCCCCACTCAAATGCCACCTGCTCCCTAGAGCCTTCCCCAAGCTTTCCCCCAGAGCCCATCATCCCACTTGCCCCACAGCTGGTCCAAGATCCCCATTTCCCCCTCTAGGTTGGAAAGTTTTGGGTTTTTGTTTTTGTTTTTGTTTTTTTAGGATTTTTTAAAGTCATCTCTACACGCAATGTGGAGCTCAAACTCACAACGCTGAGATCAAGAGTTGCGTGCTCCACTGACCGAGCCAGCCAGGCGCTGCAGGTTAGAAGTCTCTTAAAGGAAGGATTCTCACCTTTTTCATTTCCAAATGCCTGCAAATACCATATGTGTAACGTATGCTTACTGCTTGTTAGACTCAAAAAGAACGTGTCACTCGACTTGGGTGCAAGTCTTGGGCACACCAAGCTCTCCCCTTTGCTCTCCTCCCAAGCCCAGCTCCTGTCGGGGGTTCTGCTAGGAAGGGTCTCTTTGCTCCCACCCCCCAGGGTATGCTGGGGGAGTAACCCCAGGGAGCAGGGCCCAGCCTCGTCCCCCCTTGAGCAGGGAACACAGGTGTGGAGCTCAACTTGTCCTCTGGGCCTCTCTAGTCCAGGACGGTGGGAAGCCTGGGAAGCCGACGCTCCCTCCTGCAGCTCTGGGAGCCAGCCCCACTCGGGTTACTTTAGAGCCCCAGGGAGTGACAGCAATGTGGCCACCCTCTGCTGAGCACAGCATGGGAGGGAGGTGTGAGCACCTGCCAGTCCCATACCCAGGTCCTGGGTGGGCTTCCCACCCTGCACTGAAGCCCTTGCCCGTGGGCTCGGTGTCTGACTGTTCCCTGTACTTCACAGGTGATCGGTGGCCCTGCTCACACTTCCTGGCAGAAGTGAATCCAGAACAATGCACAAGGCCCAAGTTGATGCAAGGGTCTGTCTTCCCTTCACTGAGCAGGGACAAGCAGCCTGGCCCATTTTCCAGGCCTCACTGCCATCAGCCTCCCTCCTCAGCACACAATGGGCCTGATCACCACCCCTTTCAAACCTTCCTTGACCTTGAGCCCCCCACCCATCCTCCCCATCTCTGCTCCCTCTACAGCAGAGCTCTGTAAGAGAGAGGTGAGGTGCTGTGGTAGAGGATGGCTCGGCAAGCAGACTGTCCCAGCTCTGCGTGCCTTCTTCCAGACTGTTGACCTTGGACCAGGGACCTCACCTCTGTGCTCCCGTGAGCTCCTCATGGGACCTTGTGAGGATGCAGGAAGCATGTGTACCTCCATGTCTGACTCCCATTCCCTCCCCAGCCCTCTGCCACCCTGCCACCCATTCCACCGAAGCAGTCCTGAGCAAGGCACAAAGACCCAGGGCCCATTCCATCCTCTTAGCCACGTGTCCAGGGCTCTGACCTTAGGGTCTCCCTCCACGCACCTCTCCTGCCAGTCTGCCCGGAACCAGCCAGCCCTCCTCTCACCTTCATCCCCATTGCTGCCTTGGTGACCCCAGGGACCTGCTGCTCACTGACCACTCCCTAATCTAGCAGCCCAGCCCCATCCCTGGCTCTAGCTCAGCAGACCCAGATGCCTACTCCACACCCCTTCTTAGAAGCAAACAAGTACCCTTTTCTTTCTTAAAAAAGAAAAAAATTTGCTGTTGGGGATACCCTTGTTGGTACCCCCCAACAACAAATCCCTGTTCCCACATCTGCCCCAGCTCAGTAAATGGCATCAATTCAGCTGCACAAGCCAAGAATTGGGGCTACTCTGGGCTTCTCTTTGCTCTTTCACACCTTCCTGTTAGTGAAAGCTCTCAACACAGCCAAATGGGACCACCTCTCACCTCGTCCTCACTGAACCCTAGTCCAGGCCACAATCCTCACACCACCCACATGGTGCCCACCTCCCCTCTGGCCCCACATACTCCAGGCCCTCGTCACCGCCAAACCCTCCAGCAGCTTCCCAAAGGACATTCAGAGACTAAATCCCAAAGCTGACGGTAATGACCTGTTGAGGCCTCTGCCCTCCCGACCCCCCTGCAGCGCTGGGCTGCCCCCCTGCCCCCAGCTCTCTCCAAGACTCATGGTCCTCTAAGGTGTCCTTCCCAACCCTGTCGCTTAAGCAAACCCTGCCTGCCACCCTAATTAACTGCTGGTATTTCCTTCCTAATACTCACCAACACCTAACATTCCAGTATTTTGGGGTTGGCTGCTGTCATTTGCATGAGAATGAAGAATACGCAGCCACTAACCATTGTGAAATGACTGGGTCCTCACAACCCATGGCCAAAGTCAAGTTATGCTCACTTTCCCAATTAGGAAGCCAGGCTCAGAGATGAAGTCAACCCTGAGGGTCTCCTAGCCTGTAAGCAGCGCAGCGGACCTTAGGGTGGCTCAGTGGGCCTGACTTGAGGCAGGGCTCCTGGCCACCAGGCTCTCCTGGGCAAGGCCTCTGAGGCTAGGAGAAGGGCCAAGAGCTCATCCTCTGAGGATACTTGTCTGCAGACACAAGCCCAGGAACAGGTAGTGTCCAAGAAGCCACAGGTACTGCAGCCCCCTGACTGCCAACTCTAGCACGACAGGGACAGAAGGAGTGGGGGAAACACAATATAGATGAGCCCCATGGGGCACCTGGGTGGCTCTCAGTCTGTTAAGTCTGCCTTGGGCTCAAGTCATGATCTCAGGATTCTGGGATCGAGCCTCACATCAGGCTGTCTGCTCAGTGGTGAGCCCTTGCCCCTGCCCCTCTGCCCCTGCCCTTCCCCCTTGTGCTTGAACTCTGTGTCAAATAAAATCTTAAGAAAGAAAAAAAAAAAAGGCATGCCCCTAAAAGCTGTAGTGCATGGCTTGCAGCTAAGTCTAGTCCAAAGACTCCCCCGTCAAGCCTGGAGTCCAGAGGGGCTGCCTTCATCTAGAAGACACGTGGTGACCACGGGTATTTGCTCTGTGCCAGGCTCCAAGCCAAGGACTTCACATCCTTCACTCACTCCTGTCAGTCACTCTGTGATGGTCCTCGTTTTGCAGATGAGGAAGCCAAGGCTCAGAGAGATTCTCTAACTTACCCAAGACTCTTATAGTTGGGGGTGGGGACAGTCAGGATGCACCAAAGCCTGCTCAGGCAACTAGGCAACAGCTATGTAGTCACTGGCTGCCCAGAAAAGGCTCAGCCCGGACGGCAGCTGAGCCAGCCCCAGCCCCAGCCCCAGACTCCATGGCCTGAGGGAAGGGGATCTGATGGAGAGACAAACAGGCATGTGGAAGAGGAATAAACACATGGCATGAAAAGACATACCTCACACAAGTGACAGGTGCAAAACAGAGGCTTTAATCCAAACAGCAATGAAGGTGCATGGGGCTGGGGGGACTCTGGTGGGGGGGGCAGGGCAAGAGAAGCCAAGAAGGTGGTGGTCTGGACCCTGCAAGGGAGGCCAGCACTGGGCCTCTCCTAGGAAAACGATTTCTGTGATTCTAGTGGTTCCTCTCCTGGCTTCTGCCCAGGCCATCAGCCCAGGTATGAGGGTCAAGCCCCTGAATTGTGCTTCTCGGGAGCTCCCCCTTCCCAAAGGGGATGTGGACCCAGATAGAGGGTGGGGGTAGTGGAGGAGGGCACGCCTGGGTTTGGGCCAGGGAAAGCTGGCAAGAGCTTGGCCCAAAGGCAGCCCTAGAAGGAAACTCAGGAGCTGGCACACCTGCAACCCCACCCCCAGCTCAGCCCCTGCCCATTTTCGGGGCAGGAGGTGGGGGGTATCACTGCCTAATCTTAGAGAGCCAGTGGGTGAGTTCAGGGAGAGGGGAAGACAAGGAGGGGCTTGCTGAGTGCTCCAGCGGCCCCTGAACCACTGCCCTGAAGAGCAGGGCAATAGGGGTAAAGGGCCCTGGAGAAGCAAGCACCAGGGTGGGGGTGGGGGTGGGGGTGGGGGGGGACAGAACCATAAGATTTTAGAGGAATCTAGGTTCCCTACAACCACAGCAGGGCCCCAAGTCTCTGCCACCCCCTGCCAGCCTGAGAAACTTTGGAAAGGCAGGCCTCACCCAATCAGCTAGGGGGTAAGCCCTGTACTGAGTGTCTACACAAAGGGCAGCTTCCAGAGGCTACCCCTGTAGAGGAGGACAGGAGGGGCTACGGCCAGGAAACCCACCAAAGCCAAAGGCCAAAGAACAGAAAAGCCAGGATGAGGCACTGGACACAGGGGCCAGCAGGTCTGGGGGGCAGCCATGTAAAGAAGCTGGGAGGGTCACAGGCCAGAATAGCCAATGCTTCTCAATCCCACCCCAGGCTGGCCACCAGCCTCAATCCCAGACTTCAGAACCCCCAGATACCCACCCACACATGGCTTAGGAAACTGACCCGCCCCACAGGAGCAACTGCTCCAACCCCTAAAAAGGCAACAGGACCCAGGAAAGGAAAGCAATGGAAACCGCAAAACCCTCCCCCTCCCAGGGGAGTAGACCAGCTCAGGTCTCAGGTGGGACTAGACAGGAGAGAGGAGAGGAAGGCCAAGTGCAGGACTGGGGCCCGAGCACATCCGCCAGCCAGGGGAAATGGGCCCCACTTTGGTCACTTCTCCCTTCACTTTGGGTCCTTCAGCCTTATGCCCTGAGCCTCCCTCAACCCCAAGCTCACCACCGACCCCAGCAGACAGCCTCTCAGCAAACAGAAAGAACAGAGGGAGGGGACAGGGAATAACTGGAGCTGGGGCAAGGAAGGGCAGGCACAGGCATTGTGGCCTGGGTGGCCCTGGCTTCTCAGTCCCTAGCATGAGGTGACTGGATGGATGGGCAGCAGGCTCCCAAACTTGAAGTGCTGGATCACAGGAAACTTCTCCAGGCACTGTGAAGGGGAAGGGGAAGGGGAGAAGAGAGGTGAGGATGGCTCACCTGCACCCCTGTTAGGGCCCATTTGGCCTCTCGGGCCTCCAAGAGACCCGGGCACAACTCTGAAGCCTTAGCCCAGAATGGTTCCCAGAAAGTGTCCAGCTCAGAGGAGCTTCCAGGCCTTCAGGGAAAGGCAGGCTTCCTACCTGTTTCCCACCACCCCCTCCCATCCAAAGACCCCGACTCCATGACAATCAGACCCCACCAAATAATGAGGGAGGAGAAAGGAAGGGAAAAAGAAAAGGCAGCCCAACCTCACACGGGGTGGGGGGAGCGGGCAGAGAGTTGGGGATGTGAGATGAAAGGAACCCTCCAGATCAGAGGGGAGGCCCTAGCCCAGGCCCTGGTCTTAGAGAAGAGGTGTGGGGACACTGGGACCCACGCTTGAGAAGAGTTCAAGACTCATTTTTCTTCAATTTTCAGTTCTCTGGACCAAAGAAGGTCGCAGTGAGACAGTAAGAACCAGTTAACGCGCCCCCACCCCCAGGGCACTTCCCAGCAGCCCTGTGTGTGGGGCAGATGACAAGAACTCTGACTGGGGGATGGCCCTACTCCCTGAACCCAGCCCAGCCCAGCCTCAGCCCAGCCTCAGCCCAGCCTCAGCCCAGGGTGCCTGGGGGAGATGGGGAGATTGGCAGGGCCTACACAGAAGCTGGCCCAGTGCACGGGCAGCCGGGTCCCAGGCCACACACCTCTGGCCCAGGCACTGCTTAGCATCACACAGGACCAGGAAAGGGAGAGGGGCCCCAGCTCCCACCGCCCCCATACCAGTCCCGCTGCACCTAACACAGGCACCAGCCACTGGCTAGCTCAGGCAGCAGCTCCGGGCAAGTGAGGATCTGCCTTCTCTCATACCTTTGACCACAGAAAGCCACCACGATGGCTGCGGGGGAACATGATTTGCAGCTTCAGATAAGGCAAGGCCTGCTCTGTGACTGTGGTCTCAACCTCTGCTTAACTTAGGGGGACAACGGTGTGCCACGGCTGGCCCAGGGCCCCTCATCTCAACAGCCAGGCACAGGGCCGAGGAGGTCTTGACCCACCCTGACCCACCGTGTGTATGTCAGGTGGGGGGGATGGTCAGGCCTAAAGGCGGCCCAGGAGGTGAGCAGGAAGAGAGAAATCTCTCCCTTCCATCCTGCAATGGAAGAAGGATGGGGACCACAGCTCAGTGTGGGAGCAGAGCTCCAGGCCACAGACAGGTCCTGGGCCTAGGGCAGAGAAAGTGGGGAGCAGGTGGGAGGGGGTGGTCCCTCAGGGGGAGGAGAAACAGCAGCAGCTCCAGGCCAGAGGCAAAGGCAGCTGCCATTGTGCTTATGTCATCAAGGAAGTGGTGGGAGTTTGTAAAAGGGGGCCCCCAGGGCCCTGGAATTCCAGAAAGGGTCAGAGGTCCGCCTGCTCCTAGCTTTCATTCAAGGGAAGCTCAGCAGGAGGGGGGCAGGGACCCAGAACAAGTTTCCCCAGGGCCACCGGACAGGAGAGGGGCTACTGGGGCAAAGGAAGTGCAAGGCTTCAGGACAGCAGCAGAAGGGAGCCTGGGTCAGGCCTCCTCCCAGCTTGCTGTGCCCGGAGCCCACCAGTGTCCTGGGCAGAGTGGCCTATGCCACACAGATCTGGAGACCCTTCCAGTGCCTGGTGCCTCAAGGGAGAGAAGGGGTTCCCCAGGCCCTAACGAGGCCCTTCTGAAGGGAGCATCAGCAGTGACAGCCCTCGGGCCACCCACAAGGGCACAGAATGCATCTGGTTCCTCAGCTCAGAAAAGTAGGGTCAGAGCGTGGAGACGCACACAGGTGGTCCCAAATCCTGAGGCCACCTAATGCCAGGCCTGCTGAGGCCTCTATGGCCGCTCAGGGGACCAACTCTGACTGGTGGCCCTGGCCTTCAAGACTGGTGGGCCTCACAGGTCCCCCCCATGGACCGAGAACTGACCTGAAACAAAACAAAACAAAACAAAACAAAACAAAACAAAACAAGTCCTTTTCCTCGGACCTCTGGGAAGGGAGTGTGTGATCCCACAGGCTCTCAGGAAGACCAAGGGTAGCTGCTAGCAACTTATAAACGAGCACCGACCATCACGGAGACAGAGTCAGCGGGCTCCAGCACTGTCCTACAGGGAGTCTGGCAAGGCTGCCAGCTCGTACTGTGCCCACATGCATGCAGGGCTGAGTCCTCCCGCTTTCAAGAAGGATGCTTTGTGATCCTCTGGTGTTCCCTGTCTGGCCTGCAGTGGCTGTCCTCCCATACCCACACCCGCAGAAATCCACCATCGGTTACAACTGTTCTGTTCCTGCCGCTGCTCCATTTGGAATCTCAGCTTGCTCCTCCCTCATCCCATGTCAGCTTGGAGCTCCTCCTCTGGAAAGGGCAGGGAGAGGAAGGGGACAGGGGCTCCTGCTCTGCTCTGAAGGTGCCCAGATCAAGGTAAGATTAGAGTCATTCAAATAAGAGCCACGCAGGAAGGACAGCACTTCAGATCCTAAGCAGGAAAGGCACTAGAGTCCTGCTTGCGGTGTCAGGAGTGGAGGTGGGAGGCTGGAGGGGCTACACGCTCCTCACACGCTGCACAGGAGTTCCCTATCAGCACCCATTGTGGGACTGGTGGGGGAAGGGGGGGTGGGTGTCAGGAATGACAGGACATCCAGAGGGCAGTGACCCAGGTGCTCTCCAGGCAGGGGACAGCCAGACTGGAGGGCCCAACAGGCTGTAGCCCGGAAGAAGCCTGTACAGCCCCAGCAAACGCTCTTCTCAGATTAGAGAGGTATGTGGGTTGGAACCTAAACACAGGATGTGAAGTCCAGAGGAAGGGGACCAGAGGGGGAGGGGGCGGAAGGGAGAGAGAGAGCCAGGCCTGGTCAGTTCCAGCACCATTAACCCCTTCAGGGCCATGCAGAGGGAACAGGACAAACTGGAAGCATCTACACTCCCAAACACACCCAAGCCTCTAATACCCTATTCTCCCTGCTCCCCCTGCCCCCATTGATGGGATCTGAGTAAGCTCCAAGTATGATGAAGTAGACCCAGAGATCCAACCTCCCTCCCTCCCTCCATGGGAGAGGGGATGGCTAAGGGCCAAGAAATGGGCACCCACAGGACAACATATAAGACCACCAGCCTGAGGGCAGAAAGAGGGGACTTTGGGGACTCATTACTCTAGGTGAGGGACTTCACATCCAGGCCCTTCCCTGGCCAAGGTCATGCAGTTCTGGCATTGGTGCGCACAGATGTGAAAGGAGCTAGCAGACAGGATGGAAACAAAAGGTCTCTTCCTTACCTGCAAGAAAAAAAACCCACCTCCTTGGTTGGGAAAAGGTGCCAAAAAGGAGAGAGGGCAGGGGACACCCACAGGAGCTGGGCAGCCAACTCCCAGCAGGGGGAGCTCAGGGAAACCACCTCCTTGCCCTGCCTCTCCCATCTGAGAGCAGAAAGACCACCTGAAGTGGTTGCTAGAAATGTCAACTCTGGGCCTCCCCAGAGACCTCTCACCTGCCCAGGGATCAGGCCCACCAAAGTTTGAGAAGCACCAATGTACATGGAGCCTACAAAGCATATCCACCTTCGGGTACCAATGTCCACCTCTGGCCATTTGACAGACCCCTGTGTGTCAGGGCTATGGCTCAGTCACAGGGCAGAGCTGGGTTTCAGCCTAGTGATTCTCTGACTGCCCATCTCACAGACAGAGACTCTAAGGCCTCCAGTGTCAGAATGGCTGGCCCAAGATTCAGAGCAAAGCAGCAGAGTGGGGGTGAGGGGATTAGCAGCCCCCTCTGATCTGAGTGCTGGCCAGCCCCACTCACCTCGGCCTTATACATGCGGATCAGACCCTGGTTCACTTTGGACCAGGAGGGGACAGCACTGATGTTCCATAGCTGGTTGGAGTGCTCTGCAAAGGGGCCTGTCTTCATCTGGAAAAGAGAATCCACAGCTGGAAAGGCAGGCCACCTGGGAGCTCACCTGTATTCCCACAGCAAGGTTGTACACATATGTGTGTACACACACACCAGGACATGCAAACACGCACGCACTACAGCACACATGTGCGTGCATATATATACGCACACATATACATACATACATACACATATATGCTTGAGGACCTGACTGCATCATCTGGGGCGGAGAGGGTGTGTGCACGTGCTTGTGCACACATGCACGCACACACACACAGAAGCACACGCAAGTACCAGAGACAGGGTCTCTCTTGGTCTGCAAGACCACCTAGGAAAATACAACCCCTAGAGTCACCCCTTCCTTCCACAGCAAAAAAATGGGGCCTGATTCCCACCATCCACCACATTCAGCAGCCTCAGAAAAATAAAATCTCAACCCAAGCCCCTGCTGGGACTCCCACCAACTCCCCCTCCACCGCCCCAGCCAGAGTGCCCCACCAGCACAGGAACCTGCTCCCCTTCAGATAAACAGTGGTAGCAGCCTTCCCGACCCTCCCCAGCCCCATACACAGGGTGGGCTCTACCTATCATAGGTAGAGCTGGAAGACCCTGGGGAGGGGTGTTTGGGGGAAAGCCAAGGTGGGGAAGAGTAAACCTAACTGCCTTGTGCATGGCAGGCAAATGGGGAGGAAGGTCTGTTTAGAAAGCCAGCCCGAGGGATCCCTGGGTGGCGCAGTGGTTTGGCGCCTGCCTTTGGCCCAGGGCGCGATCCTGGAGACTCGGGATCGAATCCCATGTCGGGCTCCTGGTGCATGGAGCCTGCTTCTCTCTCTGCCTGTGTCTCTGCCTCATTCTCTCTCTCTCTCTGTGACTATCACAAATAAATAAAAATTTAAAAAAGAAAATTAAAAAAAAAAAAAAAAAAAAAAAAAGGAAAGCCAGCCCGAACTGGCTGGGAGGTAAATTAGGGGTGGCATCGATAGCACCAAGGGACAGGCAGGAGCAAGGACAGCTCCATTCCTGTCCCTCCTCTTGCCAAGAGTTTGACCCTCCAGGAAGGAAAGAGATTCTGCAGCAAGCCCAGTGAAGTTCCCATGACAGGAGAAACCATGGCACTGAGACAGGGAGGCGTGTGCGCCTGCAGGCAGCCCTCTGCACAAGGCCACACATCTGTGTTTAGCAGGCACTCCAATCCCCTTCCACACCGCCCCCCCCAGGTTAGAAACAGCACTGATGCTTGTTGAGGGAATGGGGTTCAGCACCCCAATCCCCAGGCTTCAGAAGAATCAGTTTGAAAAGCAAAGAAGCTGAGCTGGCAAGTAAGCAGAGACTTGGACCCTGAGAGGGTGGAAGGTTCCAGAAGAGGCTGAATGGAGGCTGGGCTAGGGGAGAGCTGTTCCGGGGAGAAAGGATGGGCCCAAAACTCCTTCTCCATATTGGGCATAAGGGTAAGGGCTCAAGAGCTTATAACAGCCCCACTGTTTGGCTGTGGACTCCCCAGGGAACCCACTCCTACACACTTCTCACTTGTCCAGTAAAGCCTCGTACCAAACTGCAAGATCTAAGTCCAAAAAGCTGCCATTTACTGCTGTCACCACCCTCCCCTGGCCGAAGTTCCCCCAAAGCCTGTCTCAACCCCCAGGTTCAGTGGCAAAGACAACAGATCCTTCCTCCAGTAGGGAGGCCACAGCCCCACGTGGCAGAGGTGGCAGATGGAGACCAGATCCCCCTCCCCTGGGTGGCTGGTGGCCACAGAGCTTTTCCTGGGTCAGTGCCTAGACCTAGTACCTTCCCCCAGCTCTCTCTCTCTCTCTCTCTCTCTCTCTCTCTAAGGCTCCCTCTTAGGGATAGCTGCCGGTACCCACAGCCTAGGGGGTCTGGCCTTCAAGGAGCTTTGTTCCAACCATCCTACTCAAGCAGGCTCCACCCTCAGCTACCCGCCCTCCCTCTTGTCCCACCCCTTCCCCCAAAACTCTCTGCCCCTTGGGGACCAGTGCCAGGTTCCAGTCATCTCCTGCACATTTCCAGGCCCTGAGAAGTTCAGAAATCACCGGAGATGTGTAATCGGTTTCACTCTGGACAAGGCCTTGTGAATAAACCACCCTGGAGGCACCCTGCTGGCTTCGTCCCACAGCATCGCTCCAGAAGCCTGCTCAGCAAGGGCTCCAAGGCTAGGCCAGCAGATGATGCTGGGAAACCAGAGGCTTTGCCTTGTGGGCCAGCCTCACCCACTAGGGGCACGGGAGGGGACCCCAAAAGGCCTCTCGGGCCTGCTGGAAAAGCCCCAATGGCCCTGCCCCTCCCCATGGAAAGGCCAGAGACGCTATTTATCTAGAGGGGCTGCCCCACCCCCCACCCCCAGGCCTTCAGTGTCCCCAGGTCTCCCCAAGTCCTTCAGAAGGAGACTTTGCAACTCTGAGAAAGGAAAACAGATGAGGGGAAAAAAAGGAATCAGGAGCGAGAAAACAAAACAACAACAACAAAAAAAAATTAGCTCATTCTAGCCACAAAGGGAGAAGAGAAAAAGCGAGAACGAGCAAGCAAGCTGCAGTCCCGCAGTGACCCCAGGGGAATCGTGTGAGTCAGAGCAGCCATATTGAGCAGGAAATTACTCACAGACGCTGCGTTCCTGCCTCTCCACTCCCAAGAGAATCGGCCTTTTGTAAATGGTTCCTCTGTCAGTAACTGAGGGGGGATGGGGGGAGGCTCTGCACAGCGCCTTCCTGTCAGCTCCTTCCCTTCCAGCTGAAATCTGATCCCTCCCTTCCCAAAACTCCAAATTTAGAAGCCAGATTGAAACTGAAATTCTTTTCCTGCCGGCCCTGGGCTCTTAAAGGCGCCAGGGCTGCATTTCCTGAGACAGCAGAAGCTCTGCAAGGTGGGGCCCCCTCCTCTAGGATGCCCAGAGCTACCAGGGCAAGTCCTGGGAGACAGGGAGGAGATGCCCAGGTCCATTTCCAACTTCTTGTCTTGTTTTTTCCTCCTAGTTGCACCAGCCATCCTGATCCCCAGGTCTCTGGAGGCAACACCGCCCCCTTCCAGACTGAAGCGCACAGAATTCTGCACAGGGCTTCAGGTGCCCTGTGTCCCAGAGGGGGCTCGTTCACGAACCAGGGGCAGTGAAACACTGGTGCGGGGTGGAAGGGGACTGGGGTGGGCGTAGCCTGGACAGAGCTCCGGAGAACTAGCACAGCACAGCGCCGTCAGCACCCTCACTGACCAGGCCTCAGCTTAGCCAGGTGGCCAGGGAGCCCTCAGAGCTGCTAGCACCGGCGTTTACCACCATGCCCAACCACCTAGACCCAAAGGAAAAACCAGGCCTTGCAGAGAGGGAGCCGAAAAAGCAGAAACTCTAGGGTTTGCCTTTCTGCCTCTCCCCCAATTGAGTTACTGAAAACCTTCTCAAAGTTTGGCGTGCCGTTAGCGCCACCTAGTGGCCACTGTAGGATTTCCTCCAGCAAAGAAACCGAGTCCCAAACTTTAGAAACCTTTTGGGTTTTTATACCAGTATAACCACCCAAACAAATAAAAATACAACATTTTAACCTGGAATCAATTCCCATATTCCTTGAGGCCCGGCCTGGCTGCCTTCCTTGTTAGGCACTGACGGACCCAGGGGCTTGGCTAGCCACCAGAGGGAGCCAGAACAGCCTAGCCCTTTACCCCCAAACAAGCAAAGCAGGGCTCAGCCTAGAATGTGCACTCCTTCTCCCCACCCTGTTCCTCCTGTTCCCTCCAGGGTCTCCTGCGACTCCCAGACCCTCGCATTCCACTCTGGAAACAGTAGCACGTGACTGGCTCTTGAGGCAGTGAGCCAGGCTGCCCCAAGTCCTTCTGACCTTGGGCCTGCTACATGCTGAAGGCAGCAAATCTGAGACTGAAGCAGTGGCTGCCCAGCCGTCAGTCCTGGCTCCATTTGCTGACTTGGAAAAACATGTCATTTCCCTCTGGCCTCTGGAGTTTGGCAGAGGCCTGAGCCGAATGCTGACCATGAGGAACCTGGGGCTATGGCTATTTAACCAGGCTTCTCCGTTCAGGGGGCTCAGAACCAGAGCCAAAGAGCAGCCCTGGTGGGGAGGGGACCCAGATATGCATGTGGGCATCGGAAAGAGAATGATGGCAAGACCGTCTCCAGACACTACAACCAGGGCACCCTTTGAAAGTTTGGGGGGAGGGGGGCGACAGGTATGCAGCAGGGAAGACAAAAGGTCCTAACACCTCCTGAGAGATCCTAAGAACAGTGAGTCCCCAAATTCTGTGTAAAGTCACCTGGCAAGTGTATTTAAATACGGGTTCCTGGGTCTTATCCCCCAAGATTCTTGACTCAGAAAGCTGGGGTTGGGCAAAGGAACGTGGGTTTTAACAAGCTCCATGAGTGACCTTGAGGAAGTGGGAGACCTGGCCTTAGTGGGCAATAGCAGCCAGTTAATAAACACCCCCTGCCAAGGAGGCCTGTAGCCCAGCCTGCTTGGTTCACCTCCAGGACTTCATCTGGCTCATGTCCTCAGGCACTGACAGAGATGTGTCCCTTCAGCAGAAATCTGTCCTGTTGTCCACTGAGCCTCTCCGCCTCCTGCCATAGTTTCATCCCACACAGCCACATGCCAGTGGCTAGAGAGAGACCCTGTGGGCCCCGCCCACGCCTTCAGACCTGCCGCATTGGTTACCAAGCCCACTAGTGATCAAAGCTCAGTCCCTCAGCTCAAGTGTCCCACGAGGTTCAGTAGTAACCCCAGACCACTGATTTGGGAAAGGAGATCCTGGACAGTCAGACGTTGGCTTAACCTTCCACAGGCCTAGTGGGGCTACCTTGTCAGTAACCCACCTCCTAGGGACCAGCCCTGCCATCTTTGGGTGAAAACTCTGGCTCCTCTGTCCCACTCCAAAGCCACCAGCCTCAGTTGATCTCAGCCTGGAGGCCACCATGGGTGGCCCTAACCCCCTTCCCCTCACCTCAGTGATAAACAGGATACATTCCAGGAACATGTAGTCCTTGTGGTTCTCATTCACAGCCTTCTCATCAACAAAGTGCCTTGGCTCCAAAAACGGGTGGTCTAGGAACAGCAAAGAGCCCCAGGGTTCAGAACCAGACACTCACACCACCAAGCACCTCAGCCCAGGGCTGTCCACACCCACCCTGGGGGCCACTGTCCTGCCCATGTGCTCTCAACACTTGACCTTGCAGGAGCAATAAATGATGAGTGTGTGCGTGCATGTGTGTGTGTGTGTGCACGAACTTGCTCTCATGGAACAAGCTGTGGCTTTGTCATTTTCTAGCCATGTGACCTTGAACCAGTGATTTCAGCCTTCTGAGGCTGTTTCCTCATCTGTGCAGTGGGGATATGAACTGTACCTCCCTCATGCCGCCTGGTGATAGGGATCGGAGTCAAGCCTCCGACATGGTACCTGCACAGGTTAAGTACTAGTCGATGGCGGCTAGTCTCATGCTGGCCAAGACCCTTCCCAGGGTCACTGAGAAGTGACCTAAAATGTTTCGAACAGTGCCTGGCACAGAGCAAATACTCAAAATACCTATTCATATTATTTTGTAGGCAGTTAATGTTATATGGAAGCAGAAGTCACTCCCCGGCCCTCACCCACCATAGATCCCAGTGAGCCACCCAAGCCTGGGGAGCAGTTGCAAAGTGGGGGGAGCAGGCAAAGTGGGCCCACAGGAAGCAGCTCACTGCCCCCCCATGGGTGGCTACTCCCTGATGGGCCCCCTTGCGCACAGCTTGATAATAACAGTGGATGACAACAGTCACCAAGGCAAAAGAGCCATTCATTTTCAACATAAAACCCCACAGCTGCTGCCAGGAGTGGGGGTGCATTTCACACCAGTCCATTATGTGCCAGGCGAGTGCCCCTGCTCCAGCCTGTGTCACTTTCCATTATCTCGGCACACTCTGCCTCCACCTCCCCCATCCTCCCCCATCCTCCCTCAGCCTCCCCAGGCCTCCCCTGGCCTGCCGAGCCAGAGCCAACTCTCAGCACAAGAGCCGGCGCTCAGCACAAGGTCAACAGCAAACAGCCTCAGTCAATAGCCAGACTAATGCCTGCTTTACAAGCTGTCACTGTCTTCCCCAGCAGCAGAAGTAAGGCGAGAAGGGAGAGAGGTGGATAGAGCAGACACCCCAGGGGGAGGAGCAGCAGATGCCCCTTCAGTACCTATCAGCTGTGAACTGCCCCAGATGAAGGGCAGAAATTGAAAGTCGTCCAGGCCCCACACTCCCTGGCTGCCCGCTGGCTCCATCCTGTATGTTTTCTGGAGTTTCCGCATAACCTCGAGGTACCTGCACAGGAGGGCAGGGAAGAAAAAAGTAGCAAAAAGCAGACAGTCTCCACCCTTCTGCCATCAGGAGCTCACTGAGGCCAGAAATAACCACCTAAGAGTGTAACTGGTCTCTATTTCAATTAAAACCTACACACAGGGATCCCTGGGTGGCGCAGCGGTTTGGCGCCTGCCTTTGGCCCAGGGCACGATCCTGGAGACTCGGGATCGAATCCCACGTCGGGCTCCCGGTGCATGGAGCCTGCTTCTCCCTCTGCCTGTGTCTCTGCCTCTCTCTCTCTCTGTGTGTGACTATCATAAATAAATAAAAATTTAAAAAAATAAAAAAATAAAACCTACACACGTAAGTTATGCATCAGCTGGTATTCTCAAAATAATGTCGATTTTTTTCTCCCACACTCAGCCTTCTTTTGGCCCAGGAAAGGTGGTTTTAGCACCATCAACTCATAACATGAGCTCCTGGACAAGAGCCTCAGGCTGTCTAACTCTGGCCTGCCCATCGGCAAGCTGGTGGGGGACAGAGCAGATAATCTCCTGGAACCTCCCAGCTCCTGCCTTCCCTGTTCTCAGAGGCTGCATCAGTGTCACCTGGGAGCTCTGGCATCAGCATTGCCAGAGTGGGGCCTGGGATGGGTGTGTCAGAGGCCTCTGGCAGCTGCAGTGCACCTGTGTTGCCAGGCAGGTGGTCTGGGGAACAGGGAGCAGCTCAGAGCCTGAACACAGTTCAGCTGGCTGTGCGACCTTAGGGATCAGAAGATGGTATCTCTGTGCCTCTGTTTCTTCATCTATAAAATGGAAATAACTCTACCTAGAGCTGTTGGGGGAATCTAGGGAGGGAGCTGCATGCAGAGTGCTTAGGACAAGGCTGGCCAGGGAAAACGCCACAGAGGCATTAGTAGTCGGCAAGTGACCCGTTTCCTTCACTTGTTCTTATTTGAATCTGAACCTCTCAGAAGGCTTCCTGGACACCCCATCCACAGGCAGAGCTTGGTTAGGACAGGCCGAAAGAAGCATCGGCCACTCAGGAGAGCCCGCCAGCATCCTGTCTCCAGCCTGGCAGTGATGAGGAGGGAAGACCCCTGCCGCTCTTCTCACTCACCGATTGAACACCTTGAAGACAATAGCTATTTGGTCATCTACCCGGAGCACCCCAATCTTACAGAGGCAGCAGAGGAAAGCAGCAAAGGCTGCTTCATGTCCTAGAGGAGAAAAAACAGCTGAGGTCGACAGTCTTCCAGGAAAAGGAGTGGTACTATTCTTGGTCTCACCAGAGTCCACATCACTGAGAACTGCCCCTCTACAGAGGAAGGTCAACATGGAGATGATGGGGCCTCTGCCCCTTCTAGAAAGACCCAGGCCCTTTTGGTAACTACTGCTAATATAATTCTACTCCTAAAAGGCCAAAGCTGTGGACTTCTTAAACAGACATTTGCATTTTGTTTTGTAGGTTTAACTCACTGGTCAATTCCACACTATCAAGTGAGCACCTACTACAAGAGCAGCCACTGTCCGTATCAGGCACTAGGGAGACTAAGTCCATGCCTTTGCTTGATAGTTTATGATCTTCAGGATGACAAACAATAAATAGACAATCACTTCTATAATTCTAGCTCTGAAGGAGAAGGACAGGGTGATAACTGGAGAATATCACAGGGGGACCCTGACATTAGGGTTCCAGAAGGTTTCCCTAAGGAAGTAATATTTAATCTGAAAGATGAGTAAGAGTTGGTAAGACACTGCATGTGAGGGAAGCAGGAAGACCAATCTAGCTAGAAGAAACAGCATGTGCAAAGGTCTTGAGGTGAAAAAAAAAATGGGTATGTTTGAAGAACACTAAGAAGGCCGGTATGGCTAAAGCAGAGAGGACAAGGGAGAAAGGATAACAAGACTTAACTGCCACATAAGAAGTTTAGACTCAGTATCCTAAGAGCAACGGGAGCCACTGAAGGCTTCTAAGCAGAGAACACATGGTCACATTACAGGGTCAAAAGACAATGCCTTCCACAGGGCCCCTGGCTGGCTCAGTCAGTGGAACTGTGACTCTTGATCTTGGAGTTGTGAGCTCAAGCCCCACACTGGGTATAGAGAGGGAGGGAGGTAGAGAAAGAAAATTTCAGCGACTTTCTGTCCCATCTCTATAGAATCAAGGTTGCTTCCAGGGCCTGGGAAGCTTGTGAGCTGTTCCTCTCACCTGCATGGTTCCTGATCTCCACCAGCCAGAGGCCAGGCAGCCATGGCTCAGGGACTCTCACACACCTGATACCAGAAGGAAAACCCCAGTTGACCTGGCCAGTGTCCCTTCAGGGTCCCTCCCTGTCCATTTTAGGCCAAGCCCTGGAAGTCTCAAACACCTGATAAACCTGCTCCCTAGCAACAGGGGAAGCAGAAGACAAAGCCTCCCCAGGACCCAGGTTCAAGGGGACCCTTTTCCAGGCCTGCCTCAGTGGCCTGTGTTTCTCTTGAGGAACCCAAGGCCCAGGCAAGGTGAAGGCCAGAAAGAGCAGCCGCTCTTGCACTTGCCGCTTCAGGACAGGTCAGGAGGGTGCGCCTACCAGAACAAGGTCCTCCTCAGCTACCACCCACTGCACAACCAGACAGCACGCGCCCTCTTCTGCAGAACTCCATAGCACACAGACACTGGCGTGTCCGTGTACCACAGCATGTACCACAACGCTTCCAGAGGCTACAGAATGCTCTCATTTCTCAAGGTTCTGGTAAGGGGTCGCCCTAAGATATAGTAAGTGCTCAATAAATTACTTTGCTGCTGGTGATAAGCTCAGAGACCATCTTTATAAGGAATGGAAATCGGGGCTGCACAGACACCAAGTATGTGGCATCAGCTCCCCCTGGTGGACCAAGACGGAGCAGCAGGAGCAGCACCAGGCTTCCCTGCACCCAGGACAACTGCAGCCTACCTGGCCCCAAAGGCCCTTGCTCAGAGGGCCCTGAGACAATCCGGAGCAAAGAGGAAGGAGCCCAAGAAGAGACTGCGGTGAAGCCAAGTAAATACAGAGAGCAGCAGGTACCTGTGCCATAGTCGATGCGTGTGGAGTTCCCCACTGACTCCTTTAGGTAAACGGCCACCTCAGGCACAGCAGCTGCCAGACAGGTGGGGACCACTGTGGCAACCAAGTTTTCTGCTTCCTGATAACACAAGAGACACAAAGTGGTGGCAGCAGATTAGGCAGCATCCTGGTAGGCAGGCACCCAGGAGCAGCATTTGGCTGGGGCCCAGCGGGCCATGCCAGGCTGGCCTGGCTCCCTGCTCTGACTGGCTACAGAAAGAAGAGGGAACATTTACTCTTACACCATAGAGCAACTACCCTGGGGTGGTTTCTAGTCTGTGGACCCTTCCTCCAGGGGACAAGGGTCTGGGACAAGATAGGAGGGAATTGCAAAGAAGCCATTCGACTCCCTTATCCCGTAACTCACTGATGTCCTTATAAGCACCATCTTTCTTCATACTCCCAGGGTAGCAAGAATCTGTGCCATATGTCCACCAAAAAACATACGAGAATGTTCATAGCAGCATTATCCATAGTAGCCCTCAACTGAAATGTTCATCAGCAACAGACCATGGTGTGGTTAGGTGCTGAAACACCACACCACAATGAAAAAACTCAGCTGCTCCACACAACATGGGTGACTCGCAGAGACAGAACACTGAGCAAAAGAAGTCAGACATTTATAAGAAATTCAAAAACAGGTAGCACTTATCTATGGGATAGAACTTAGAAGAGTCTGGAGGTGGATATCGCCTCAAAAGGGGAACAAGGGTCCCGCTAGAGTACTGGAGTGTTTTAGAGCTTGATACAGGTGGTGGTACAAGGGTCAAAACCTACGTTAAGGTCCATCAAGCTGTATAGGTATGTTGTGTTCACTTTCCTGTAAGTTAGAACTCAATAAAAATCTTAAAAAGAAAAAAACAAACAAACAAACAAAAAAAAAACATGTACCCTCTTAAGATTCCAGGGGCAGCCCCAGACTGCTTTTAGGCAGGGCAGCATTTTGCTGGGTCCTTGGGACTCCCCTCTGCTCCAGGCAAAAACACGAGGTCAGAGAAATGAGGACTCAAGTTGCTTTAGGTTCAGTCTATGGACACCTGGCAGGAAAATCTCCTAGAGACCTGAGGAAAATCTGGATTCCCAGGCCTTACCCTAGACCTACAGGACTCTGATCCTGCATTTTTATTTTTTGTTTGCTTTGAACAGGTATCACTGTGATAGGATTCAAAAATAAACACATTAACAAAATTAAAACGCACTGAATTCTACTTAAGAAACCAATATTGCACTAAATGTTAACTACCTGAAATTGAAATAAAAATTAGTAATTTGAAAAATCAAGAGAAAAGAAGTACAATACTAAATTCTCTGGGATTTGCCAAGAAAATATCAAAAAGTAAAAAAGCAAATAATTACACATATTACAAAAGGGATGCATTGAGAAGTTTCTATCCCCCATCCCACTCTCTCCTGCCCTGAGAGAAATCACAGCTTTATTAGCCTCTTGTATATCCTTCTAATGGTGTTTCTTTACACAAACTGAGCAGTTTGCGTAAACTAGGTCACCAGGAACTGATGTTTCTTTACGCAACCAGATCTTTTCATTTTTCCCTCCTTCCTACCAAGAAGTAGCTCACCATATGTGTCAGACCGACCCCAGGTTCTTCTTCAACTGAATGATAAATCCCAGACTACCTCACCCCAGGCTCCAAGTAGGTCTCCTAGTCTTTCTCATAGCTGCATAGCACTCCAGGCTAGCTCTACTAGTTTATCCAACTGACCCCCTACACATGGACACTTGGGACATTTGAATCTGTAGCTAATGCAAACGATGACCTAATTAACAGCCCTGTGCAGAGGACTGGGCATCCACAGTGGTGGTTCCCAGAAGATGACGGGGGCAGAGGGTAAATACATTGGTACTTTTGGTAAGTGGAATTTAACAAACTCCCCAGAGATGCTGAGATACCTGAAAGCTCCTGCACCCCTGGCCCAGTCCCCAAGTATGTCCTGTGACAGCCTCACCTCGTCGAGTTTGGCATACCAGGTCCTGTAGGCCTTGTTCCCAAATCGAGAGGGCTGGTCCACCGGAGGGATCTCATCAATCCACCTGTCCAGTGTGTTGAGGAGTGCGACCAGTTTCTCAATGGCCTATAATAGGTAAAGTAGAGGGGACAAGCCACAATGACGAGTGGCCCCCAGCTAGAGCCACAAAGGGAAGTCTCACCTGCAGCTGGACAACGACCCCTAGGCATGGCATTAAGTGGTAAGTGTTGGGGAGATCACACACTCCTACAGGATGGAGTTTTTAAATCCAACTGTCTGCCCCGCATGGGAGCCTGTGTCTGTGTCTCTGCCTCTGTGTGTGTGTGTGTGTGTGTGTGTGTCTCATGAATAAATAAATAAATAAAATATTTTTTTTAAAAAAGGGATCCCTGGGTGGCTCAGCAGTTTAGCGCCGCCTTCAGCCCAGGGCATGATCCTGGGGTCCCGGGATCAAGTTCTACATCAGGCTCCCCGCATGGGAGCCTGTGCCTGTGTCTCTGCCTCTCTCTCTCTCTCTCTGTGTCTCTCATGAATAAATAAATAAATAAAATATTAAATCCAACTGTCTGGTGGGGGGTGGGGGGGTGGCGCCTGGGTGGTTCAGGTGGTTAAGCGTCTGCCTTCAACTCGAGTCATGATCCCAGGGCCCTAGGACAGAACCCTGCATCAGGCTCCCTGCACAGCGAGGAGTCTGCTTGTCCCTCTCCCTCTGCCCCTCTACCTCATCCATGCTTACTCTCTCTCTCAAATAAATAAAATATTTAAAACACGGGTTCCAGGGCACATGCTGCCTGGTAGCCTGCCTGATTTCCTCATAAGCCTTATCCCACATCAACATGTAAACATAATTTTATGACAGCCTTTAGTAAGTCAATAGTATTTCATTGTGCCAACATACTATGATTTATTGAATCTCTGTTACATATTTGGCTTATTTCCAATTGTCCACTTCTACAAACAATCTGGGAAGTCTCTCTCCTTCAGCAGAACCACTGGGTCAGAGGTCCAAACCTCTGTAATGCTTTGTTGGGCTGCAGTTTCAGGGAGCCCGTCTCCCTACACCTTTCCCACAGCAGGCAGAAACCAAGACATGGAATTGGTGCCACAGGCCAGGGCAGCATTAGCACACAGAATGTTACTCAATGAGGAGATCAGGTGAAGCTGACTATCCAAAACACAGGTCTGGAAGGGCAGCTAGAAAAGGGCTCCTTCTGGGTGTGGCTTGTAAAAAAAAAAAAAAAAAATAGGCCAGAATGAAAGGCTAGCAGAGGGTGTTTAGAGGCAGGCAGCCCTGGGAAAGAAGACCTTGCCAGGAAGCAGGTCTTGCTTGTGTCCACTAGGCACCAAGAGCACAGAGAGAGACTTCCAGAAACCCCTGATACTGGGTAGGACCAGGGTAGTGCCCACATGAAAAGTTCTGAGGAGGAAGGCAAGGCTCAGTCAGGTCCACTGCTGCATTGCGCAGGCTCTGGAGAGGGGCAGTCAGAGAGCTCTGGGAGAGGGAACGCGGACTTGAGCTAATGGAGTATCTGTCAACCAGTGCCCATCCTCCCCAGTCCCCCTCAACACCCCTCCACCCCCACACAGCTCCAGGAGGTACAAATCACTGCAGGCCAAGTAAACAGCACCCCCTGGCATTATACAACGTGACAGTGGCCTGAAGGATGCCATCCCCCACCTCCTCTCTCAGGAAAAGTTACCTGTAAGAGGGGAAACTCCCTTTATACCTGGCTGAGGCAGAGGGCCAGGGTGACATAAAGCTGCCCAGCTGTAATGTGTGAGAAAGTGCTTCCAGAGCCCAGCTTTGTGAAGAACTAGGTCACCAGGACCTGATAAGAACAGAGCAAACCTGACCGCATGCTGCAACCAGGACTCGGGAGTGATGAGGTGGTAATCTGGCCCCAAGAAGTACCAGCCAGGCCCGATTCCCGGGCCATCTCCGTCCTGGGCCAGGGCTGAAGGGGATAAAGAAGGTGCTGGAAGGCTATGGAAGCCAGGCCCCAGCTGCCAGCTCAGCTGGGGCAATGAATAATTAAAAGGCTCCTCGCTCCTCTTTCTGGAAAGGGCTTTCAGAATGCAGGGGCTGCCTCTATTTCTGACTGGCTGGGCCAGAGGGGCTGTGAGCCAGAACCCTCAGGAAGCACAAATAATAATTTGAACTACCCTCCTGCTTCCTCACCCAGGGCTTCCTCTTGGACTTCATGGACCAATAAAATTTTCTCTAAAACATTACTTGCCAGTGTTTTTTTTTCTTTGCTACCAACTTAAATATCAAACAAGAATAAAAAATAATAATCCTTTTTTCTTTAATGACTTTATTTATTTATTCTTGAGAGACATAGAGAGAGGCAGAGACACAGGCAGAGAGAAAAGCAGGCTCCATGCAGGGACCCTGATGCGGGACTCGATCCCAGGACTCAGGGATCACGCCCTGAGCCAAAGGCAGATGCTCAACCACCACTGAACCACCCAGGTGTCCCTAATCCTCTTTTCTACTCACATTTTGCAAAACTCAAAAAAACCCTGAAGATTAGGACAGACATAATCTCAAACTGAAGGAGAGCCTTCTAAACATGGGTCTAGACAGTCTCACCAGATTGCCCTTGCTTGCTCCCTTCGCTGCTGCTGGTCTGGAAGCTGCCACCTAAGGCAGCTCCATCTGCCCTCTCCCCAGCTGCCAACCCTGTGGGAGGAGGAAGGACTAAGAGGAAACAGGCGCCCCCAGCAGCTGTGCCGAGGGGGCCCCCCTCACATCCGTGGGCTGAGACCACATGCTGTCAGTCGTGCCTTCTGCTGCCCTGCCAGCTGTGGGCAGAAGCTGGAAGACCTCTGGAGACCAAATTAGTCACCTCTGCCCACCAAGTGATTGCCCTGGCACTGGGATGAAGCCTAGTTCAGGAAGAGCCCCCAGCTGAAGCAATCACACCACTACTAGAGGTTAGAACTGAAAAATAGCTAATGATAAGAGCTAATGTGCCAGGCACTGTGCTAACATCCCTATGTGTGGGATTCCCACTGAATCCTCCCCAGGGGCCATGAGTCGGTCTGTTGGCTCTTCCACTCATAGATGAAGAGATAGAGGGTCAGAGGGGACAAAGCCACTCAGCTTGGAAGGGAGAGGTTATCAAAACCCAGTCAGCCTGACTCCAGAACCCAAGCACTTAACCATGCTACAATCCTGCCAGAAGAACAACTCCTGAGCTAAGACAACACCTGGCTGGCGTGGAGTCTTACCATCAAAGCGTGAGGGTCAATTATGGGACCTGAGAGGGATTTGGAGGCTCAGGATCTGCTGGGGTAATTAGAACATCCCCCTATAATTAGCCTACCCCCACCACTCCCTGCCCCCTGAGCACAGCCCAGCTTCCCTCATCACACACTCAAGGACAAGCCCTCTCCTCTCTCAACCCACAAACTCAGTGGTGGACCAGCTCCCAAGAGAAGGAGGTCTATCCCCAGCACAGGCCCGGCTCCCCTCTGGTGACAGAACAAGACCTCAGCCTCCCACCAGCCAGTTAGGGCCCAGGAAGAGGCAGCTCTCTGGGACGGGGTAGGGAATGGGGATGGGTGGGAGGGGGGAGGGAAGGCAGCGGGGCAGGGGCTTTGATATGAGCATTGCCCTGCTAGCCTCAGGACAGGTGGAAAGACCAAGCCACAACTGGGTCAGGCCTTACCCGACAGGGTGAGATAAGGCACTGAGAGGCAGCTCAGGCCCTGGTGTCTGAGATAAGAGTCTCAAGATGACTGTGGGCCAACTAGGATAAGAACCCAAGAAGCCACTGGAGGCCTGGGACCTAGCCCTAGGAGGTGGCACCCAATAAGAGCAAACAGCCTGCAAGCCCACACCACCCTCCACAGCTCTTGTCCTCTCCGCAAACCACCTGTCTCTGAAACAGCAGCCAGAGAGTGCCCACCCTGCAGTGCATGCGCTAAACTCAGTATTCCCACTTCCAGGAATGATTCCTTAGGAAAGAGCATCCACAGGGATGGCTGGGTAGCCAGTGGTTGAGCATCTGCCTTCAGCTCAGGGCGATCCTGGAGTCCTGGGATGGAGTCCCACTTCAGGTTCCCCACAGGGAGTCTGCTTCTTCCTCTGCCCATGTCTCTGTCTCTCTCTGTATCTCTCATGAATAAATAGAACCTTTAAAAAAAATGTCTTTAAAAAAGGAAAGTGTATCCACAGATCTATATGTAAGGATGTTCAGAGCACCAATATTTAGGGACACAATCTCAAAGTCCACAGTCAGGGGCTGTTTAAACAATGAGGGTGGGCTCAATGAGACAGCCATTTACATAGTGAGGGGCAACAGGAGAGGAGGGGCTCACATGGCAGGTCTGGCTGGCATTCCCAAAACTGTTCCCAGGGCCACCCCAGGGAGGTGGGTAGAGGGAGAAAATCGGGAGAGGTCAGCTTTTTGTAAATACACTTCTATTACTGTTCCCTTTGGTGAGCACACTTACTTCGTTTGTGATCTTTTTTCATCTAAAAAGTTACATAAAAACACCAGTTAGCAAAAATGCAGGCTGTAAGATGTGTACTTCCCTTGATCCCAATTTTATAAATTTCTATCTATTCACAGATTGAGGAAAAGGAAAAGATTAGAAATACAAACACTGGAGATCCCTGGGTGGCTCAACATTTTAGCGCTGCCTTCAGTCCAGGGTGTGATCCTGGAATCCTGGGAACAAGTCCCACATCGGCTCCCTGCATGGAGCCTGCTTCTCCCTCTGCCTGTGTCTCTGCCTCTCTCTCTGTCTGTGCTCTCATGAATGAATGAATGAATGAATGAATGAATGAATGAATAAATAAATAAATAAAATATTAAAAAAAAAAAAACAAAGAAAGAAATACAAACACCAAGAGGCACCTGGGTGGCTCAGTAGGTTGAGCGTCTGACTTTTGGTTTTGGCTCCAGTCTTTGGGTCCTGGGATCGAGCCCCACCAGGATCGCACTACTATATCAGACTCTGCTCAGTGTGGAGTCTGCTTGTCCCTCTCCCTCCCCTTACTCATGCAGGCTCTCCCCACTTCAAATAATAAATATTTTTAAATAAAAAAAAAAGAAATAAAAACACCAAAATGTCAACTGCACATGTCCTTGGGCAGTCTTATTTTCTGCCCTGGCGTGTTGTGGGCAACAAGCACATGTGATTCTCCATAGCTATTCTGGGAAAGGCTATTCGGCGGCAGGTTCCCTGCCTGTGCCTACCTCAGAGACTTTGTACTCAAAGGTCAGCTTCTTTCCCTTCACACCTTCATTGAGGGTGAGGATGAATCCGATGTAGTCAGCGTATGCCTACCAAATAAAGTGGGGAGCGGGGAGGGAGAGGAATGTCAGACCCCTGACCCTCCACCCCCCTACCCAGCCCCCAGCTCCATCCAGTTGCCAAAGAGCTCCAAGCTGTCCCCTGGTCCCCAGCCTGTCACCAAGGGAAGCAGAATGATAATGCCAAATACCCCACCCGTACCCTCCATCCTTAACAGCTGGCAAGTCAATGACCATGATTACACCTGGATCCTCAGCCAGAACATGCTCATTACTACCACCAGGAGCTCCTTTACACAACCCCACAAGGTAAACACTCACTGTCCTCATTTTATAGATGAGGAAACCAAGGCTTCACTTCAGGAGAGGTTACTTGCCCAAGGTCTCCTAAGACCAAGATCTCATTAGATATGGAGCTAGGACCCCACAAGTCCTACAATTATACTACACCACCAGGAGTTCAAGGAATTCCACAAGGGTTCCTCCCCTAGTAGTCTTCCAGATGTTTCCCCCCACCAGACAGGCCAGGATATCAGACTGTAGTGCAGCCCGTCTGCTTCCTGGAGAAGAAACAGTTTTCTGCCCACGGTCAGGTGTGCCAGCACACCCATCCCTGGCTTCCAATTAGGCACTGTCTTCTCTGCTGGGCTAGGGTTACAGCCAGCACATGGGTAAGAAAACAGTGAGGTGCAGGCCTCTGGAGAAGTAGTCCCAGGAGCAAATGACTTCTGTTTGGTCTCATTTCTTTTCCATCTTGGCTGCCTCTCAATCTCTTCCTTCCTCTCCTTATCCAAGCTTTAGAGATGGCAGCAGCAGCCACAGCAAGCCCTGACAACTGACCATCCAGCATCTAGAAAGGAACATTTCCTGTACCAGGACCTTCCTACAGCCTGTGGAATGGAAATGAGGGGTCACAGGGCAGGTCTGAGCCTTCGTCCTGCCTGCGGCCAGTGATCACAGTCATTCTTACAAATTACACCGGATGCAAAGACAGAAAGCAGCAAGGGGCAGTGTCCTTGCTCCCACACAGGCCCGAGTCTCTTGGTGACTAAAGCTCAGGCCATTCTTATAAACATACCTGTCTCCACCAATGCCACCATCCTCATCCCTGTAACAGTAACAACCATGCCTGCAGGTCAGTACCCCTCATGAATGCTTAGTGCTGGGTCAGGTGCTTTTTGGACTTTGAGTCCTTTAAGCCTCCAAACAACTCATTTTTTGTAGAAGAAACAGACTTGGCTAGCTTAGGCACATTACCTAAGTTACAAGAAGAGGAAATGGCAACCCTGGGCTTCAAGCTTTGATCTCTCTGACCCTAAGTCCATCCTCTTGCTGCACTCTGCTGCCTAATCAAACTGTGTGAACCATGGCACAGAGTCACTTGTGAAGTCACACACTTGAGTGGTGAGCTTTAGAGCAAGCGAAAGGCTTCTACCCAAGATTGTTCAACAATACTCCATTAGAAGAACTAACCAACGTTTCCCAAAAAATGTTGGCACCTACGAAGGGCCAGATAGTAACTATTTTAGGCTCAGCAGACCATAAAGTCTGGTTTACAAATTCTCAACACTGCCAGTGAGAGCGAAAGCAGCCATGGACAATACATAAACAAATGAACCTTGCTGTGTTCCAATAAAACTTTATTTACAAAAACAGACAGAGGTCCAGATTAGGTAAGAAGACAGTAATTTGCTGACCTATGGCCTAGAGCATGGTGGCTCAACCCATGGCTATCTAGAGACAGAAGACCTGGGCGTGAATCTTGAATCTCATCCCAACCACTTGCTAATGCTACCATCTTGCTAAATTTCTTTATCTCCTGGTCTTACTTTTCTCACCTTCAAAATGGAGATGAACACTGAGTCCACTTCCCAGAGTTTTTGTGAGGATTAAATGAGCTAAAAAATACCTGGCACATCATAAACACATCCTCTTTGGAAAACACCCAGGGGGAAAGCAAAGAACTAAAGCCATATTTGTATTCAGCAATACTGTAGGTTCAAGGCAGACTCAGGGTTCTCAACCCAAGTGATTTAGCTCCCAGGTGACTTCTGACAGTGTCTGGAGACACTTTTGGTTGTTAATAACTGGGGGGAGGGGTGCTGTTGGCATCTAGCAGGTAGAAGACACAGAAGTTACTAAACATCCTACAATACACGGGACAGCCCCCTACCACAAAGAATTATCTACTCCCAAATGTCAACAGTGCTAAGGTTTAGAAACCCCGAGGTAGAGCAACCAAGATGATGAAAGGAGTCAAACTGTGTCCTCTGAGCAGCTGTGAGGACTAAGGTGTTTATCCTGGTGAAGATCTAGGGGGAGAATATAACTCAGAAAAGTCACGATAACCATCGGCAAATATTTAGAAGGCAGGCTTATGAAAGAGGAGCCAGAAAAGCTTACATGGCCCAAGGAAGGACAAGCCACGGCAAATGCAGGGTGTGGGCTCAGTGTAAGCACAGCAGACTCCCCCCACAGAGAATGAGCCCTTCTGTACCAGTGACTCTCCCCACCCCAGCTGAGCAGACCAGGGGTGGGCACCTGGCTGTAGCTGGGACCAAGGCTTTCCCTGGGGATTTGAAATTGGCTTTCTTTTTCTTAGTCCCAATCTTTCCACAGCCTGTGCCAGAAGCCCGGGAGGTAGAAGCTCTTCTTTTCTGCCCACCATTGGACTGAACAGCACAGAAAGCTGGTCAGCACTTCCTCTTGCTCCTAGGTCCCAGTTCCCAGCCACCTTCCTGGCCTAGGTTTCAATAAGATAGATAACCTCCTCTCACTTAGATATGCTGACTCCCAGACTGGCTGTAACTTCTCCCCGTGAGAGAGAACAGCTGGCTCCCCCGTCATCTCTCTCCCCAGGTTCTAACAGCTCTGGTTCCAAGAGCAAGAAAGGTCAGGAGCTCATGGTCTCTGAAAAAGCCCAAGTTCTTCATCCCAGCTCTGGCTCAATACTGCAGACACCACGGGTACCTGAGAACGCTTCCATTTGCCCATGTCTGGAACTGTGTGGATCTCCTTTTTCGGAATGATGAAGTTCTGAGTGGCTGGAGGGATATCCTCCGAGGAATCTTGACAAAGAAAGTGAAAAAGCAAACAGATAAATAGAATCTTCCCCTCAACCCAACTTCCTCCCTTCCTCTCTCACATACATACACACACACACACACACACACACACACACACACACTCGTTTAAACCAAGACTCTAATCCCCAGTCCCTAGGGTAAACCAGACACGTACTCCCAGGACAGAGTAATGGCTTGTTAAAGCCAACCCCACCAGCCTCCTGTCTTTCCTTCAGCAGCACAGACTGACCATACTCATGATCCCCTCAACAACTACAGGTTCAGTGGCGCCACATGCCTTCACCTCCTGGTCCCTCACCAGAGAATGGTCAGAAAAATAAAACCAATTTGACCTTTTAGACAGAAGGAGGCAATTCAAAGAAGGGGGAAGAAAATACAATTGGCCATCACCAACATTTGAAAAAGATTGCCAACCTCTGAATAAGCAAAGTAATGTAAATGAGACGGCTCTTCCAAATCAGGGTGGCAGATTAAAACCATCTGGCATGGAAAAAAAAAAAAAAAACCATCTGGCATGGACTGGTGAAGAGGAAGCAGGAATTCTCCAGCACTGCAGGTGGAAGTCTTGGTAGAATCTGCTAAGGCAATTCAGCACTGACTTTTGAAGCAAAAACCACACAGACCCATTGAGCCAACAGTTCTACTTGTAGGCATCAAGCCTTCACGTGCTCACAGAAATACACAAAGATGCATATAAGGGCACTTACTGCATGGAAAAAGGAAACAGCCCATATATCAATTGATAAGGCAATGGGTAAATAATAATATGGCCCATATAATGGAAATCTTCAGCTTTTTAAAATAATAAAACCTAAACTATTGACATAAGAAAACAGCCCAGATATTAGTAAACGAAGAGAGAAAATTAAGCTACGTTATATACAATATAATCTCATTATTGCGAAAATAGCTATGCATACTGTATAAATAACATGTATCTAACAGCACGTACATTGGAAAAATCTGAAGGATTAACCCCAAAGTTAGTTAATAGTTATCTTGAGGAGGTAAGATTTATAAGGGACTTCCATTTCTAAGCTACAAATTGCTATTAAGAACTAGCATACAGTATGGGGTACTGGGTGGCTCAGTCAGTTAAGCACCTAACTCTTGATTTCAGCTCAGGTCATGATCTCATAATCTCAGGGTCATGAGATGGAGCCCCACGTTGGGCTCTGCACTGAAAATGTGGAGCCTGCCTAAGATTCTCTCTCCCTCTCCCCTCCTCCCACTTTGAGCTCTCTCTCTTAAAAAAAAAAAAAAAAAATTAGCATTCAGTACTTTCGTAATCAGAAAAAAAAAAAACAAAACTATTTTCTGTATTCAGAAGTTGAGGAAAGGAAAACACAGGGTAGTCTCATGTGCTGACCTACAGGCAAACTTCACACCAAAGCGGACTGCTTAGTATGAGTGGCCTCTCTAGCCAAAAATATCTGGTCCACACTACAGGATTCCCTTTACTCTGACACTGGAAATACAAGCCCTCAGTCTCTTCTCTGTAATTCCAAAATCCAGAAACTTCTAAAAAGTCAAAGTTCTTAAAATAAGTTTGGCACAAATTCATTTGATACAAAAGTTAAACCTAAACCAACATGAGGACATTTACAGGCTTTGCAGATCCCTCATTAGGAATTTAGGTTTTGTTGCAGAAGTGGGTTTATTTTGTTTTGTTTTTGTTTTTTGCAGAAGTATTTTTATTTGATTGTGGGGTGCTGCTTTCTGAAATCTGAGAAACTCTAAATTCTAAAATACACCTGACCCCAAGGGTCTTGGATAGGGGCTGTGCCTGAATCTACTATTGAAGTTCTGTTGGGGCAGCCCTGGTGGCACAGCAGTTTAGCGCCGCCTGCAGCCCGGGGTGTGATCCTGGAGACCCGGGATCGAGTCCCACATCGGGCTTCCTGCATGGAGCCTGCTTCTCCCTCTACCTGTGTCTCTGCCTCTCTCTCTCTCTCTCGCTCTCTCTGAACGAATAAATAAATAAATCTTTAAAAAAAAAATGAAGTTCTGTTGTAGGGGATCCCTGGGTGGCTCGGCGGTTTGGTGCCTGCCTTTGGCCCAGGGCGCCATCCTGGAGTCCGGGATCGAGTCCCGCATCGGGCTCCCGACATGGAGCCTGCTTCTCCCTCTGCCTGTGTCTCTGCCTCTCTCTCTCTCTCTATCATAAATAAATAAATATTTTTTAAAAAATGAAGTTCTGTTGTAGTAGTTAACACCTTGCTTTAAAAACACAAACTCGGGGATCCCTGGGTGGCTCAGAGATTTAGCGCCTGCCTTTGGCCCAGGGCACAATCCTGGAGTCCCGGGATCGAGTCCCACTTCAGGTTCCTGGCATGGAGCCTGCTTCTCCCTCCTCCTGTGTCTCTACCTCTCTCTCTCTCTCTCTCTCATAAATAAATCTTAAAAAAAAAAAAAAAAAAAAAACTCTCAGGATGCCTGGGTGGCTCAGCAGTTTAGCGTCTGCCTTAGACTCCAGATGTGATCCCAAGATCCGGGATCGAGTTCCACATCAGGCACCTTGCAGGGAGCCTGCTTCTCCCTCTGTCTGTGTGTCTCTGCCTCTCTGTGTGTGTGTGTCTCTTATGAATAGATAAATCAAATCTCTTAAAACACACACACACACAAACTCTCCAAAGAGAGTCACTCATGACATATAATAAATCTGTCCCCCTGCTATCCTCCTAAAACCTAACTGACTTGGCTGCATGGAGAAAGGGGACAGGTGCCTAAGATGGTTCTGGAACTTGTGACAATTGGGAGATTGAAGCATTCCTGAAGAGGCCCTGAGGAAGCAGAAAGTGCTATGATACCTGGAGACCTATGGAGGAGAACAGAGAATCTGGGAGGAGAGCAAGGCAAACCTCTGCCTAATTCAGAATTCAAACCAGAGCCCAAAAACCAAATCAGAAACTCTCTTCCTCCTCCCACCTGTTCTACAAGCTCTGTTCCCAGAACCCAAAATTAAGGCCCTTACTATTAGTAAATTACTTTAAGACACTATTAATTAGGACCACCTGGGTGGCTTAGTTGGTTAAGCATCTGCCTTTGGTTCAAGTCATGATCTGTGGGGATCCAGCCTACAGAGTTCCCTGCTCAGCAGGATGTCCACTTCTTTCTTTCCCTCTGCCTCCTCCCCCTTGCTCACGCTCTGTCTCTGTCTCTCAAATAAATAAATAAAATCTTTTCTTAAAATGCTATTAAATAAAAAGTTTTATATAGGTCAGGCTGGTAACCTACCTCGTTGGGGTTTGTTTTTTAAGATTATTTATTTATTTGAGAGAGAGCAGGAGCAGGGAGGAGAGGGAGAAGCAGGCTCCCTGCTGAGTGCGGAGTCCTGACTCAGTCTCGATTCCAGGACCCTGAGATCATGACCTGAGCTGAAGGCAGACGCTTAACCGACTAAGCCACCCACATACCCCTAACCTCATTGTTTTTATGGGAAAATGTGTTCCATGTTCCAAATAATCAATTTGCAAATGATCTTTAGGAACAGAGAGCCCTTCTGTAAGTAAGTTCCCTGTCAAGAGACGGCCCTTCTGAAGTTATTTCACAGGCGGGAAGCCCTCCAAGCCAGGCCTAGTGTCAAGGGAATGGCTACCTTGTAGGAAGCACTGCAACAACCACTAATGAACATACACATGTTGTTACCAGAATATGCAATCCTCAAATCAAAGAACCAAGCCTTCAAACCTGAGACTGTGATAACTGACCCCCTCCAGCCTCAGATTCTATCTCTGACAAGGTGCCATGGGACAGGTGGATACCATACAAGCTCACAGTGTAAGATGGAAATATCTAGAGTTTTAGAGATGTTTCCTAAAACTCCCCAAATGTATAATGTAATATCATCTATCGTTTGAGAACCAGCCTACAGGTTCAACCTGTACCACCTTTTAAAAGGACGAGAGCAATCAACATTTCCTGACTACCCCCCATGCCCTATGTTTTGCCCTCGTAATCTATGGAACACATACTACAACTCTGTGGGGAAAGTATAACGTACCCATTTTCAGAGATAAGAAAGGGCTCACAGAGAATGTGATCTGCCAGGCAGAGCCAGGTCTGTACAACTCTAAAATCCAAGGTTATCACCACCACACTGAGTGAAGTGGTTCTTTCTACTTGTTCCAAAATGTCCTGTTTCAAACTGCAAAAAAGGACCACCTCTAGGGACCTGGCTCTTTCCAGCCATAGATATCTCCCTCGAGCTTTCATCTCTTTTAGTGCATGGGCTGTCTCCTCAACCACCCAACTTTGGAGAAATAATCATCTCACTGAGAATTCTGGTGGGCTTATATCTCTCACAGGCATTACCAGAACTTCCAAGGGCATAGGCACATAAGTTTTGTATTAAATGAAGTAAATGCCTGGTTTCAAAGGGCCTAAGAGTCCATACCCAGTTCTTTGTTAATCTATTTGGGAAAGGGGGGGGGGGGGTGGATGCCTTTTTTGGTCTTCATAATTTCTCCTTCCTGAGGCCTTTCCAGAGATCCCAAAAAGCAAGACAGTTAGAAGGAATATCCAATGCTTTCAAAACATTAGCTGTGTTTGGTCAACTTACTCGCCCCATCAGGACTTTAAATTATCTAGGGTCAGTCCTTCCTAGCTCGGTGTGGGCTCAGTGATGTCAGCAAACAGCCTTCCCCTTCTCCAGGAAACAGGGCTCTATCTATATAGGCAGATCCTTTCTCTGGTACTTCCATCCCAGTTATTGGAGATGAACCAAAGTGAGGCCACGGTGCAAAGAAAAGTTACAGACGGTGATGCCAGGGAGAGACTCCTCTTGCACAACCAGCTTTTTTAAATTAGTGGTTTACACAACCAAAGGCCGTTTCTCTCAATAAATTTTCAGCCACGGAAAGAGAACTGCACTGCCCCGCCTCCAAGAGGGAAAGAGCGTAGGTGGGCAGGGTGCAGAGGCGACTGCAAAGGGGGTGGGGGTGGGGGTGGGGGTGGGGGCGGGGGCGGGGGCGGGCCCGGCCCACAGAGCACCACCCCTCACCTCCAGGGCAAGGGCAGCCCCCAGAGTCACCTTCGCCCCCATCCCCGGCAGATTCCCCACCAGCTCCAGAGCTCACCGCAGCACGCGCAGCCCAGATGTGGAAGAGGCCTCGCCCTTGGGCCACAGCACTGCGCACCCGGCCCTTGGGCAGCCGGGGCTCCCCGAGTCCGGATGTTGCGCCCCACCCACCACCCCTTCGCAGCCCCGGGATCTAGCCCGGCCCCCCGATCCCCCCAACACGTCCTCCCCGGGGTCCAGCAGCTCCTGCCGCTCGGGCACCTCCACCTCCCGACCCCGCCGCCCCCCCGCCGCCCCCCGGTACCACACCCCTTCCCCGCCCCCGCCCCCGCGCCCCTACCCCACCCCGGCCCGGCCCGTCCTACCTGGCGGCGACTGCCGCTCACCCTCAGCCATCTTCCTCCCGCCGGGAGCCGGTCCGGATGCCTGAGGGGGTCTCACCTTTCACCCCCGGACACCCTCCCTTTCCCCGGCTCCACCAGGCGCTCAGAGCTTTCTGAAGAAAAAGAAGCACCGGCTTCTTCTTTTTTTCTTTTTCGGCTATAACCGAAAACCGAGAATTACAGTCACCCCCGTGAAGACGGCCGCCATGCTGGTGCGGGGCACTCAGGGAGCATGCCCAGCAACTGCCGGCTCGCGGCTGCGGCGCTCACCCGAGGCGGCGGCCATATTGGTGCGGGGCAGCTGGGAGCATGCGCACCAACGGCCGGCTCGCCTCCCTAGCAGCCAACGGCCCGCCGGCGGGTGGGAGGCGGCAGCCATGCTTGTGCGGGGCGCTCCCCACCTGTCATCTCTGGCCCTATCCCGGGGCACATTAGAGGACATTCCCTTGTTGACATGGCTGTGTTTTCCTGCCGCTCTGAGAGTAGCGCTCAAGGACACCAACGGGGCTGAGAGGGGTGCACACTACTGCCTCCAACGGCCTAGACAGCGTTTGGAGGTGGGAGACGGCGAGCCGGACAGCGGCCTGGGCTCGGCCCCTCCTCCTGGATTCCACAGCCCGGAGGGGATCTGGCGACCACAGACGGAGCCCTCGGCCCCGCCCCGTCCCTTCCCGCACCCTGGTCCCGCCCCGCGCTCGCAGCTAGCGGCCGGAGCCTGCAACCGGCTGGCGGCCCCGCCCCAAGAGTCCTCCTCCGGGGCCCCCAGCCCGCCGCCCGCCCGGCCCGGTGGGTGGGCGCCGGGCCGCCTGGACCGGCCCGCGGCGCTGACTCGGCGACCTTGGCCCGAAGGCTCTAGCGGGGACCCACCGGCGGCGGCGGCGGCGGCGGCGCGGACTTTGGCCGTGCGGAGGACCGAGCCGGCTGTGCGTGAGCGGGCGGGCCGCAGCGATGTTGGCTTTCGCGGCCAGGACGGTGGTGAGTGCGGCGGGGAACCGGGCGGGCGGGCCCTGGACGGGACGGGCTGGCTGCGCGGGGCGGGCTCCGGAAGGGGGCCGCGGGCCGTCGGGGCGACAAGGCCGAGGGGCCACTGCCCTGCCCCGCCAGCGGTTGCTGAGGTGGGCCCGGCAGGTGGACCCACCCTGCTTGGCAGAGGAGGAGACTGACGCTCAAGGTCAGCGGTGGCACCGAACCTACGTCGTGTGGCCCTAAATTCCAATCACCCGGAAAGGATAGTGGGGACGCTGCCTTCCCTGACACCCAGAGCCAAGGATCCGGGAGACCAGCAGTCTCTCTCGCACACCTGTCGCACGCTCAGTCTGAGCCATCTATGCCCAGGCTAGAGCCACTTCTCCAGCCTCATCCAGTTGGTCAGTCTCCTTGAGCTTATCAAATGGCCCTTGAGGAATCTCGTGTGGCCAGAGAAATTCATGTGGAGGCCTCAAGCTGGGCTGCTCTGAAGGTCCTCCGAACGGGCAGGAGGCAGCAGGTGGCAGCCCCACACCCTTCTTACCCGCCAGTCCCTCCCCCAGCTTGTCCAAGCCTACCCCACAGTCCTCCCCACAGGACACCAAGCAGTGCTGCCACTCTGATTTGAGTTCCTTTCCTCTCTACTCCAAGCGTATCTCTGCCTGCATTTCCTTCTGTCTGTGCCAAGAAGGGTGTCCAAACAGACACTACTTGGCCCAGAGGCTCTTCCAGCTCTCCCAGAGCCCAGGACTCCACATCACCCTTGCTCCTGACCCGGAAAGGGTGGTGCCCCAGTCTCACAGACAGCTTCTAGGTCATCCTCCAGGAACCGCTGGGTGGCCTGATCAGTTTACTGCTGGGAAAACTAAGGCAAGGAGAGACTTGGCCGGAATCCCCCGGACCTGGTAACTCAAATGGAGAAGAATCCTGAAACCAGCCTCCTCCAGTTTATTTTTTAGTCCCCGAAGTCCACTCTTGGCTCCCCACTGAATGAGCTATAGCTCAAGAGAACCGGGCTTTGGTGGATGGGAAGCCCAGAAGGGCTCCAAGAGTCCTCCTGGAGGAAAACAAGATGAGCTCTTAGCTGCCACTTATGGCCACTTATGGCCCTTTCCCAGTGTCTGCTCTCTTGCACCAACCCCAGTTTACAGAACTGATTTCAGGATTATGGTGTAACCTCAGCGGCCAGGCAGCTTCTGCCTCCAGCCAAGTTTTCCGTCATTCAACAGACCTACGCAGATTCCAACAGGTGGATTTTTTAAATCCCTCCTGGCCCTGGCACCAGGCCCACCCAGAGAAGAAAGGAGAACATATTCTACGTTTCCTCCCACTCCAATGCCTACTACCAGCCTCTTCACCTGCTCCCCAATCCTCCACTTCTGACAGTTAGGGAGGGTGCCTGCCACAGCCACAACCTTAGATGCCACCATAGCCACCGTAGCCATTGCCACTGCCACTGCTGCCTCCCCCACCCTGAATCTTGGCTCTTGTCTTCTCTTTCCAGCCCGGGCAAGTGGCTGTCTCTTGCTAGGTTCTGCTCACCCACTGGGTAGCACAGTTAGGCTTAGAGGTCCAGCCCAAGGCAGACAGACAGGGCTCAGAACTTCAGTCCTGCCATGGAGGACGGGCAGCAGAAAGAGAAGGTATGGAACAATCCTCTGCCACTCACCTACCCACTGCTGCCAGCAGCCTTGGATCTCCTAGCTCTCTTTCTGTCCACCTCCAGAGTCTCCCAGACTTTCTCTCTTTGCCACCTCTCACCCACCTACCAAGCCATTCAGCTCTTGCTTGCCACAGCGCTGCCCCTATGCCACCTCTGTCCCCATCCCACAGACAGATAAAAACCAAGGCCTGGCCCTCACCCAAAGATGCTGTCATCATCTGGCTCTTTCTGACTTTCTCTTTTTGCCTCTTATTTCTCAGCTTGGCAGGGGTGGGAGTAATGGAGGTATGGGCCCCTGGGCGGGAGCAGTCACCTCACTACCTCCTGGCTGGCTCATTGTGCCAGGGTGAAGAAGGCGGGGCCTTGTTGCTTCCAGACAGGTGAGAGGTCACTCTCAGCTCTGCCACCCCCAACAGGTGCCATTCATCCTGACTTGGTTCCCCAGAGCCTTACCAGGATGGGTGGCCACACCCCCCTACCCTCTCCCTACCTGCATCTCCAGGCCCCAGAGAGGTGGAGACACCTAAAGTTTGAGGGCTGGGAAGCCAGGCAGGCACCACCCAAGGGGCTGTCTCTGACCCCAAGGATTGGCACATAAGTGCCCAGGACTGGAGCTTTAGGATTGCCAGGGCCTTCCAGAGCCAGTGAGACAATGAGCAAGATGTTCTGCTGCCTGCAGGTGAAGCCCCTGGGCTTCCTCAAGCCCTCCTCCTTGATGAAGGTCTCCAGCCGCTTCAAGGCACACCAGGATTCACTGCCTCGACTGCCCGTGCCTGCGCTTCAGCAGTCCTTGGACCGCTACCTCAAGGCGCTGCAGCCCATTGTGAGCGAGGAGGAGTGGGCCCAAACCAAGCAGCTGGTGGAAGAGTTTCAGACCTCGGGGGGTGTCGGGGAGCGGCTGCAGAAGGGGCTGGAGCGCAGGGCCAGGAAGACGGAGAACTGGGTGAGTGGAGCTCCCTGTTTCCACATAGGTTGGGGGGCCCCGAGTCCCTCACAGAGGCTCAGGTGGTGAGAGGACCCCTTGCTGTGGCCTGTTGCTGGCCTCACGCTGAATTTTCCAATACCAGCTGCTCTGGCACACTTATTTGTGCCATGGAGTTTCTGGAGTGCTTACTGTGTGCCCAGCACTAGGTCAGGTCCCTGGGTGAGCAAGAAGGACACACTGTGGTCCTTCAGGGCTGACATTCACGCAGGGTGGGAAGCGAGCTGATTAAACTGCAGGCAGGTGTTGCTGGCAGTGAAGTTGGCCGGGAGAAAAAGGGAGAATGGCAGTGTCTTTGTTCTGAGTGGGCAGAGAGGAGGTAGTGTTGGATCTGAGAGAGAGGAACAACACAGGCAAACGTGGCAACAGCCTACCGTGTTCATCAGCAGAGCCTGGAATGTAGCACCATGGCCTAGAGCTTGGGGGCGGGGTAGCATCAGAGGAAGGCCTCTGGACTTGAGCTCAGTGGGAGCTGAGGGAGGGGAGCACAGGATGGCTCCAGGCAGGGCATTTGTGTTGTTCGGTGACAGATCAGATTGCCCTGGTTCTCTGTCACACAGGTGTGTTCAGCTCATGAAAACGGGTCCATACTGATGCTCCATGCAATTTTCTGTATGCATCTTACACCTCAGCATAATTGAAAAGGACCACCCTGACTGCTGGGATGGAAGTGGGAGTGGGGGTGGGAGGCATGTGATTAGGCCGGCGCCGGTACCCCAAAGGAGATACCAGGAGATGCCGCAGTAAGGGGTAGCGAGTCATTCCTTTCGTTTTATGTTCTGGAGGGAGCACCAGTGGCTCTTACCAGTGGCTGTGTGGGAAGTAGTCCTGACCTAAAGCAACTGTGTGGGGCGAAGGAAGAGGGAGACTTGCCAAGCTGGAGATGGCCCAGAAGGGAGCTGCTTTGGCAGAGAGAACCAGAGTCAGGTTCTGGCCCTGTAAGGTGGGAGATGCTTTGAGTGGGACAGGTGGTAGGGTGGGGGCCACACACGGGAGGTGGAAGTCATCAACTGATAGGCAGCACGTACTGAGCTTCAGCAGGCATTTAGAGTCTGTGGTCCAGCAGCTTACCAGTATTTTTAGCTCAGAACTCCTTCTAACAGAAACTTTCCAGCTAAGGGGCAAGGATATCCCATTCTCCACTCACAGGGCCCTAGTGCCCAGCAGATTCCTAATGGGGGAATGCCCACATCTGCAGGAACTCCGCTTATTTCCCAGCTCTGGCTGGAGGCCCTGAGATCTCCAGTGGAGTTGGGGGGGTGGGGTGCTGGCTGAAGGGCACCCAGCTGTTCCCAGACAGGAGGGAATTCCTTTCTGCCCCTCCCTGATTCACAGAGGAGGCAGCTGAAGCTCAGAGAGGTAGACTGAAAGCCCAGAGCCACACAGCTCTGGGAGGTCCTGAGCTACACAGGATGGTCTGGCTGACCAGGAGCCCTGTCCTCAGGCCACAAGTCAGCAGACAGCAGTTGCTCACTAGCCTGCTGTACAACCTGGGCGCGTCATCTTCCCTCAGCCCTTGCAAAGGGCCCATGGCTGGTGCCCTGGTGCCACAGGCCAGCAGTTCCCCAAGTAGAACCTGTATGATGAATAGGCATGTCCCACTGCTGTCTGAGAGGGGATAGGAAACACAGTGGGGGTGTGTGCCCCTGGGATTGAGAGACCTGCCAGGGAGGTGTTGCAGGCGTGTGTGTAAAGGGGCAGAGTGAGGGGCATGTCCCAGTCACCATGTAAGGCTCAGGGATGACAGTCTCTTGGGAATCTGCACAGCCCAGACACAGGAGCCTTCAAAAACCTGTCCATGGCTGGTCCCCAGAGAGACTGCTCACCCAATGGAAAGAGCCCCGCTTATGTAGAGGACAGACCACCAAATGGGGACACAGGATGTGGTACCTAGATCTTGTCACTAGGGGAGTGATTTACCCTCTCAGCGAGCTTTCTCCACGTGGCCCTGACCTTGTGATCCCACTGGGTGTCTGCTCCCCAGTCTGACACCAACAGGAAGGACCCGGGTCCTGAGGGCTGCACTCCTGGCTCCCTGGAGAATGTCTACCTGGAACAGTCAAAAACACATTCACCAGACTTTCTTTTTATATCTTTTTCCATTTTTCCGTCTATCCGGGGTGGTTTTTTTTTTTTTCTTTCTAAAAGCATAAAAGCATTGACCAAAAGTGTATAAGAAAAAGTGAAATGATTCCCATCTCTGCCTCTTTCCCTCAACCCACCCTATCCCCACCTTCAGGTTTCCTGCCAGTCTTTCTCTCTGGAATCTTTGGCTTGGTGGTCTTGTCTGATTCCTCTTGCTAATGCTGATTGCCTCAGGCAAAGGGGAAATGGGGGTGCTGCTGGTGGGTTTAAGTGGGGTGGACGGTTCTGGATCTGAGCATTCATTCTGAGAATCTATACTCCATGGAGGGGCCCAGCCAGGTCCCCACTCACTGCTCACAGGCTCTGGTCCTTTTCCCCAGCTGTCCGAATGGTGGCTCAAAACAGCCTACCTCCAGTACCGCCAGCCCCTGGTCATCTACTCCAGCCCTGCTGTGGCACTGCCCAAACAGGACTTTGTGGACCTGCAGGGACAGCTCCGGTGAGTGCAGCTGGGACAGGGCTCCAGGCACATCCAGGACCCTAACATCCAATCCCCCAGGAGACTATAGGGCCCCCAGTCCTGTTCCTCATGTTTCATCCCCACATACAGCCTTATGAAGTAGGGAGTATCATCCCTATTTTACAGATGGGGAAACTGAGACTCAGAACAATGAAAGGACTTCCCCAAAAGCACTTTTCAGGATTGGCTGATCTGGGCCAGAAAGCAGGGTCTCCCTGGCTCTAAAGCTTCGTAACTGTTAACCACACCGTGGCCCATGTCACCTCTCTTCCTATAAACCTGAGGCTATCCCTCACCTCAGTTCTCACCCTTCACCCCCACCCCTCTCGCTCCAGCTGGCCACAGGGGTGACCTTTGTACACAGTCCTCTTTACCATGTCATTCGGCCATGACACTTGCCCTGGCTTCTGTACCAGTGCTACCAGAGTTAAAAATACCAGTGACAGGATCTCCTGCCCAAGGACCAGCCACTCAGGCCTACCACCTGTTTCTCTTAAAGGGACCAGGGCGCCCCAAGAATTCTGGCTCAGACTCTAGCCCGTCATCCCAATGTTAGGACCCAGGGGCAGCCCAGGTGTCAGGCATGATTGGTATGGCCCAGACAATCCCAGGAGGAAGGTCAGATTGAGAGAGACAGAGGCCCCAAAACAGGAAGGCACCTATCAGAGGGGACACTCTGAGCTACTGCCCTCCCATTCATACTCCCTGTCCCCCAAGGTCCCAGGTCCCTTTATAACTGATGCTTCAAAGAAGGGTGACCTCCTTCCAGGCTCCAGGCTTCAGGCCCTTTGTGGGTAGAATCAGCCAGTACCTACCAGTAACCCAGCTGTAATTGTACTGCCATTCATTCATTACACCTACGTCCTGCCAGGGCTTGGCCAAAAGCATCTCCCTGGGCCCTCTAAGAGCCCTCCCTCTAGAGATAAGAGAAAGCTGGCTTAGAAGGGCAAGCCGGGATCCAAACACAGGTCCTGCACTTGAATTCCTTCAGGCTTTCTGCAGGCAGTGAGTCAGGAGTGATGCAATCTGTATCCTCCTTCAGCGAGGCCCTTCCCTTACCTGACCAGGGGCCTCCTGTGGGGTGTCCGCGTGGGGTGTCCGCGTGGGGTGTCCGCGCGGCTTCTAATTTCTAATTGGTCCCCCCAGGTTCGCTGCCAAATTCATCGAGGGCGTGTTGGATTTCAAGGCCATGGTTGACAAGTGAGCAGCCTGCCCCCGCCCTGCCCTCCTAATTGCCATAGCCACTACAGCCTGGGCCTGCAAGTGCAGTCGCCTCAGCCACATGCTGGGCTGGCCCAGAGTTCAGCTGCTTTCACTTCCTTGGCCCAGCTTCTGCTGGGGTTGGGGAGACAGAGTGGGGATTGGGACACCTAGGTCCTCTGCTCTGGCTTCTGAGACTGTGTGGCCACCTGGTGACCGTGTCCTAAAAGACCCCTGGAATTGGTGTCCAAGCCAAAGAGGACCCCAGAGGTTGACTCACTGCTTCATCTCTTCTGGCAAACTGAAGCACACGGGGGAAGGGAGTTTCCAGGGTGACACAAGCAGCACCCCCGCCCCAGAGTGGAATACTGGCCTCCTGACCCCAGGCCAGGCCCTGACACACCCCCAGCTCATGCTGAGGGGGATTAGGGACCCTCCTCAGCTGTGCCCAGCAGCAGCTCTCTGTCGGTTTTATCCTCTTCCCCGCCTACTTGCTTGGTGGCCCCCTCACTGTCCCTCTGCCCCCGCAGCGAGACCCTGCCTGTGGAGTACCTGGGGGGTAAGCCGCTGTGCATGAACCAGTACTATCAGATCCTGTCCTCCTGCCGTGTGCCGGGCCCCAAGCAGGACACGGTCATCAGCTTCAGCAAGACCAAGAAGCCGCCCATGCACATCACTGTGGTGCACAACTACCAAGTGGGTGGGCTCCTGCCCTTCTGCGGGGAGGGGGTGGGGGTGGGCAGGGCCAAAAGTCAGCTTCTCCAACACACACACCCATGTGTCCCCAGGAACAAGCATGCCCTGGGCATCTCTACCAGGTGCCTTGCTCGGCCCCAGCCTGAGGACAGCCAGGAGGGCCAAGGGCCTGCCCAGCCCGGGGAGAGCAATTCGAGGACCTCTTCCCATCTCACACCTGTGGCCTGGCTTCATCCCCCTGGGCAGGACCCAGGCTGGCACTGGCTGTGACTTCTGGGCTGCTGAGGCCAGGAGGAGGTGGAGGGTGGGAGGTAACTGCTGCCAGTCTGAGACCCCTACCCGCCTCCCTTCTCTTCACTTGCCTGTGCCCGGATAGTTTTTTGAGCTGGACGTGTACCACAGCGATGGGACACCGCTGACATCCGATCAGATCTTCATGCAGCTGGAGAAGATCTGGAACTCATCGCTGCAGACCAACAAAGAGCCCGTGGGCATCCTCACCTCCAACCACCGCAACTCCTGGGCGAAGGCATACAACACCCTCATCAAAGGTGCGACGGGGGTGGGGGTGAATGAAGGGAGAGAGGCCCACGCCAGGCCCTGGTGGCCACATTTCTCACCGAATCCTCTCAACTCAGAATGTGTGATGTTGGCCCATTTCACAGAGGGGGAAACTGAGGCTTGGTTGGATTTAGTTTTCCTCTCTTAAGTAGCAAGTTACAGTAAGAGTCCAAGTCCTCTGGCTGCAGACCCCACCTCGGTCTCCATGTTCCTGGCAAATCCTGTTTGGGTCAGGGGCATTGTCCCCAGACCCAGACCCCTGTGTTAGTCCCCTGAGCCACACTGGCTCTCCATGTGACCTGGGGCTTCTGTGTCCTCATTTCTTTTTTTTCCCCCCTTTTTTAAAAAGATTTTATTTATGCACAAGAGTGGGGTGAAGGGCGGGGGGAGGGGAGGGACAAGTAGACTCCCCACTGAGCCACAGGGCTTGATGTCAGATCTCATGACCCTGAGATCGTGGCCTGAGCCAAAAATCAAAGAATTGAACGCTTAACTGACCGAGCCACCCAGGTGCCCTCCCCCCCCCCTTTTTTTTAAGTTTATTTTATTTTTTTGGTCATCTCTACCCACACCGTGGGGCTCAAACTCAAAAATCTGAGATTAGGAGTCACAGGCTCTTCCAACGAGCCAGCCAGGCGCCCCTCTCTTTCCTCTTTTCTAATGTGGGTCTGGTATTGGGCCCTGCTTCATGGGGTGCCAAGGGCTGCACATAAACATTCTGGAAGCCTCTGAGGCCTCCCCAGGCCTGACATGCACCCCCATCTTGCACCTCTCCCACCTTCTTCCCCAGACAAGCTGAATAGGGAGTCAGTACGTTCCATCCAGAAGAGCATCTTCACCTTGTGCCTGGACGCACCCATGCCTCGGGTCTCAGACGACGTGTACCGCAGCCACGTGGCTGGCCAGATGCTGCATGGGGGTGGGGGCAGGCTCAACAGTGGCAACCGCTGGTTTGACAAGACGCTGCAGGTGAGGACTCGGTAGGGCCAGGACTACCCCCACCCCCACCCCAGGACGCACACCCAAACCTGGCCCATTGCAGCCTCAGGACTTCCTGCCCGGCGCCGGGGTGTCCCTGGCCTCCCAGCTAGTAAAGCAGATGGGAAGCCAGCAGGTGGATGTGGCTGTAATTACCCAGCAGTCAGCCTGTCATTACTGGGCCTGTCCCAGAAACCGCTGTCACTCCTTTAGCACATCAGAGAGAAACTGGACTGTGGGGCCAGGCAGAGCGGCACAGTCTTGGCTCTGACCTTCCCTCTCTGCACCTGTAAATTGATTCCCCGGGAGGGTATTGCAGGGACTCAGGGAGGTACATGCGTAAGGTACATGCTTGCTATGGCCTGGAATGGGCCTGGGGCCCCTGGTGAGCGTTGGCTGTTATTAATAACAATATTAAGCGTGCATAACCCCTGAGATGGCTTTAGAGAGGCACTTCCCATGAAACCCAACCAGCACAGAGTGGCCCCAGGGACCTGGGCCTGATGGATACCCACTCCCCACCCCTAGTTCATTGTAGCAGAAGACGGCTCCTGTGGGCTTGTGTATGAGCACGCAGCAGCGGAGGGGCCCCCCATCATTGCCCTCGTGGACCACGTCATTGAGTTCACGTGAGTGTGGTTGTCCCGCCCTCTACCCAGTTCCCTAGCTCCTGGTGATGGGTGACACACGTAGGGGAATGCCATCCTCCCCTGTGCCTGGGAATCTGTCTCTTCAAAGGAAGCCAGAGGAAGGCATGAGCTTGGAGTCTTGAGACCCGGGTTTGAGTTCTGGTTCTGCCACTTCCCAGCTCTGTGACTTTGGACAAGTCCCTTCACTCTCCAGGCCTCCTCCATGTGGCCACTTGAAAGCTGGAGTAAAGGCAATTTTCTTTTTTTTTTTTTTTCTTTTTTTTTTAATTGACTTACTCATGAGAGACACAGAGAGAGTAGCAGAGACACAGGCACAGGCAGAGGGAGAAGCAGGCTCCACACAGGGAGCCCGACATGGGACTCAATCCCAGGTCTCCAGGATCACACCCTGGGCCGAAGGCGGCACTAAACCTCTGGGCCACCCGGGCTGCCCCTGAAGGCAATTTTCTAAAGAGCAAACCCAGAGTCTCCCTAGGCTGGCTCCCTCCAGCCTCAGGGACCCATGCCCCCAACCTAGTCCCAATGGACCCAGGCTCCCAGAGCCCCTGTGTCCCACGCAGGAAGAAGCCTGAGCTTGTGCGGTCCCCCATGGTACCCCTGCCCATGCCCAAGAAGCTGCGGTTCAACATCACACCCGAGATTAAGAGTGACATTGAAAAGGCAAAGCAGAATCTCAGCATGTAAGTAGCGGGCATGGGTGGGTGAAGTCAAGTTTAAGGATCGGAACACTCCTGGGCCTTCCCTGGGTTGGCAGGGGCTGCCAGGCTCCTGCTCCTCACCCACTTCTCTCCTGCCTCCCAGCATGATCCAGGACCTGGACATCATGGTGATGGTGTTCCACCACTTTGGGAAAGACTTCCCCAAGTCAGAGAAGCTGAGCCCAGATGCCTTCGTCCAGATGGCCCTACAGCTGGCCTACTACAGGTTCACCCTACCCCACGTGCCCATGGAGGAGGGATGGGACCTGGGGGTGGAGGTGGGGCAGCCCGCCAGGGTGTACTCAGCCCCCTGTCCCACCCAGGATCTACAAACAGGCATGCGCCACATATGAGAGTGCCTCTTTGCGCATGTTTCACTTGGGCCGCACCGACACCATCCGCTCCGCCTCCATGGACTCGCTGACCTTCGTCAAAGCCATGGATGACCCCAGTGTGTCGGTGAGAGGGCCGGGGTAAGGGTGGGCAAGCCGGCCGTGAGCCACCTCCCCTTCCTATACTTTCTGTCATCACACATCAATTGAGCCCCTACTATCTTCCTACCCTCTGGTGGGTGCTGGAAATCTAACAGAAGGTGGAGTCATGAGTTTGGTCCTGACCTTCCTGGTAGCCAAAGACAAAAAGGAACTGTTCATTCATTCACTCATCAGCAGTGAGCATCTGCTCTGTGCATCAGGCCTCAGGGGAGGATGGATGAGAGTCGGCAGCTGCAGTTCCTGCTCTTGGGGAGTGCAGATCCTAGGGCTGGCTGGGAAGTGGGCTGCTGGGGTGGATGCCAGAACAGACTTCAACTCCCTCACCTCCTAGGAGCACCAGAAGGTGGAGCTGCTGCGGAAGGCGGTGCAAGCCCACCGAGCCTACGCTGACCAGGTGACTGACTGACCCGTCATCTCCCGGCTGTCCATCCCTGCAGCAAAAGGCTGCCCACCCTTAGTGAGGGTGGCTATACTAGTCCTTCCCAAACCTTGGGGCATCTGAGTGAGGCTGAATAGCCCCCTTTTAAAGTTGGAGAAACTGAGGCTTAGCCCAGTGACGTTGTGGGTCCTGGGTGAACCTCTGGATCGTATGTCATGCTCTCCTCAACAGCCCCAGACTCCAGGATGCTGAGGGTATGTGGGGTCTGGCCAACAGCAGCACTCCTGCCCTCTGATAGCTTGGGCTAAGGCCTGGGTTCCCGTCTGGCTCTGAGCACCTGTGTATGCCAGGCTCTGCCCACGTTACACGCAGTTGTCCATTTCGATCTCACTGCCACCCTGTGAAAGGAAATCCAGTAACCAGCCCCATTTTATAGATGAAGGCACTGAGGCTCCAAGATACAAGTGATCTGCGAAGGCCCCATGGCCAGGGTAGAGCCAGGCCACCCAGCTCTAGGCCTGTGTTCTTAAATGGGAAGAGGGACTCCCCACCCTGGGAAGGTCCCTGAGGTCAGTCTCCCCATCTATAAAGTGAGGGCTCTCCTGCCTGGACCCTCTGGTCTCGTGAGTCTAAGGGACCGCTGCATGGAAGAGGCGTTGCTGCCATAGGCTTTTGAGGAAGGTCAGGGGCACCCCCTAGGACTGCAGGGCCTGCACCTGACAGCTCCTCCTCTCACAGGCCATCCGAGGGGAGGCCTTCGACCGGCACCTGCTTGGTCTGAAGATGCAGGCCATTGAGGACCTGGTGAGCATGCCTGACATCTTCATGGACACCTCTTACGCCATTGCTATGCACTTCAACCTCTCCACCAGCCAGGTGGGCCACTGCCCCAGAGCCCTCTGGGTTTTCCTGCCCTCCAGGCCCTGCCACTGCCCTAGGCGCCCTGGGGTGGGATGGAACAGACCCTGCTGGAGCGGGACAAAGGCTACACTGAATAGAGCCAAGGTCCAGAACATGGTCAGACCTCCTTGGTGATGGCATAACCCATAGAGGCACACCCATGTCCACTGCTGAAGCAACTGAGTTCTGGTGGAAGAGCCAGGGTCAGAGGGCTTCACTGCAGCTTAGGAAGGCTGAGAAGGAGTCGGAGTACCCCATCCCCCGCCCCCGCCCTCACTGCATGGGAAAATCAGCTTCATTCATTCACTGGTCCAACACGAAGGAACATCCGAGCCATGCCAGCTGGTGCTGGGCACTAGGACACAGCAGGGACAGACCACCACCCCGTCCCTGGGGGCTCACAGTGTAGGCTAGAAGCACAGAGACAGAGGCAGTGATGGCCCCCTGGGAAGTGCTGGGGGTTAGGGAGTTCTCAAGGAGGGAGCACTTCAAGCTCCCTGAGGAATGACTAGGAAGGCTCTATAGACGGTTGACTGCAAAACTACAGCTCAAAGGATGAGAAAAAGTTGTCCATCCACTGGAGAAGAGGAAGGGACATCTCAGGCAGAGATACAGAAAGCCAGGCTGGTGCCACCACGGGGCTGGAGGGGAGTCGGTGGGGTAGGACAAGAGCCTCAGTCCTGTGCCATTTCCAGGTCCCTGCCAAGACAGATTGCGTCATGTTCTTTGGGCCCGTGGTCCCAGACGGCTATGGCGTGTGCTACAACCCCATGGAGACGCACATCAACTTCTCTGTGTCAGCCTACAACAGCTGTGCCGAGACCAATGCAGCCCGCCTGGCGCACTACCTGGAGAAGGCACTCCTGGACATGCGCGCTCTGCTGCAGAGTCACCCTCGGGCCAAGCTGTGAGCCACCTCCCATGCTCAGGCCTGCCAGTGTCACAGCCAAGCCACCCAAGGGGATGGGCCACCCACCAGACTTCTACTCCTTTACTCCCTCCCCCACCTGGAGCCTGCAGATCTGACTGATATGGGGAGGCATCCCCCAGCAGGGCCTGCAGGCCTGAGCCAGTGCCTTCCATCGGTCAGCCTCAGCACTGCTGGGGCCCGAGTCCTGGGCTGAGTTCAGAGGCTGAGTAAGGCATCAGGTCCAGGCACCCAGCGCGTCACCTGTGAGCCCTCCTACAGGGAAAGGAACCAGAGGAGCCCCTCCCTTGCCAGGGCAACAGACTGGGAAGTCCTTTTCTGGCTAGCTCAGTCCACTGCCTCCTGTGCTGCTGGGCTGGTGTCTGTACCCCGATACCCAGGCTCCCGAGGAACTAGACACAGGACTACCTAGAGCCAGGGGCTCCAGGCCGCCCCCCAAGGCCAGGGTGTGAGGTGTACCGGTAAGGGAAACTCAAGACCTTGATCCAGCCCACCTCACATGGCGGAACCATCTTTCCTGGGGGCTGCTACGTTTTTGTGGATGATGTGGCCCAAAGGCCCCAACTTGCTCGCTTCTACTCAGCTTGATTCCTGAACCATGTTCAAGGTTATATAACAGTAACGTGCAAGGTGATTAATAAAGGAGAAATTTGTCAGTGAAGAGGTGGTTCAGCCGAGGGGCAGGCAATGTGGGGTCGACACCTGGGTTTGCTTTCTCTCAACTTGTTCTGCATCTGGGACCCAGTGTCCAGACAGGGGCCACAAAGGCTCCCAGAGCAGCCAAGGGGAGGGTTCTTGGGCTTAGGCTAGGGAGCCACAGGCCAACGTCAACCTCAGGGCACTTAGCCAGGAGTGGCACCAGACCCAAGGCTGTGGCCTTTACAGACCTGAGCCTCCCTGTCCTATGGGCTGTGGGTGGGAACGAGGCTCTCGGGGGGCTGTGGGGCCTCGTAACCTCAGCAGTGGTGGGCTGGGCAGTGTGCAGTTGACACTCAAGGCCTCACCCTGCTGCCCCCACAACGAGCCAACAGCAGTGGTGGCCAAGCAGCCTTGCTCAGCCCAGCCCCACCCCGGGTGCTGTCAGGAGCTACCAGACACCAGATCACGTGGCTAGTTGATCAGAACCCTATACATGCCCCCCCAGCACCCCCCACCTCTCAGGGGCAGGGCGTTCTGCCAAAATCAAGTAGGCTGCTTACGGAGAGAAGAGCCTTTCCCTCAAAGGTGACACTGGCCCTAAGGAAGTCACCCATGAACCCCCCAAGAGCAGGTGCCAAAGGGGTGGAGGGGGGAGAGGTCACTGAGCTTGTGAGTGAAGTGACCAGGCTGACTTGTGACCATCATGTGAGGGTAGATCCTATAGTTTTCTCCTTTTTTCGGATGCAGAAATAAGCTTAGAGAGGTTAAGGTCACCAGGCCACTAAAGGGCAGAGACAGATTTCCAGAGAAGCCCCTGTAGCCAAGCACCCAGCCCCAACACACCCACTCAGACAGCCCAGGGCAGCGGGTGAAGAATAAAGGAGCCAGGGCTGTGATGGAGGAGGACAGAGGGCCCCAGCTGGGAAGTCGGAAAGTGCCAGCTCGACCAAAGCACTGACCAGATGGTACTAACCTGTGCTGGGCACTGGGCACCGGGAGGCCTGACTGCGCCTCCTCACAGCCACACAAGGGTGGGGACTCTGCACCCTCATTCTCTGATGGGGCTAGCAGAGGGCATGCCCCTTTGCCCCAAATCCCAGGGAGCAAGAGGTAGAGCCTGGATAATGGGGGTGGGGGGGCGGGGGGGGTGTTTCGAGGCCTGGCCACTCCTCAGGACCCCAGCACAGCCTGTGGGGTGGGCTAATGCCAAGGGAAGGGGTACAGGAGCGTCCTCCCCTCGGGGGCCGTGACAGAAAGACCTGCAAGAGGATTCCACAGCATACAGGCTCTGCTCTGCCATTGGAGAGCTTGGGCTGGCCCTTGGCTTCCCTGTGCCTGGGTGTCCTCATCTGTACAGTGGAGGTGGTGCTGCTCCCTTGGGGGGCGGGGGGGAGGGCTTCTGGGAGTCTCAGGAGCAGGGCCCACTGCAGGAGTTGGGTGGGCACACCCCAACCCAGTCTGAGGCAGCAGGGGAGCAGGGAGAGTGATCCAGGCTGAGGACATTGCCTGGACAGATGCCCAAGACTCCCGGAGGCTCGGGTTCTAAGACTGCATAAGGTCTGATCATGAGGCAAGATTCTTCCCCCAAAAAACCAATCCTGTGGGAGTGAGGGTGGCCCACTGCGCTTGAGTTGTTACAGGTCTGCTGCTACAGGGCTCACTCTGTATTCTAGGGCCAAAAAGTACTGTTTGGAGTAGACACACTTAGCACAGAGGACCCCAATCAGTGTTACACGGAATGCTGGGGCGGGGGCAGGCAAAGAAACACAGATTTAGTCATTACTCCTGAGGGCATGATGTGTGACCTCACAATCTGCAGGTGTTGGATGGGGACAAGCAAGTGTTCTTTGGTTTCTGGACACCCTGGGAGGTAAGTGTTGGGGACACTCACACTCCTACAAGATCAAGTTTTTCAATCCAACTGTCAGAGTGCCTGGGTGGCTCAGTCAGTTAAGTATCTAACGTTGGCTTAGGTCACGGTCGCAGGGTCCTGGGGTCGAGTCCCACTTGTGCCTTCTATCTCAAATAATAACTTTTAAAAATAAATACAAAAGAAAAATAAACCAACTGTCTGAATGTTATGCCAATGGACACTTCTGTCTTAGAATAAAATTTCTAAGGATAGCATCATGCACTTAGCCAATGGACCCAGAGAACGGCTGGCCCTGAGAGCGAGCAGACCCTGACGTCAAAGATGCAGATGAAGAACTTGGTTTTTGTGGGGGGTTTTGTAAAGTATGAGTGAAAAAGAATGGCTCTAAATAGATCCTGTGCAATATGTTATTAAATTCGAAACTGTTGGGACGCCTGGGTGGCTTAGTAGTTGAGTGTCTGCCTTTGGCTCAGGTCGTGATCCCAGGGTGCTGGCATCAAGTCCCACATCAGGCTCCCTGTATGGAGCCTGCTTCTCCTTTTGTCTATGTCTCTGCCTCTGTGTGTGTGTCTCATGAATAAACAAAATCTAAAAAATAAAAAAATTTTAAACTGTGACCCAATGAATGGGTGAAAATTGTTTACCTAGATCCCCTAAAGGCTTATCCAGGTTAGCACGAGCTTGCTTTGAGCTCTCTTCACTGGGAAAGTGCAGGGCCTGGAGCCTGCCAGGTGAGGGGAGAACCAGACCACCTGGAGCCCCAAACAGGGGGACTCTCCCAAGACAGGTGCTTTGGAAGATGCTGAGGAATGGGCTGAAGGGGGCCAGGCTGGGCTGCGGATGAGGGAGCCACATGTGGAGGCTTTGCTGCCTCCTGGGAGGATCTGGTGTGCCCTGGACTCAGAGCCACCTGGCAGGTGGGAAAAGATAGGTATTTCAAAGATGTTTATCCAGTATGAAGTAGAGTCAGCTAGGATTGGGGACCAGACTGAATGGGACAGGTCAGGCTGCCTGAAGGTGGGAATGGGTGGGGGTTGCTGTCAACAGGGGTGAAGACGTCAAGTCCACTTGGGGCCCAGGGAACCCCCAGGGCTCACCAGACAGCCCCTTTCCTCTCTCCTCCCTGGAAAATCCCTGCTGGATTCTGTCCAGCTTGCTTGTTCCCTTCAGCTGCATCTAGTCGGCTTCATACCTACCTGTTGGGTTCTCGTTTCTTAGCTATTCTATTTTTCACTGTTGATTTATTTTAAAATCTTCCAGATCTCACTTGAGTTTCCTGCCCCCTACAAATGCTTTCAAGTTTGTCTTTTATTTCCTTAAAACAGTAAAACAATTTACTCTGTGCCTGATCATTCCAGTATCGTCCCAGTATGCATGGGTCTGCTCCACTGCCTGCTTTCTTTCTGATGGTTCTCAGTCATGGTGCCTTCTGCACCGGGCCATCTCGGTCTGTATTTTATGCACAGTAATTTAAAAACTACTTATACAGGGGCCCCTGGGTGACTCAGTCAGCTTAGCGTCTGCCTTCGGCTCAGGTCATGATCTCAGGGTCCTGGGACTGAGCCCTGCATTGGGCTCCCTGCTCGGCAGGGAGTCTGCTTCTCCCTCTCCCTCTCCCCTGCTTGTGTGCTCTCTATCAAATAAATAAAACCGTCAAAGAATATGTACACAAGTAACTGAAGTCTCAGATGAAGTTTCCTCCAGACATTTGTTTGCTCTTACCACATACCTGGGGTGAAGTCAACGTAACTGAATGTCAAGGTTCTGCGGACCCAGGGCAGGGATCCAAACCCAAGCTCAAGCTCATGGGAGGACAGAGAGTTCCAAGCTCATGGGAGGACAGAGAGTTCTGATTCACCCTGACCCTGAGGACGTGGCCATTCTGCATCTCCACTTTGTGAACCAAGGAAGTCAACTCCCTACCCTGGGCCAGTCAGTCCTTGGCAGTGACCTGTGCCCATCTCATTCCCACAAGGCCGCCAAACACCCAGCTCAGTCTGCAGCTCTATCTTTCAAAGCAAGACACTGTCTGATTCAACAGGGAGTGGAGGCGACGGAGGCTTAGGAAGGGCACACTGGCCTATCCTCAAGGGCTGAGGGCAGAACCAGAGCCAGCCAGGACCATACCAGGGTCAGGGGGACCTGTAACTGAACTACAGACCATGAGGTCCCCTCAGACACTGGTAGGAAATGTCACAGAGGCTGTTTAAACCCCAGGTGTGCGGGTTGGAAAGTACTAGATGTCTTGGAGATGCTTATGGTTTTATGGTGTTAACCACATCCCTGCCCCTCAGGGTCACAGGTCCCCCATGGCCACCCCTCCCCCACCAGTCTCCTCATGAGCTCAGGCAACAGGTGCTCAAGCTGCCAGAGTTCAAGATTTTATTTTAAAACAATAGTAAACAATTTCATTGATTTTTCTTAAATCAAACCACCTCACACTTGGCTTGTCTCAGGCAAAAAGTACAAAATAAAAATAAGAAAGGAAGGGGAGGAAAATGTAGGGACTGACCAACCTTCCCCAGAAATAGGCCCCTGGTCCTGGCATCTGGAATGGCTTTTGGAGACTGTCTTTAACAAATGAGAAAAGAAAGCACCAAAATATTGTGCTTCAGCAGCAGATTAGGAACCTCCACAAAGAAAAAGGGTTGAGGGGGGAGGGAATACAGGTCCCAAGCAGCCTGGTTCAGTTCTAGAAACTTCCAAGGAGTCTGGAAGCATCTCTTACTCCATTTGAGAGTGACTTAAGAGATTGGGTTCCTTCAGGAGTAGCCGCCCTCCACACTGGACAGTGGGGATCTGTGCACCCATACCCCGGACACAGGCTTAAGGATGCCTCAGCAAGTGCCCAGGCTCTGGGAGGGTGTCGAGAGGACAAGGGAGTGTTCAGAGAGAGGGGAAAGAAGAGGAGGGGTTGGGGAGAGAAGAAGAAGGGAGGGAGGGAGGGGAGGGCAGAGACATTAGGTACCCACAGCTCTGCTCCCCTCACTGGCTCCTGGTTCCTCTGCACTTTGGGTGGAGTTGACAGCTAACTGCTACTGGATGGCAGGACAAAAAAAGAGCTGTAAACAGCCTGGGTTTGCTCACCCACATGTGCAGGCTCTTTTGTCAGAAGGGGACCATTGTCTTGGGGACAGGGGACCAGAGAAAGCCCTTGTGGTGCAGGGTCGATTCGGGGTAGAGCACAATGATAGCAGCCGCCAGATGCGCACTCTCGGGGCTCTGCCCCCCCAGACAAGGAAACACTGAACAAGGTTCTGGAATGGCATTGGTGGCCGGGAGGGCGTGGGGGCGCTCCCCTCCTCCTGGGCCCCCAGGCCACCTCTCTAGCCCAGGGAAAGGCGGTCTGTCCCCTGGGCCAGGGCAAAGGGCCCGGGAAGCTGACCTTGGCCCCTCCTCTGTACGTAGGGCAACCGCGGCCGAGCAGGCAGGCCCTCCTGGCCCCATCTCCAAAAGCCCGTCCGCCTTGACAAAATCAAAAAATAAATAGTGTGTATTTTTCACGCCACCTGGATTTCCTGGCCCTGTGACCAGAGGTGTGAGCCCTCCTCCTCTACACCACGCCCCGGTGCCTACGCCAAGGGCACTTTCCGCCCAGCTAGGGGTGGGCAGCAGCACAGCGAGGGTCTCTGGCCGTGTAGCCCCCTGGCAGCAGGCCCTCCAGGGTCCTGGGCTGAGGGGCTGGCTCGGCCCTTTGGTCCACCTTGTTCGTTAAAATTAAAATAAGAAAAAAAAGGCTCCACTTGGTGACTTGGGTCTGTAGAGGTCTCTGCTTCGTCCCTCTGACTGTCATTCTGTCCATCCTGCAAGGCATCACGCAGGCCAGGTCTGGACTCATCAGTCACTGCAATTTCGTCCCCAGCTTACGCTGTCTGTTCCTACAAAGTGGGGGAGGGGGTGTCAAATGAGGAACTCCTGGAATGCAGTGATCCAGGCACTCAGCTGTGCCTGCCCTAGCCACAGTGCCATCAAAATGGGTGACTGCCTACCCCAGTAGCCCCAGTGATTGACTCAAATGGGGCCAACCAGAGCTCCCTGCCCTGGGACCTGGGATTTGAGACCCAGAGAGGATCAAGGTCTCCACCTGGGCCTGTAACCCACCACGTCTCAGTCCTGGAGTTCAGGAATACAGCCATGAGACTGGGGCAGAGGAGGGCCCAGGATGAGAGACCTGAGACCAGAGGGACCCAGTTGGAATCCAGCTAATTATGGGGATTACAGATTATGGGGATTACCTGCCCAGCATGAGCAGGGTTCTGTTATCATTAATGCGACAACGGACAGGACAGTTCTCCACCTGGAGGTATGCACGCAAAGCCAGAACTGCTGACGGAGGTTATACAGAGGATCTGAGTATCTGGTTGGGGGTATGGCTATATCCTCGATGGGCCCAGAAACCTGAGGCAAGCAGGTATAATCTCCCCCATTTTCTAGAGGGGCTGGCTAAGGTTCAGAAAGAAGAATGAATGGACTTGTCTAGAGTCCCATTTAACATGTAGAAAACTAAGCCCACAGGTCCCACGGGATGTGGCCTCTGCCTCATCCCCTGCTCTGTCCCCTTGTTCCCTGGGCTCCAATCATAGTAGCTTCTGTCTGTCTGGTGGACTCACCAACCTCTGTCCTGTCTTAGATGCTTTGTGGGTGCTGTTCTCTCTGTGGAGAGCTCTCTCCCTGCCCAACCCAACCTCAACAGACCCACTCTTTCTCCAGGCTCAGGTCTACCGCCCACAGGGCAGCTAGCACAACCACCACCCCCTGCCCCCATCAGGATCCTGTCACAAGCTCTCAGGCCCAGGACACTGATCACACAGACAGGTGCTTCATTCCTCATGTCTCCCCTGCCTGCCATGACCGTCTTTCTCTGTGCTACCCGCAAGTGTGCAGCCTGGCACAGAGCACCTGCATGTGGAAATTTTGGTAGATGAAGGCAAGTGGTGGCCAGCCAGGTGGGGCCAGGTGGGGCAGGGCGCCTGGGCCAGCTGGGGCCCTTCCTTCAGTAATGGGATTGCCTGCCCTAACCTCTTCAAATCCCCTTTCCTCACGGATCCAGGGCTTTACTCGTAAGCTCGTTAGGATAATTTGGACCATGATGCAGACACATTTCCCCGATGCTGCGACACCTGGCCCCAGCATTCTTCTCATCAGCATGTCAGGAAACCTCCCAGGCTTGCTCTGGAGCCTGACCTCAACTCAGCTCCGCCTCAGAACCTGGGGAGAAAGCTGGTCTTCCCCAGCCCAGTTGGCACTGCACCCAGGATTTGGGGTGAGGAGAGAGGGAGAGCTGAGTCAGAAGGCTCCAAAGCTCAGCTTTGTCCCGACTTGCTCTGCATCCCTGGGCAGCCCCAACTCCCTGTGCCTCAGTTTTCCCATCTGTAGGAAAGCATCTGGACTAAACAACCCCAAGGGGGGTCCACATACAGACACCCTGAGAATCTCGGCTGCCCAGCTTTCTGGTGTTGGGCCACAGGAGCTAAAACACAGCTCTGGGCCAGACAGCCAGGTTCCCTACCCGGCTCCCACATCCACCATTGGCAAGTCCCAGTCAAGTGATTCCTCCTCTCTTCTCTGACCTTGTTTCTCAACTGTAAAATGGGGCCCAGGGAAGGTTCAATGAGGTAGTACAAGAAAAATGCTTAGGCAAGTGGCTGGCTATTGGGGAGCCCTCCAAAAAGGGGTACAGTGGCCACCGTGGGGTTCTCCCTCACTGAGCCAGGCCCCAGTGTCTCCTGGCCCCTAACTCACCTGGCTTCTGCCCGGGTTACTGTGTACTCAAACCAGAGTACGTTGGGAATGAGGCTCGTGTCTCGGATTAGGAAGAACTCAGAGATAGGCCTGAAGAAACAGACATCCGGAAAGCCAGGACCACATCAGGGCATGAGCCTGTCACCAAGCCAGATTCCCCCACCAGTGCCCAGGGCTGGCAATGCACCCTCCCCCCATTGTTCAGAGAGCCTTTGCCTGGCTTGTGACCCAGGAGCCACTGAGAAACCCAGACATGTCACCTGTGCAACACCCAGGCAGGGGCGCTGCCCCATGGTACGTACAGCTCAGCAGGCCATAGGCTGCTTCCTAAGTCCCTGAAAGCCTAGGTGTGGAGAGGCTGGCCCCTTGGCTTCTGGGCCTGAAGAAACCCCTGGGGGAGGAGGACGCCGAGCAAGCAGGGCCTTCAGCTCATGCCCGCTGGAGGCTGGGACACCAGTGCCCTCCCAGGAAGCTGGAGGCTGGGGGCAGAGGTGGGTGGGGCAGCCACAGGGCCAGGAGGCGGTTACCAGGCTGCTATCCTAGGGAACAGCGGGGTGAGGACCTCCTGGGTGAAGGCGAACCAGGCGACGGCCATGAGGCTCCCAGCAATGCCCCCATAGAGCACCTGGCTCCAGGTGTGGTACAGCAGGTAGACCCTGGGCCAAGGATAGAGGAAGGTTCATGAGACCCAGTGGGCACAGGCCTGCACGATCCCCCTGTGCCCAAGCACTGGCTTCCCAGGGACCTGTGGGTGCACATGGGGAAACACATGCAGAGAGGACAAATTCCTGTGAACACATAGCCTCCGATCTACTTCCAGAAGGAGCTGCTCCTTCCAAACACAGAAGTGAAAGGATGGTTCGGCTGGGATTTGCCTCCCTTCTGTCCAGCCTTCAGCTGAGTCTGTCTGCAAGAAGCTCCTCCAGGACACTGGGAACAGATGGCTGATGTGTGCAGGTGTCCCCAGAACCTTGGGCTTGGCCAGGAGGAGAGAGCAAGGACCAGGCTGGAAGGGGGAGCGGACCTCTAGCCCTTTAACATGAGAGGCCTAGGACCCCCTTCCCAGCTCTGCTCTATACGCTCTGGGACTCGGGTCCATACAGAGGTCCAAACAGGGACCACAAATCCAGCAAGACCCCATGGGCAGGGTGGGGGTAGGGGCTCTCCCTCCCTCCATACCTGCTATAGGAGACTAGAAAGGCCGCGGTGAGGAGACCCAGGGAGAGCACGTGCCTCCACAGCAAGTCCAGGAACCTGGCGTTGTTTGTTTGGTGCATTCTGGGAAAACAGGCCTGTCAGACGGCCTCAGCCCACAGCCTGGAGCCCAGGCCTCCCAAGCAGCCCCTGGTCCCATCCAAATGCTGCCTGGGCAACTTCTCCTTGGCTGCAGCTCCTCCCGCCCCTGAGGGGGGCCAAGCCCCAAGGGTGTCCAAAGAGCTGAGAGTGAGTCCCTGGCAGAGGCCAGCCTGGGCCAAGTCAGGGTCACCCAGATCAGGGGAGAAGCTCACCTTAAATACAGGAAAAGGAAAGAATAGACGGAGAAGAACCACATAAACTGGGAATGGCTGGAGGGCATTCCGTACTTGGTGCCCACTGCCATGTGGGGGCCTAGGAGAGAGAACAGAGCAAGATGGGAGGATGCAGGCCTCCCAGTGACATCCCGACCAGTGGCACCCCCTGGACCCTGCAGCCCAGGACCTACCTCCACAGGGCCGTGGCTCCTGGATGACGTGTTTGATCAGCCAGTTGACCCCCTCGTTCAGTGCCAGGCCCCCGAGGAATGAAATCTGCCAGGAAGATGTGCTGTCACCCGGGCCTCTGTGTGCCTGCTGGCTGCCACCCACGCCCAAAGACTGTGGCATCTGACTGAACTTCCCAGCCCAACCAGTAAACACCCCGGAACCAGCCAGGAAGCACCACAAACTTCAAGAAAGGTGGAGACAGGGCAGGGAAAGGAAAGCATCCAGGATGAAACGGTGCAATGCCCCCTCCCTGGTGGGGGGGAATTGGAGGAGCAGTGGAGGGACAGCCAGGGATGTATTCACTCACCGTATGTAGCTCCCGCTTGAATATGATGAGGGTCACGAAACCAACAATGACGAACACAGGGCTGAGGCTCAGGTAGGCAAGGAGGTGGCCAGAGAGATCACCTTGGGTGAGTAGGGGGGTGGTGGGGGGGCACAGGGAAACAAGATAAGGACAGAGCACAGCAATCCGAAGAGGGGCTAGCACCTAGCAGGTCAAGTGGGGCCTGAGCCAGAAAGGAAGGCCCAGAGGGCAGACCAGACAGCTGTGGATGCCTTAGTCTACAGGTGACCATACCAATTCAGCCATGGGCTGAGCCCTGATATTCATGGATCATAAGGTTTTTTTGTTTGTTTTTTGTTTTCATAGATCATAAGTTTTAAGCTGCCTTCACTGGCCTCATTCTGTAAATGAAGAAACTGAGTCCCACAGGGGCTGTGTGACTTGTCCGAAGTCACACAGCTAGAAAGAAGTGAAGTCTGGCCTAAAATCCAAGTGGCTTACTCTGGCCTAGTCCAGATAGTAAACCCATCACCCTGCCAAAGCAGGAATTTGAATCTGGCTTGGTCTGACTTTAGAGGCCAGGCCCTGTACCAGGAGGCATCCCAGGGCACATGGGTGCCTCTGGAGCACAGTGCTGTGCTGAGGCTGCCCCAGCCAAGCTCTGGGCCTCCAACAGAACCCAGGAGTCTCTGGACACCACAGAGTCTGACAGCGACCAAGTGAGGGGAGGCTGCTTTGCCCAACAGGCAGCCTCTCATTGGCAAGAAATTGGCTACCTACTACCTGCTTTTTACCCTCCTAACAGGCCCGGAAAGGAGGCTGTGCAGGGACCAGGAGCCCCTCTGAGAGCTGAGGACACTGAAGCCTCTTCAGTAAGGACACGTTCCCTCTTGGTTAAGGGCAGGGCTGACACTGAGTCCAAAGACTGCCTCCACCCTTAAGAGACAGGGCAGCTGCGTGGCCGCTCTAGGGTCAGAGGGCATGCATGGCTCATGGTTCAGCTCCTGTGCCAGTGAAAAGGGGCTATTAGCACTCAAGTCCTACAACTGTGGGAGCTTGGATGCGGCAAGGCCAGCTCAGCTCCTGACAGCCAGGACGCTTCCACGTTGGGAGAGCTCAGCATGGGAAATGGCCCACACCACCAGCCTGGCCTCACACAGGCAGCAGGAAGGTGCCCACGCAGGGCTAAGTCCAGATTCCAGGCTGAAGAGATGGTCACATACCTGGCTTTACTCACATCTACCCACAGTAGGACTGGCTGAGAACCTGCATGGGGGAAGGGGCCAGCAACCTAGGTTCAAGTGCCACTGCTGCCCCAGGCCCACTGGCTAGGTGACACTGGGTGAGACCTTTCCCTTTCCTAGTCCTCAGTCTCCTCATCCACATGATGGCCTGGCCCCTTTCAGCTCTAAGATTCTGGGGCTTTTGGCTGCCCAGCTAATGTTCTGAGCACTGGGTTGTGAGGACAGGGAGAAGCTGGTGCCCCCAAACCTTGGGCCATCTCCATGGCCTGTCCCATAACCAGCGCTACCCTTGGGCCTTCCTGCAGATGCTGTAGAGGCTCTGGCCTCTCCACTCTCTAATCTAAGTCCCTCCATGGCTCCCTCTGCCCTTGGGATGAGTCCTACCCCAGGCCAGCTCATCAGGTCCTGCACAGTTCTGGCCCTGCTTCCTTCCCACCTTTGCTCCAGTCCCCAGGAACAGAACTCTAGTTCCCTGAATGCTCCCTGCCCTGTCCCACTTCTGGACTTTGCACACACAGGCTTCCCCAACTGAGATGCTGTCTGGGTTAATGCAACATAAATTAAGTAGCCACCACAGTGGCAAAAAAAAAGACATATTCCTAGCATTACAGAGCTCTCAGTCTGTGGTGGAATCTATAACCAGGGCATCGCTAATGATGCACTCATTATATGTGGCTATAGGGCCGGTATCTTTCTCTCCCTCTACACAGCAGGCTCCAGGAGAGCTGGGACGGGGTCCCTACACCCTGCTCAATCTCCCAAGCCCAGCCCAACACCTGGCACTCAACTAGGCTTAAAAACAATGCTAAAAACAAACAAACAAACAATGCTACATGAGTAAAGAAGGGAGGAAGCAAGGATTGGTGTAGTGAGGGTACAAAAGGGGCCACAGAAGAGTTAGCAGGTGACTCGACCTTGAACAAGGCCCCCAGGTTCACCCAGGCTCCTCCTCCAGGTACTCACAGTCCCTGCAAAGAGCCCCATGTCACACCCTGTGTCATGCTGCTCACAAATGCCAGGTTCCTTCTTCTGGTTTGTGAGCACTCAGAGAAACAAAGCTACTCTGAGGCCAGGGAGAGGAAGTCTTAAAATGCTGAGGCGTTCCAATCCCTTCCCCTCTTCAGCCCTTGGTTTCCCTCCTGTAAAGTGGGGTTTTTTGTTTGTTTTGGTTTTTTTTTTACAGTCCATAAGGCAGGGAATGTACGGGCCTGTTCACCATTCTAAACCCTGAGCTAGCCCAGGGCCTAGCACTCAGGAGGTGCTCATTGAACGAATGATGCATAAATGGTGGGCAGGCGGGCAGGCAGGGTGAAGGCCTGGCAGGGCTGCCCCACCCCCTGCATAACCCAGAACACCTAGGGTCAAAGTTCCCTGGCATCTCTGTGCCAGAAAGCAGCGTGAACAGGCCCGTTCTGGGGCAACCAGGGCTCAGTGAGGGGCCCCCAGGCTCACCCAACACTCAACCATCCTACCCTGGGAGGGTGAGGTGGGCCTGAGATGGTCCTTGAAAGGTGAGCTAATATTCACCGCAGTTACATACTGAATGCTTACTGTGTGCCAGGCATCGCACTCAGCATTTCTCATACCACCTGTAATCTGTTTCTCACATCAACACTAGAAGGAAGGCACTGTTGTGATCATCCCACTTTAGAGATGAACCAACTGAGGAACAGAGAGGTGAAGTCACTTGCACCAGGCCTCAGCCTCAACTGGAGCCCAGGCACCTCTGACCCTAAGGCCCGAGCTCTCACCACTCTACTAGCCTCCAGAACGGTTGCTAAAGGACCTCTCAGCCGGAAAAACCTGCACTTCTAGAGATGTGTCTGATTGGGAAACTCCAAAAGTCAGATGCTAGGGGCTGCCAGTCCCCTGACCTGGCCCCCTCTGTTGTGGAGCAGGTCCCCGCTCAGGGCGTGGCACAAGTACTCTAACAACGAGTAGCTGCCCGGCCTCGGTTTGCACACTCCCAGCAGTGGGGAGCTCTTTGCAGCCCAAAGCCGCTGTCTGAAGGAAAGAGGCACTCCCTGCACGCCTAGGAGGGAGCCTGGCCTCTCGGCCTCCAGGGCCCCAGAGAAGAAGGGCTCGGGTCCAGGCCAGTCATCCCTTGCCGCCTCACGCAGACCCCAGCCCCATTACAGCCCACCCGCGTTCCCGGACCCGGGAGGCGGCCCGGCCGCGCAGCCGCAGAGTGCGCGAGCGAGCCGCTCACAATTTCGCCCAGCTCATCGCCGCACCATTGCGCCTGCGCGGCGCGCGCGCCGGCCGAGCCCCTCCAAGGCTCACTATTTGACAGTTCCCACCCCGGCCCCCCGGCGCCCCCCCCCCGCGGGCTGGCGCGGGCCGGAGCGCCCGGGGCTGACAGGCCAGCCCCAGGAGGGCGTCCTCCGAGACGGGGCCGCCTTTTACCTGTAGGATATTCGACGTGGGTGAGGGTCACCGGCCGCCATGAAGCGGGGAGCGAGCACTGTCCGTCCGCTGCCATCTTACCCGGAGACCGGGCTTCGCCGAGTAGCCAATGGGGAGCCAGGGGGGCGGTGGTCCTGACCTATCACGCCGGGGAGGCGCCGCGTGCCCAATCGGAGGCCGATCCAGGTAGCGGCGCAGCCATTTAGCGTGCGGGCCCTGAGGCTGACCCGAGCGGCGAATCAGAGAGCGGGGCCCCGGAGCACGCGAGCCGACCGCGCCGGCGCCCAATCCGGGGCGAGCGCAGGTAGGAGCCTGGCCAATCGGAGGGGAGGAGGGTTCCAGCGCACCACGGAGACCAGAGCAGCCAGTCACAAGGTGAAGCGGGCTCGCGGCGTGAGCGGGACAGGCCAATCCGGCGCTAGCTTGGGGGGCGTGTTGAAGTTTGGTGGGAGCTTTGGTTTGCCTGGGACCTGCGCGGAGTGGACGCGGCCTCTGCGGGGCCCCCGGCCCTACGCGGTCGGCGGGAGTTGGGCTCCGGTCAGAACGCACGTTCGGGTCTGAGCCGACCCACCTTTAGTTATGAGCAAACTGCGGCCAAAGACCGGTCGTTGACCGACCCGCGCCCCTTGTGTTAAGGTGTGTGGGGTGGAGGAGGGACTCCCGGAGGGGCGGGGTGGGGACAGTCGGCGCCCTCAGTGCTTTGCGGAGTGGAGGGCGGCCTGACTGAAGTTGGGACAGACTCCCTCCTTCTTTCCTTCAGTTCATTCATTCAGATGTTTTGATTCAGTCACGTTTATTTTGCTTTGGGCATCTTGGGAGTGTTTTAAAGGAGAAGCCTGTTTGCCACCTACACCTCAGTTTCCCGGAAACATTCCTCCCAGTGGCCGCAGGGCCCTGCGTAAACAGCCACACCTTCCCACCCACCTCCCCGCCTCCTGCCGCCGCTGTCCCCGCGGCTAGATTGAATTACTCAGTCCAGCCAAGATGCCCTGCCTGCAACGCCTCTCCGCTCCTGTCCCGCTTGGCCTCGCCAAGTCTAGCTCGGGTGTCTTTTCTCACCTAGAATCTGTTTCCATGGCCAGGTGAGAGGCCTCCCCTGGGTTCCCAGTTGCATCTCTTCTTCTTCTCTTTTTTAAGACTTTATTTATTTATTCATGACAGACGCAGAGAGAGGCAGAGACAGAGGCAGAGGGAGAAGCAGGCTCTGGATGGGAGACTCCCTCCCAGAACCCCGGGATCACCACCTGAGGCAAGGGCAGGTGCTGAACCACTGAGCCACCCAGGTGCCTCTGCATCTCCTCCTCCTCCTCCACTTCTTCTTCCTTCTTCCTTCTTCCTTTTTCTTTTTAAGATTTATTTATTTATTCATGATAGACATAGAGAGAGAGGGGGGCAGAGACACAGGCAGAGGGAGAAGCAGGCTCCATGCAGGGAGCCCGATGTGGGACTCGATCCCGGGACTCCAGGATCGCGCCCTGGGCCAAAGGCAGGCGCCAAACTGCCGAGCCACCCAGGGATCCCCTGCATCTCCTCTTCTACCTCTGCACTGGCTACAGCGGACTGTTACTGGTTCCTTATCTGTCTCCCAATAAGCAGTCTCCCATGCAGCACCAAGAGCAGCTTGTAGAAGTGCAGGTTCCTGGGCCCCACTGTGGCCTAGCTTGATCCAGTAGATCTGGGTTGGAGCCGTGGAGTCTGCATTCCTACGTGCTCTGAGGGTTCTGACGCAAGTAGGTCCAGCCATGCAGAGAAGCCTGGGCAACATGAAGGCAGGGCCTGTTACATATTTGAGCCTGGCCCAGACCAGTGCTAGCACAAGTACCTGATAAACAGCGTAAGTTCTTTTGAGAAGTGAGAATAAAGCAGAAGTTTTCACCGACCAGAGCGGCTCACTCTGCCACAACCATGGGAGCCACAGGTGGCAGTGCAGATGGTGGTGACTCAACCCACCAGCAAGCCAGGAGGGCCCCAGGCCCTCCCAACTGTACTCAGCAACCACCCAGCCCAGCCTGGACTTGTCTGGATCAGCTGACCCCATCTCATTGTCACCTGCCCTCAGCTCCCTCAGGCACTGCCATTATTAGCCTGTGAGAAGCAGGAGGTGTGAGGATTGGCTGTGAGTTTCCCAGAATAATTCCCTGGCACAGGGCAGCCATCCTGACCCGGGCTGCTTTGCCCCTCCTTGGTTGGCAACCATTTTACTGATGAGCAAATAGGCCTAGCGATGCAGAGCCCTGAAACCCAGGCCTGACTCCAGAGTCCTCTCACCCCAGGGAGAGTGTTCTGGAGGAAGACACAGGGACAAGGAACTATAAAATGAGAGGGTGAGGGACGCCTGGGTGGCTCAGCGGTTTAGCGCCACCTTCAGTCCAGGGCGTGATCCTGCAGTCCCAGGATGGAGTCCCACATCAGGCTCCTTGCATGGAGCCTGCTTCTCCCTCTCTGTGTCTCTCATGAATAAATAAATAAAACCTTAAACAAAAAAAAACAAACGAGAGGGTGTTATCCAGACTGGCATTTTCCTGGCAAAGGGAACAGCATAAGCAAGTGTCCTGACCCTGGTGTGTGGCTGGGTGGAAAGGGCAAGAGAGAAGGAGGGGGACAGCTGCTGGGGAAGGGGGCTGGCAGAGGCCTATCCACCCCAAACTTTGAGGGTCACCAGCAGTGGTGGGGACAGAGCAGAGCTCTGAAGGGTGGGTAAGATTTTATTTATTTATTTATTTATTTATTTATTTATTTGACAGAGAGAGAGAGAAAGAGAATGAACACAAGCAGGGGAGAGGGGCAGAGGGAGAGGGAAAGGCAGGCTCCCTGCTGAGCCCCAACATGGGGCTCAATTCCAGGACTCTGGGATCATGACCTGAGCCAAAGGCAGACACTTAACTGACCAAGCCACCTAAGCACCCAGGGCTTTACTTCTTAAAAAAATAAAATAAGATATAACATTCACATAGGAAATTCCAGAAATCAGATGTATACAATTTGATGAAGTTTCACAAACTAAACACATCTGTGTAAGCAGCCCTCAGACCAAGAACCAGGGGCCCAGGAGCCCCATACCCTGAGTCACCCCAGGGTGACCACCATCCCAATTTCTAACACCATCCATTGAATTTCATACTTTCTGTAAGCAGAATCCTACCGTAGGTACTTTTTGCATGGAGCTTCTTCCACAAGCATTGGTTTGCGAGATTTATCCATGCTGTGGCCCCTTGTTCTCATTTTTTCACTCTCACTGTGCAGCATTCCATGGTGTGAACACATCACACCCTGCACTTTATTTTCCATTCGACTCTCGATGGACATTTGGGGTGTCTCTAGAGTTCGGGGGTTATGAACAGTGCTGCTCAGAACACCCTCGCGCATACCTTGGGTGTACCAGTTAGGCCATTTCTGATGGAGACGTGCCTGGAATCATGGCAGGGTCCCAGAGGTGGCAGAGATGACAGGTCCAAACTGCCAAGTGAACGAGGGGCTGGGGACTGCAGATGTGCACGCTGCAAGGAGACCCCCAGGAGGCTGTGGGAGCCATCTGCCTCCTCCCTGAGCTGAGAGGTAGACCAGAAGTTCCTTGGTATCGCTCTGAGCAAACTAGGAGGTGCTCCAGTCTTAGTCACTTGCACTATCATCAATCACTACACCCTGCAAGGCAGCCCTGAATGCTTTCAGTTTATATCTGAGGACAGTGAGGCTCTTGACTGTCCCCCCACCCCCATTTGCCAGGTCACTGGGCTAGTGTGTGGCAGAGGCAGGATTCAAATCCAAGTCTGCCTGATGGGCAGGTGCAGGTTCTGAGCCAGCCTGCATCCCGTGAGCCCAACTGCTGCCTTCCTCTTCCCACTTGCCCCAAGGAGTCCTGGGATAAGTCCTGAGCTCCAGGCTTTTCCAGAGCCCCCAGCTGTGCCAGGCAGGGCTGGCCTTTTACTCACTGTGGCCTTTCCTCCAGTGGGGAGTTCACAGACAGGGCAGCCCTCACCTGGACTCGTTTGTGCTCAGAGTCCTTTAGGAAACTCCCTGTCTCTGGGCCTGTTTCCTCAAAACATGTCTGCTGCTGCCCTTTACATGTGGTTCATTCGTTCACTTTTGAAACTGAGTTCCCAGGTAGTGCAGGCCCAGGAAGGGGAGTCAGGGCTGAAGAGTGAACGTGACCAGTGGTGTGCCACCCTCAGGGAACTCATTCCAATAGAGGCTATGGCATCCTGAAGATGCCAGTTTATTTTTTTTTTAAGATTTTATTTATTCATGAGACACACATACACAGAGAGAGAGAGAGAGAGAGGCAGAGACACAGGCAGAGGGAGAAGCAGGCTCCATGCAGGGAGCCCATCGTTGGACTCGATCCCGGGTCTCCAGGATCAGGCCCTGGGCTGAAGGCGGTGCAAAACCGCTGAGCCACCAGGGCTGCCCCTTTAGATGCCAGTTTAGAAACACAAATTGTCTTGAGGCACCTGGCTGGCTTAGTTGGTAGAGCATGTGACTCTTGATCTTGGGGTCATGAGTTCAAGCCCCACGTGTGGTGTAGAGATAACTAAAATTAAAAAAAAAAAAAAAAAAGACCAATGGCCTCAAACTAGAAGTGACATTTTGGTTTCAAATTCTCTGGGAGAGGGGGATCCCTGGGTGGTGCAGCGGTTTGGCGCCTGCCTTTGGCCCAGGGCACGATCCTGGAGACCCGGGATCGAATCCCACGTCGGGCTCCCAGTGCATGGAGCCTGCTTCTCCCTCTGCCTGTATCTCTGCCTCTCTCTCTCTCTCTGTGACTATCATAAATAAATAAAAAATTAAAAAAAAAAATTCTCTGGGAGAGGGCAGCCCGGGTGGCTCAGCGGTTTAGCGCCACCTTCAGCCCAGGGCCTGATCCTGGAGACCTGGGATCGAGTCCCACATCAGGCTCCCTGCATGGAGCCTGCTTCTCCCTCTGCCTGTGTCTCTGCCTCTGTGTGTGTGTGTGTGTGTGTGTGTGTCTCATGAATAAATAATAAAATTTTAAAAACAAAAGATAACAAAATCTCTGGGAGAGGGTGCCTGGGTGGCTCAGTGGTTGAGCATCTCCCTTTGGCTCGTGTCATGATCCTGGGGTCCTGGGATCGAGTCCCACATTAGGCTCCCCACAGGGAGCCTGCTTCTCCCTCTGCCTATGTCTCGGCCCCTCTCATTAATAAATAAAATCTTAAAAAAAAAAAACCCTCTGAGAAGAGCCATTTATTGTCTATCTCCTAGAACAGAAGATTCTAGAAGCCAGGGTCTGGAGTTATAAGCACCATCGTGTCAAGTCCTCAAGACAAATTGTCTGGCTCATCCCTTGTGCTGGTGGCATTTTTTTATTTCCATGGTGGAAATTCTCTCTCCTGTGGCCCCTGTCAAGCTACCATTGTAATGTTCCTGAACAGAGTGGAGAAGAGCTACACAGGCAGCTCTCACACCTGCCACTGCTGGTGCTGTGCCTGGAGCAGTGCTTGGTACACAGCAGGTGCACAATAGATCCTTGGTGAACAAATTAATGTTCTGTCACATTTGTAGGAACATGCTAGGAGCTATTTATATTGTAATTCAAACTACTGTTTATTGAGCACTTGGTGTGAACCAGAAAGGACTTTAAGATCTGACCCTCCACAACCCTCCTCAGGCTGTGTGAGGATGGATCTCATGTAATAGAAGCCCTGAGGCTCATCATGACCTGATGTAAATACAGAGGACTCTGAGGTGAACAGAAGGTGTGGATATGGATGTCAGGATGGGTTCAAGAGACCTGGGCTGCCATGGACTCACTGCACACACTAAGGTGGTCACCCCTCCCCTTGCAATCTCCCCTTTGATCAACAAGGGGGTTGGAATCAGCTACTGCTGTGTAACAAGCCAGGCCAAAATGTAGTGCCTTAAAACCATCACCATTTTATGGCTCAAGATTGGCAAATTTAGCTGGGCAGTTCTTCTGGGTCACTCTGGGCCTGTATGGTCCAAGCAGTCTCCTCCAAGTCTGAAAGTTAGCTGGGGCTGTTGGTCAGGGTGCCCACGCTCTCCTCCATATGGCCTCCCAAACCACGGACCCCAGTTTCCTTCATGGCAGCAGCTACATTCCAAGAGGGAAGTCCCAAAGCTACGGGGCTCAAGCCTCTGCTTGCATCACGTTACTCTTGTCCCACTGGCCAAAGCAGTTCATGCAGCCAAGCCCAGAGCTGATATGGGCGAGGCCCATACGAGGACACAGATCCCAAGAGGCATGGTTTGTGGGGCCATGATTCTGACAGTCCACCATCTGCCACAGAATGGGCCAGGGTTCCCCTCGGCCTTCCCAGCTCTGGCCTCTGGGATTCTGAGCTTCCTGGGACATCTTACACTGGGAAGGAAGTGCCCAAAAACTGATTGGGGCCGGGGCCACGGGGTCGGCGGGCGGGGGTGGGGGGGGGGTGGGGGGGTTGTCAAAAAGACCTAGGAGCCAGCTCAAAGGGCCTCCCGCTGGTCAATTTTGTGACCGTTTGAGTATCAGAATGATTGCAAGCAACTGTAAATTATCAAATAAATCAAAATGAGTGAATCCATTCTGGTGTTCAAAAAAGAAGGCGGAAAACTCACTGCAGAATGCAATTCAGCAATTGGAAAATAAAATACCGAGACATGCCGTAAAATGGATGTGATCTCAAAAATACTTTTCTAGGGGTACCTGGGAGGCTCAGCGGTTGAGCATCTGCTTTTGGCTCAGGGCATGATCCCAGAGTTCCAGGATTGAGTCCCACATCCGGCTCCCTTTGAGGAGCCTGCTTCTCCCTCTGCCTGTCTCTGCCTTCTCTCTGTGTCTCTCATGAATAAATAAAATCTTTAAAAATATATTTTTCTACATAAAGAAGCTAAGCACAAAAGACCACATATTTATGATTCCATTTATAGGAGGTGTCCAGAAAAGGCAGGTTGAGAGAGAAAATAAATGGGTGAGGCCCTGGGGGCTGGGGAATTTACTGCGAATGGGCACATGGGGTCTTTCTAGGGTGACGAGACTCTTTCTAAAATGATACTGTGCTTACAGTTGCCCACCTCTGTAAATTTACTTTAAAAAAAAATCATCAAAGTTGGGGTGCCTGGGTGGCTCAGGCAGTTGAATGTCTGACTCTTGATCTCAGCTCAGGTCTTGATCTCGGGGTCATGAGTTCGAGCCCCGTGTTGGAGTCCATGCGGGATGTGGAACCTACTTAAGAAAAATGTTTTTAAATATAAAAAAATAAAAATAAAATATTGTTAAAGCAAGTGTACTTTATGGCATACAAATTGTACCTTAATATAACTGTTGAATGAAAACTTATCTGCCCGCATTGGAGGTAAGATCAAAAAGAGAATAAAAGCATTTGTCCTCTTCAGGTGGAGCTGAAAGCTACCTCCAGTTGATCAGAAGAAGATGTTTTTCAGATTCCAAGCAGATACTACAGTAACCAGTAATTCTTCCCTCGGCATGATTATGGCGTTGTGGTTCTGTCAGAAAGCTACCTTCTTTAAGATCTGCCTGTTCAAGTGTTTGGGGGTGAAGGGAGTACATGTCTGACACTCTGAGATATTTTACCTAAGAAATATTTATAAGAAGTAAATTTGGCAAAATGTACATTAATGACTCAAGGTGTTGGTTTGATGGGCGTCCTCTCTAGGGTTTTCCTTTTAATTTTGCTGTACATTTAAAATTTTCAGGGGCATGTGGATGGCTCAGCTGGCTAAACGTCTGCCTTTTCTGCTCAGGTCATGATCCCGGCGTCCCAGGAGAGCCCCATGTGCTCAGCGGGGAGTCTGCTTCTCCCTCTGACCCCCATCTTGTGCTCCTTCTCAAATAAATACACTTTTGGGGGAAGATTTTATTTATTTATTCATGAAAGACACACAGAGAGAGGCAGAGACACAGGCAGGGGGAGAAGCAGGCTCCATGCAGGGAGCCCGTCGTCAGACTCGATCCCGGGTCTCCAGGATCACACCCTGGGCTGAAGGCGGCGCTATACCGCTGAGCCACCCAGCTGCGCCATAAATGAAGTCTTTAAAACAAAATTTTTAAATTAAATTTTCTTTTTTTAAAAATATTTATTTATTTATTTATGATAGACAGAGAGAGAGAGAGAGAAGAGAGAGAGAGAGAGAGAGAGAGGCAGAGACACAGGCAGAGGGAGAAGCAGGCTCCATGCCGGGAGACCGATGTGGGACTCGATCCCGGGACTCCAGGATCGCGCCCTGGGCCAAAGGCGGGCGCTAAACCGCTGAGTCACCCGGGGATCCCCTTAAATTCAATTTTCAAAAGAAGGGTTTTTTTGAGTACCTTTCCAAAAAAACCTCCCAAAATCTGACTGTGAAAACATTTCCAGGTGTGGCCAGCTTTGATCTGGTCCTTTCCTACCCACCCCAGCCTTTTGCCCCGGATCTCCCAGGCTGAGCCGCTACAGTGACTGAACCTGAGTCTGCGCCCCGCCCCCAGAGCTGGCTCAACCCTGGGTCTTACAGATGTGGACACTGAGGCCCAGAGAGAAGCGATCTTACCTAGATGCTGCCAGAGCTGGATCCACACCCAGGCTGCCCCCCGATTTGTGCCCTTAAGCACTATGCTGACCACTCCCCCACTTCACCCCCCATCCTGGGGGGAACCCTGCGTTGGGACCCATTGACTCTGCCAGGCTGCCAAGTGGCCCCAAAGGGGCTCTAGGCCCCCACCAGGCTTCCCTCAACCTTTGCCCTCCTGGAAACTCCACCCACCACACCCCAAAGAGCAAGTCCCCAGTGATGGCCCAGGAAGCAAATGGCCACACACGTACCCACCAGCATGGCCATGTGGAAGGACAATGTTTAAATCATTTATTTGGAAGTTGATGCACACACACTCTACCATAAAAAGGTGGAAGCTGCAACAAATCCAAGTGCCTGAGGCAGTGCATGGACGTGTAAACAAAGACAAAATGAAAATGCCACTCTGAGCGATTCAGGAGCAAGTCAGAGTGGCTGGGGGCCCAGGCCCAAGATGACATTCACAGCGTAGGGTAAGTGCAAATGAATGGAATGTGGGGCTAAAGGGGAGGAGGGCCACCCCGGGCCTTCCCACCCAGAAGGCTGCTCCTTCCTGGGCACCAAGGTCAGAGAATGTGGAGGACACAGGGTCCTCCAGTCTGGGGAGTAGGTGGGAGCATGCAGGCAGGGGGGTGGGCTCAGATCTGGTGGGCCAGGCCCACACCACCCTTCTCTGCTGCTTCTCTCTCTCTCCTGGGACCCCTTAGCCATTCAGGGGAGAAGGGCCCTGGTCTGAGGAGCCAGTCGTCTGAAGTACGGAGACCAAGGAGGACTCAGTTTCTCTGGGAGGCTTCTTGGCCTAAAAGGAGCCAAACCTCAAAATAAAGTGTTAAGGCAATAAATAAAACATCCCACCTCCAGTGAAAACACTGTGAAAGAAGTGAGTCTGCAGGGCTGACGGCACCCTCCAGATGTGGGGACAATGTGGGGACGACTGTAGGACCAGCTGCTACACAGCTAGAGCATTTGTGCGTCGAGCCAAAGGCAAAGAGCCCGGCAAAGGTTCTTGTCCTAATGAGGGCAGGGGATTCAGTCCAACCCTGTGGGTCCTCTGACCTCCCCGATGTGGTCCCTGGGTCCGCCACCAACGACAGCACAAGGCGACCAGCCTGAGATGAGCCCTGGTCAGAGCCTCCAGCTCAGCCCTAGCACCACCCAGGGGGTTCCAGGCTCACAGAGGGAGGTGGGTGGGGTGGGAGGACCAGCCCCTCCTCCTCCATCTTTGGTGGCAAAGGGGAAAGAGAAATGACAGCCTCTGGCAGGACGAGGGGATGTCAGAGGAATTCTGGTTTCATGCTTGGGTCTGCCAAGGGCCCAGACCCTGCCCAGATGTGAGCACACGGAAAGCAGACCCGCCTCTATTCCACCCTTGGATAGTCCAGGCCTGCCACCCCACCGAGGTGCTCCCCAGGTGCTCTGTGACCCCACCCTCCCTCACTGGAGCTGCAAGCTCTCTAGGGCGGTGGTAGCCAGGGACCATCTAGCCTGGGTTTTCCTTCTAGCTCAGGCCACCTGTGGCCTTTACCACAGAGCCCGGCCTCCCCCAGCTTCTCTGTCTCGTCTCCCGTCCCTGCCCCTGTTGTCAGCAGCCCTGGGGTGTTGGGGTCCCACATTCAGGGCTTCCCGGCTCTGCCTGTCCACCTCTCCTCACAATACCATCTCCTCTCCCACCACCTTCCTCTCCCTCTGGCCCCACAGGTCACTGGTCTGACCGCTGCTTCCCCTCGGGATAGCAGAGGACAGTCAGGCGGGCTCCCAGGGCCTCCAACCCTCTCCAAGGCAGTCTGTGGGGATTCCGAAATGGTGAGGAGGGACAAGGTCAGGGGCAACCATGCTTGGCCACAAAGGCCCAGGCTCTGCCGCTGCCGATGGCCACGGATCCCCGAGCCCTTCCAAGCCAACCCAAAGGAGGGGAGGAGGCAGCCTTCTTACGGCCATTATCCATGTGGACGAGGCCCAGGCAGCACCCCTCCCTGAGCCTGCGCCCACCGCTACTGCAGCTCCTCCAGAGGCCCGTTCTCTCGGGGCAGCACCCCGTTCAGGCCCATGCTGTTGGCCGCTGGCACCCCCAAGTAGCCAAGCAGGATTTCGCTGCGGCGCCGGGACAGCTGCAGGATGTCGTCCGCCAGTGCCGGCACGGAGGTGTAGCGCACGTTGTCCAGGTCAAACATGTCCCTCAGGTACTGCACGATCTGGTGCTGGGGGCAGGGCTGGCATCAGGCCCCAGCTTTGGCCCTCCGCCCCAGCCCCCTGCACTGACGCCCTCCAGACCACCCAAAGCCCCTCCCCAGCTACCGGAGCCCTGACCTGTGCACAGGCTCCCGCCCTGCCCTCCCCAGTGCTTCCTCCGGACCCCTGTGGTCCAGGCTCCCTCCAGGCACCCCTGTGCACCCCCTCTTGGGGAACAGCCCAGGCAGGCCGCGCACTCAGTTTACCTTGAAGAAAGCACAGACTTCAGAGAGCTGGGGCTTGGGTCCAAGGAAGCCAAAGGCTAGGACAGGGCTAACGTGCTCCGATACGGAGTAGAAATGGGAGATGAAGCCATCGGGCACCTGCAAAGGTGGCAAGGCTGAGGGCAGGGTCGGGGGGAGGGGCAAGTGCCGGGCCCTGGGGGCCTAGCAAGAGAGTGAGGCTTTGCAGGGAGGCCTGGCTCAGTCGCCTGCTTATTGGGTGACCCCAGGGAAGCGACGGGGGCTTTCACCTCTGCAGAATGAGGGTAAACTCGAGGCTGCTGTGAGGACTGCATGGGGAGGGGGCAGGGGTGGGCTCAGCATAGGAAGTGCCCAGAGTACTTGGCAGTGGCAGCAGGTATCAGCCGGGCAGCAGAGCCTGGCTGGCAGAAGGGAGCAATGGATCACAGCCCAGATAGAGCGGCCAGTTGCCGTCTGGGAGCGCAGATAACAGCAGCCTGTGGGTGGGAGGGAGGCTGCGCTGCCTGCTGGGGGGGGGGGGGGGGCTGCTCCCACCCAGATGCCTCTACCAAGCCAGCCACCACCCCTTTGCACAGGCCCCCTCCTCCCTCAAGGATGCCCTTTCCCCTCTGCATCCTTCGACATCTCCCGATGGCCTATGCTGTGCTGGGAGGAGTTGGAGCGGACCTACATGTGCCTTTAAGGTCCTCCTGCTCTGGGGGAGACGGAATGGCAGGACAGGGGGCCGGAGCTGCGGCTCATGGTGCTGGGGGCTCTGCGAGACCTCCCCGTGTCAGCCTCATTCCTCTGCCCACCCCACCTCTCCCCACCCTGCCCCCAGCCCAGGGGCCAGTGCATGCCGACTGGTCAGCTGAGGGGCGCAGCACGCTCCGGGGCCCCGAGGGGGTCACTCACCATCAGCAGTCTCCTCTTGGCTTTCAAGACTGACCAGCAAGCAGTGGCCAGGGCCTAAACCAAAGACAGGAACCCACCCAGGTTTCAGAGTGACGGGCCAGGCCTGCAGCCTCTACCTGTTCCCCAGCTCACACCACCCCAAGCAGGAAGATGCGGCTTGGTGCCTAAGTTTTGCTCTTCCTTCCCTTCAATTCAGAACCGGCCACACCTACATGTGAACCTTGATTCTAACCCCTACTGCTGCAGGGCATTAGCCGCTGAACTAATCTCTGGGCCTCAGCTTCCTTCTCTGTAAGATGGCCGTGACCTGGCACCCTCACCTCATTCAGAGATTGTGGGGGTCCACAGTCACTGCCTGCAAACTGCCTGAAGACCAGCCCGGGGTCACGCCTGCCTCATGGGGTCTTGCACTCAACTTCTGCTATTCCTTTCTTTTTCCTATGTTTTAGCTTAGTAAGATGCATTAAATCTGAGTAGAGTTAACAGGAACCATGATGCAAAAGGAAAATGCAGGTTCTGAATGGGCCCAGGGAACAACGGGGTCCCCTGGGGAGGTTACTCCAGGGCAGGTGCCGGATCCAGGGGCTGCACAGCTCGCAGGGGAGGGGTGGCTGTTGCCTGACAGGTGGGGGGCCCAGGCTTGGTGCCCAAAGCTGGGGATGGAGGAAAGCAGAGTCTGAGCCAATGCCGTGGGGCAAAGTGTGTGTGTGTGTGTTAGATCCGGAAGGCAGCCACCTACCGTCTCCTTGAAGCTGTCTGACAGCCAGCGGTTCCTCAGGACAGCGAGCACTGAGGACGGGGGGTTCTCCAAGTCCTCGAAAGCGTCCATGAGTATGAAGTCCAGCACAATATCAAAGAAGCTCATGCACACCACCTGTGAGAAGGCAGGGATGCTCTGAAGGCTGCAGGCCCACTGTCCAGATGGGAAGACCAAGTCCAAAGAGGCACAGGTGTGTGGGGGCCTGGGTGGGAACACACAGGTGAGTGGGCACATCTTTGGGCTGCAGTGGGGTACAGCTGGGGCCATCTCCCCCATGGCCCGGGCCCACAGCAGGGCAGGAACCAAGGGCTGGCAGCCACGATGGGCCCATCTTAGGCCTCAGAATCAAGGCAAAGCTTGGCACAGGTACCCCTCCCTCCTCGAGGACCTCTAGTACAAGGGACCCCATGGCACTGGAGCTCAGCACAAACCAACTCACCCCACGGCCCTCCAATTCCAGCCGAGTGGTGGCCCAGGTCTCAGGCCGCAGGGCATAGCCCATCATCTCCTCGTAACTCTCCAGGAAGCCTTTGGGGCTCTGTGGGGAGAAACACAGCCTGTTCTGGTCATGAGAGAGGCTCAAAGATTTACTTGAACTAGATCCACAGGAACAGGCCCGTGGATGGACAAGCCAAGGCAGGGCTGAGGTCTATTCCTTAGCAGCAGCCACAGAGAAAACCAGGCAAGAAGTGTCCCCTGCCCACCACAATATGCCCCTCAGAGACTAGGGCACGTCTGGGAGAGATCCAACAACAGCACACCCCGCAATGTCTCAGACCAACTCACAACCGAGCACCAAACATGTCCCAGGAGATGCACACACACTACAGCATCTGCTTACTTTGCAAAGAGGAATGAGGACAGGAGGTTGAGTCAAGCAGCCAAAGATTCAAATCTCCATGACCCTGGGTGTCACTGCTGAAATGGGAGAAGCTACAGCCCACACTCCTAGGCCTATTCTGGGGAAGTCAGTGAGCTCATGAGCCAACACAGTCAGTGAGCCCACACAATTGGCCCGGTGCCTGGACTTAAATGATGAATAGTGCATAAGACCTGCCACTGCTATCGGGGCACAGGACAGATCCTGCACTCTCTGGGGCCATGAGGTTGAGCTGGACTTGGGACACGGTGTGCACACACTGATGTGCACTGATGGAAATGGGAAGCTGGGATGTGCCAGGGTCTGTTCTAATAGGGATCAACTCCTCTAACTCACATGGTTCTAAGAGGGATAATCTAGTAGGACACCCACCTTATAGATGGGAATACTGAGGCTTTGAGAGATCAGTGGTACCCAAGAGCCAGGCAGGGTGGAGCTGACACAGAATAATAGTACGGGCATGTTTATAACACTTATAAAGAACCACAAGTGGAGGAGCCACCAGAAAGATGTTCACCAAAATGTGAACATGGTGGAGTGAGGGACAAGTTTTCTTTTTGCTTTCATGTGTTTGTTGGGCTTTTTTAAAATGAGCATGAGGAGATCCCTGGGTGGCTCAGTGGTTTAGCGCCTGCCTTCGGCCGAGGGCGTGATCCTGGAGTCCAGGGATCGAGTCCCACATTGGGCTCCCTGCATGGAGCCTGCTTCTCCCTCTGCCTGTGTCTCTGCCACTCTCTCTCTCTCTCTCTCTCTCTCTGTGTCTCTCATGAATAAATAAATAAAATCTTTAAAATAAAATAAAATGAGCATGAGTATTTTATAATCTTTAAAAAAAAAAAAACGACTTTCATTAACTTTCAAAGAGAATTTACAAAAAAAAAAAAAAAAAAAAACAAAGAGAATTTACTAGGGGCACCTGGTTGGCTCCATCGGTTAAATGTCTACCTTTGGCTTGGGTCATGATCCCAGGGCCCCAGGGTCAAGCACTGTGTTGGGCTCCCTGCTGAGCAGGGAGCCTGCTTCTCCCTCTCCTTCTGCTGTCCACTCTGCTTGTATTCTCTCTCTCTTAAATAAATAAAATCTTTTTTTTTTTTAAACTTTTTATTTATGATAGTCACAGAGAGAGAGAGAGAGAGAGAGGCAGAGACACAGGCAGAGGGAGGAGCAGGCTCCATGCACCGGGAGCCCGATGTGGGATTCGATCCCGGGTCTCCAGGATCGCGCCCTGGGCCAAAGACAGGCGCTAAACCGCTGTGCCACCTAGGGATCCCTCTCTTAAATAAATAAAATCTTTAAAAAATATTTTTAATTTAAAAAATAAAGAGAATTTGCTAAGATGGCCGTAGACCACACCTTAACCTCCCCAAGTCTCAGTTTCTTCACATGTAAAGGAGGACAATGAAGATAAGGGCTGGCAGCCAAGCATGTGTGACACCATCACACGAGGCCCCTGGGACATGCCCACTCACACAAGAGGAGATGAGGATTGGAGAGGGCACATGCTGGCTCATGGACACGCAGTCACAAAGTGGACTGATTTCACAAGTCCAGAGACTAGATGCTGCCCACAGAGCAAGCACCCTCCCAGGGGGCGTGTCCCTGCTCCACCTGCCTGCAACGATCAGACAGGGAATCGGTTCCCACCCCAGTTCCAGGGCTGAGTGCTGGTTCTGCTCTCCAGGGCTGCTAACCAGCCATTCGAAAAAATACATCCCACACTGGGGTGGAGGCAGAGCGAGGGAGGCCACACCTCTAGGCCCCTCAGCGGCCACAGAGAACAGGCCAATCTGCTAAGCTCCTGGCACCTACGTTAGCCTCACCTCCCCTTCCTTTACCTGTTAATTCCTTCGCTGTCTTGGGAGGCCACAGAGAACAGGCCAAGGGCACAGCTGCGGTCAGGCCAACCTGGGTTCAAATGCCAACTCTATCCTTCCCGAGCGAGCCCCTGGCCTTCCCCAGGCTTGGTTTCCTTATCCACTGAGTGCAGACTATGGTCAGGACCAAATGAGCTACTGGCAACGTGAATAAAGCGCCAGGTTCATTGCTAGGTAAACGGCTGCTGAAGAGTAATTATTAACACTTATGGAGCACCTGCCCTGTTCCAGGCCCCAGGCGGGGCACACGCTTGCTATGCTGGGAGCACTGTGGTCCTGGCCCTCGTGGAGCTTGCCAAGTAGTGATAGTGAAAAAGAGCAATCAGTAAACAGGATGCTGGGTGATGGGGCCATGCCAGCAGGGTGAGTCCAATGGCTCTTGGCGAAGCCCTCTTGGGGAGAGAGATGGCTCGAGCGGGAACTTAGAAGAGCGGGAACTTAGAAGACAGGGAACCAAGGAAAAGGGGAAGGAAGGGGGACTGGGGAGCTTCTAGACACTAGTAAAAGCCCCACTTCCTAACCCCGGTACCGGGTACACAGGGGTTCACCTATTCATTCATTAAATCCTGTATCTGTAGGATTTAATACTCTTGTGTATTTTGTAATAAAGTAGTTAACAACAACAGCGCTGAGCCAACAGTGCTCCAGGTGTGGAGGGACCAGCATATGCAAAGACCGAGATCAGGAAGAAAGTCTGGTACAGGCATACACTAAAGCCTGAGCCCTTGGGGCACCAGGGAGGCTCAGTCAGTTAAGCATCTGACTTCGGCTCAGACTCTGGGGATGGAGCCCCGGGTTGGGGTCCCTGCTCAATGGAGTCTGCTTCTCCCTCTGCCCCTTCCCTCACTTGTACTCTCATTCTCAGATCAATAAAATCTTAAAATAAAAAAACAAAAACAAAACAAAACAAAAAACAAAACCCAAAAACCCTGAGCCCTTTAGTCTGGACAGGACAAAGGGCTCATGGCAGCCAGCCATGGAACAAAGTTTGATGTTTACCTCAAGGGCAGTGGGAGCAAGGGGACATTTCAGGCAACTGGGTGATGAGGCTCAAGGTGCATTTTATTTTATTTATTTTATTTATTTTTAGAAGTTTATTTATTTAAGTCACCTTTACCTCCAACGTGGCGCTCGAACTCAGGACCCTGAGATCAAGAGTCGCATGCTCCTCCAACTGAGCCAGCCAGGTGCCCCCAGAGGTATGTTTTATTTATTTTATTATTAATATTTTTAAAGATTTTATTTATTTATTTGACATATTTATTTATTTGACAGAGAGAGAGCACAAGCAGGGGGAGCTGCAGGCAGAGGGAGAGGGAGAAGCAGGCTCCCAGCGGAGTAGGAAGCCTGATGTGGGGCTCTATCCCAGGACCCCAGTATCATGACCCAAGCTGAAGGCAGACGCTTCACCGACAGAGCCACCCAGGTGCCCCCAGAGGTGAATTTAGAACCACTAGTTGGACATGTGAGGTGAAAGAACTGAGGGGAGAAGCATTTTCAAGGGCTCTGCTCAAACACGTGGCCAACACACATGAAAATTCATTCAACCTTATTAATAATCAAAGAAATATATGAAGGAATAGATAAAATAGGTTAAAAGGGTTACTAACATCCAATTACTGAGACCTTATATTTAGTGTAACATAAAGATCCGCATGATTACAGGGACAATGGCTGTTAAGCCATCTCCAAAAGCAAACTGGCAAGACCTGAATGTGCCCAAGACGTGGTACTGCCACAGCTGAGCTTTGCCTCACAGAAAACCAGAGGCACCCAAAGAGGTCTGTAATGGACTGATTCTAATAGCAGTGTGACAATCAGATACAATCCAAATGTCCATCCGCCGGAGGACAAAATGAACCACAGTCAGCTTACCCGAGGGAATCCTACACAATCGGTCAAAGTGACTGCTTCTGCCACTGTAGTCAGATGGACAAAATGTACTCTTACACACAACAAGAGAGAGCTGCAGAACAGTCTGTAGGGAACTTTAGAAATTAAATAACCATGTTTAAGGGTTAATCCATGAAACCAGACAGGAGCTACAGAGCTGCATGTGGCAGTGGCTCCCTCTGGTTCAGGGAAACCTACGGTTTGTATTTAGAAGTCACTAAATTTTATAAAACCAGGTTATGGTTATGGTATCACCAGAAATAAAAAAGCAATACAGATTCATATTTTTCAGAACTGGCACGGGAAAAGTCCCCTAAGCCTTTCCCAGCCCCTCCAGAGCTTTCAGGATGAAGTCAAAGCTCGTCAGCTTGATTTCAGATTAGGCTTTTTTTTTTTTTTTTTTTTAGATTTATTTATTTATTTGAGAGAGACAAAGAGAGAGAGCAAGGGAGAGCTTGAGTGCAGGGGGCCGGTGAGGGACAGAGGGAGAGGAAGAGAGAAGTCCAAGCAGATTCTGCATAGAGTATGGAGCCCAACACAGGACTTGATCCCACGACCCTGAGACCATGACCCTTGCAAGCCGAAATCAAGAGTCAGATGCTTAACCGATTGAGCCACTCAGGCACACCACACTTTTTTTTCTTTTTTTAAAACAGAACCAAATAAAAGTTACAAAAATGTAAAAAGGCACGGTGAGAAGAAAACCTAAAAAAAAGCTACCTTCTCAGCCTTGGTCATCAGGCCTGTCACCATCTGCCGGCCAACCTCCCCAAAGAAAAGCTGGTTGTTCTTGTCTTCCAGAAGACCCTAAGGAACGAGGAAGGGAGGGGAGTGAGCTGCTGGGCTGGCAGCCCTCCAAAGCTGGCAGAGAGGTGAGCCTAACGGGATAGGCAGGTGACCCATCTGCGTGGAGGAGCCAGGTGTGTGTGGGAGCAGGACTGGTAGGCCTGTCTGGCTGCACCCCAGCCCCAGCACCATCCTCTCCAGGTTACCCAACACCCACCTCGAAGGCTTGCCGCACACAATGCAGCTTGGCCAGAAAGTCCTGGTCACTGTAGCAGCCCAGCAGCTCAGTCCTGGGGGGAAGCAGAGTCAGTGACTCCCCCTGGGCCCTGCCCAGCGATGCCCTCTGGGGTCAGAGTATAGCCCTGAATGGTCCTGCCTCAGCTAGGCAGTATGACCTCGGGCAAGTGCCTGCCCTCCTCTAGGCCTCGGTCCCCACCCCCAAACCAAAGAGGCTGACTGGATGCTCTCCGAGGACGTGTTGTCCTCGGTGGCCGTGGGTGCACCTGGCAGGTCTAACTTCAAAAAAGTAGAAATCATTGTCATTTTATGAACTAATTATATTAATTTGCAGTTGCTGGTTGCAGTCCTGCCTGTCTGGGAATTCAAGGCTGTCCTAGATCCCCCATGGCTGGGGTAGGAGCCACTGGATAGCCAGAGCTATCCAGCTGAGTCCTCACCAAGCACTGCTGACCTCCCTGGCCCCCAAGGGGGACAGGGCACACCCTGCCTACCCCCTGCTCCCCACTCCCTTCCCCACACACTCACCTGAGGGTCCGGCAGGGCACTTTCCCCTCCTTCACCAGCTGGAGGGCCTCCTCATAAGCAGCGGCCGGCCTGGAGAGTAGGATGGGGTCATCTCCGACCTGCAGGGACTCAAAGAGCTGGGGGAGGGTGCATAGGAAGAGGAAAGTCGGCCGAGTCACCCCCTGTGTCAGCAAAAGCCGAAGGGGGTCAGGGTGCCTGCCCAGGGGACATCCTTGAGGCCAGCCTCTCAGAGGGGATGCCAGAGGGAAAACATCTTCTCATGTCAGGGCCTGAAACTCGTGGCCATTGCAGGAGACACATGCCAAGCAATGGGCAGTCAGTCTAAGAAGGGAGGGCTCTGCGTGGGCTGGAGCCCTGGGGATGGAGACCCTGCCCCTCCCACACGGGGCCTAGGACACCTGGTTTCTCAGGCCAACCCATCCAGGGCAAGTGCATGGAGTCCCCCGGGGAGCAGCACTTACTGACTGCCAAATTCTGCTCCTATCGGAGAAATGCTTTTACTTTCCCATGACCCAGTGCTTCTGGTGAGAGTCCCCCAGGGGTTAGGGCTCCACTCTACCCCGCCCTGCCTCCCTGCTCATTGACCTCGCCCTGTGTTACCTCGGTGGCAGAAAAGAAGGAACCCTCGGAGGTCAGGCTGTCCTCATCGTCTACCCGTAGATGTAGGGAGCCCTCGGTCAGGGGCAGCATGAGGGTCCTCTCTGGGAAGAGCAGGAAGAGAAGGGCTGGGACTCCAAAGTCACCAGGCTTTCTGGAAGGCACACGTGCAAAGCGTCCAATGCCCAATTCTGGGCCGGCTGCCGCTGCCAATCACACAGCTCCTACGTCCTGAAGACTTACACATGAAGGTTTGGGGTCATCGCCTCAAAAGAATGGCTTCTTTCAAATGCCATGGATCCTTACAGGTGGGCACAGTAAGGTATGGAATGGGGCTGCTGAGCAGGCCTGCCCATGGCCACACAGCTACACCCCGAGGCCTGACAGCCCCTGAGCTCTGCACACACATCCTCTCCTGTACCATATGGCCCCAGGCGAGTGGGCTCTCCTCTCTGACAAACCGACACTTAGCCACTAATGACAAAGAGCACAAGGGAATGCATCGGCCACTGACTTGGCATTTCTAACCCTAAGCCCTCAAGGACTGCAGAGGTCTGGACCTTCGGGGCACTTAAGAAAGCTCTGCCAAACAAATAAGCAAAGGCCATGGCCTAAAAGGCCCCACCAGCCTTCTCTGCCACCTGGGGAGACCAGAGCAGGTAGGTTTCTCTTCAGGCAAAGCCATTCAGGGACAGGCCGTGGAAGGGTGTGTCAGGCCTGGGTCACCACTGACAGAGCTGGGGAGCTGGACACAGGAGTTTGATGCTCCTCCTCAGGGCTGAAAGCACCCAGGGAAGGGTCCTGGGGTCCACTCACTGCACAGGGCCTGGCACATGGTGGGTACCAGGAAAACACTGGCTAAATATCTCCATATCTCTCGCTGATGTCAAGTACCTTTACCTCAGCAGTGTGGGCAACAGCAAGACCCGTTTTCAACTAATCTCCATATGAGCCATCCCTGCTGCCTGCCTGGTGCCCATAGCAAAGGGTTTGGACCAAAGGCTTGGAAGATGTGGACACACAGACCTGAAGGCCTACTCCCAACAGGATGGCCAAGGCACACTGGCCAGGGACCCCTCCACCAGGCCTTGCCAGCCCCTGTTCCTGCCTACCACCTATAAAAGAACACCTCTGGGGAGCCTGGCTGGTGCAGTTAGTAGAGCCTATGACTCTTGATTTCAGGCTTGTGAGTTTGAGCCCTGTGTCAGGTGGAGAGAGGACTTAAAAACAAAATATTAAAAAACGGAAACAAAACCAAAAAACACCTCTGTCCCTCAAGGCCTGTTTCCCCATCGATGTACAAGGCACTAATTAAATGAGGTCCAAAGGCCCTGAGGATTCTGAGGGAGCCACACCCCAGTTCTCTTACCACCTCCCACCTTCACCCTACTCCCACCCCATCCCACCCCATCCTGCAACCAGGCCAGCTCACCGAGGTCCAGCAACACGCTGTCGGCCGGGAAGGTGGACCCAAACTCCTCCTGCAGGTGGTAGGCCCGGTGTAGCAGGGATTCCAGCTTCTCTGCAAACTCCCTCCGCTGGGACTCTGGCTGCAATTAAAACATGAACATCAACTTGGAGCCTCCACACTCCCCAGGCCAATGGTGCCCCCTCATCAGTGATTGGGGGAGAAAGGGGAGCAGGCTCTGAAGCCCAGCAGCAAGAGCATATGTCTAGACCTGAGCTGCCCAGAACAGAAGCCACCAACCACATAGAGCGAATGAGCAGCTGAAATGTGGCCTGTCCCAACAGAGATAGGCTGTTAAGTATAAATACATGCAGGAATTCAAATACTAAGTACCAAGAAACCACAAACAAACAAACAAAAACACTCTAAAATATTTCATGGGTGTCTGGGTGGCACAGTCAGTTAAGTTTCTGATTCTTGGTTTTGGCTTAGATCATGATCTCAGGGTCATTGGATCGAGCCCTGCAACAGACTCCTTGTTTAGAAGGAAGGGAGGTCTGCTTCAGTTTCTCCCTCCCTCTGTCCCCCCCACTGCAAGCACACACACTCTCTCTCAAATAAATAAAATAAGTGTGATTTAGGGTGGCTCAATTGGTTAAGCGTCTGCCTTTGGCTCAGATCATAATCTCAGGGTCCTGGGATCGAGCCCTGCATCAGGGGTGGGGGAGCCTTGCTCAGCCAGGAGCCTGCTTCTCTCTCTCCTCCCTGCTCATGCTCTCTGTCACTATCTCTGTCTCTCTCTCAAATAAGTAAAATCTTAAATAAATAAACAAAATATCTCGATGTTCCATGTTGATAACATGTTGATATGATAATATTCTCCAAAAACAAGATTACATAAAATGTATTATTAAGGGACTCCTAGGTAGCTCAGTTAGTTAAGCATCCAACTCTTGATCTGAGCTCAGGTCTTGATCTTTGGGTCGAGAGTTCAAGGCCCACATTGGGCTCCACACTGGACGTGGAGACTACTTAAATAAGTTAAGTAAGTAAGTAAGTAAATAAATAAATTGCACTATTAAAATTGACTTTACTGGTTTCTTTCTTTTAATTTATTTATTTGAGAGAGAGCACAGACAAGGGGAGCAGCAGAGGGAGAAGCAGACTCCCCGCCAAGCAGAGAGCCCAATGTGGGGCTCAAACCCAGGACCCCAGGATCATGACCCAAGCGGAAGGCAGATGCTCAACCAACTGAGCCACCCAGGCACCCCAATTTTACCAGTTTCTTTTTTACTTTTTAGTGTGGTCTCTATAAAATTTTAAATGAGCTATATGACTTCCTACTGAACAATGCTGACTTGGGCTCTGACCCAGGCACCACCAGTTCCAAACGGTATTACCTCAAGTAAATTACTTTCTCATTCTAATTCCTTATCTATCAGTTGAGATAAGAGTACCTACTTCCTAGGAATATAGGGAAAACATGAAGGAGGGAAGTTATGCAAAGCCCTTCACACAAGGCTGGCCTGTGGTGATGACCAGGAAGAGTTGAGTATCATATTAATCACTATGATATAATATGTAACATGTATAACATATGAAGTATAATACATGTAATATATAACATGTAACATACGTATATAACATAACGTGCATAATAATATCATTGTAATAAAAGGGCAGTCAGGATCCCAGAAAGAGCTGGGTTCAAATTTCACTGTGTTTTTTTGTTTTTTAAGATTTTATCCATTTATTCATGAGAGACACACAGAGAGGCAGAGACATAGGCAAAGGAAGAAGCAGGCGACCCCAATGCAGGACTCAATCCCAGGACCCCGGATCACGACCTGAGCTAAAGGTAGACAGTCAATCACTGAGCCATCCAGGCATCTCTCAAATTCCATGTTACTATGAACCATGTGTACTGGGGAAGGTATTGCACCAAAAACTCAACAGCCTATGGTTCAGTAACCTCCTCCTGCCCTTGGCCTCCAGGCTGGTATGTGGAAAGAAGAAGGTGCTGTACCTTTGATCCCAGGAGCTGGGGCCTGATCCCTGGCTGAGGGGCCAGGCACAGGTAGGCCTACCTCTGCTCTCCATCAAGGCTACCAGATCCTGTACCTGTATGTAACCAGACCCCAGGGAGGAGCCAAGGGCCAAACCGAGCTGAGGCCACTGGGGACAGAGCTAGAAGAGCTCAGAGGAGGACGGCAATGATGGAAACGGTTCTTTCACTGAGTGCTTGCCCTGGACCAGTACCTAGCTGTTCAGCCTCACAGAATCCTTGAAAGCAGATATGGCTGTGACCTGGATTCACAAAGAAAACTCAGGATGTTAAGTGGCTGAGCTCATGCAGCTATAGCCCCAGCAGGGCCCATGGAACCCCAGGACCCACTGTCTGCTTTCATCAACTCTCTGATAGGACCAGACCCCGCATGGCGTGGCTGGCAGAGCCCTTAGCTTTGGCAGGTGTCCTCAGTCTTCCTCAGTGAAGCAGACTCGGGTTAGGGACTGGTTTCTTTGATGTCATGCCCAAAGTGCAAATGACAAAAGAAAAAGACATACTGAAGTCACTGAAATTAAAATTTTTTCAGGGCTCCTGGCTGGCTCAGTTGGAGGAGT